>NC_057937.1:5495699-5808199 GCF_018555375.3 Anguilla rostrata
ATTGTGGGATACCGATCGCGAGCGGGACCGTTAGCGGGGAAACGCAGACGGGAATCGGACCGCCGGGTGTCAGCCAAAACGAAAATGAGCCTTCGGGGTCCCCGGCGTGGGACAGGATGCGGTTCTCATCGCGTGATTCGGCGTGATAAACCAGCGTCTGATTGGCCGCGATAAACCAGCTGTCCATTTTGGCGGCTTGCACCTCACAACCATTCTTATGTGAAATTCAGTTTGCGCGCATTAACGCCAATGCAAACGAACACACTGCGCCACGACCCTATACGCACGTTCGGTTAAATACTAGTCTGAAAACAGTGTTTTGTCTGACAGTCAAAAGGGACTCCAGAGCCAGTGAATGGGGTCAGGGAGATGCTGCTTTACACCCAAAGGGTGCCCGGAACCCAGAGAACCTGCCTGTCTGTTTGTCCTGAAGTCCAGGCCGGACAGACGCACAAAACGAAGAAGCAGCACGGTTAAAATCACTTTATTTACTGTGCTATGGATGTAAGTGATGCCTGTGTACTAAAAAGTCCAGGCCATATATAATAAACTCTGTTAACTAATGACCTCACAGTATGGGGAGTTCACCTACTGCACGCAGATACCGCCTCATTCCTGTAGACTATTTACTCCACGGTCCTAATCACAAAGACATGGTATTCAATGGCTGGTTGCTTAATTTATTCTCCAAAAAGCAGCAGAAGAGAGAGAGAGAGAGAGAGAGAGAGAGAGTGAGTGGTAATTGTGTGTGTGAAATAGAGAAAGCTAGTGAGAGTTAGTGTGCGTGTGTGTGTGTGCGCGCACGCGTGAGAGGGTGTGTGTGTGTGAGAAAGATAGTGAGTGTTAATGTGCGTGAGTGTGTGTGTGTGTGTGTGGAGGGCTATCCACGAGTGTGGTGTACTCATTCCTTACTCTTGCTCTGTTTGAAACAGGAAGATAAGAGTGCGCAGTCCCCCTGTTGCTCACATAGTCATTAAACACAGACTTCATAAGGAAGAAAACACTGCTGGCCTATGGGAGCAGTGCTCTGCAGTCTATCCCAGCAATCTTATTAAACACTGTCAGATACAAAACACAGGCATGGACATACACATGCAGGCACACACACACACACACACACACACGTGTGCACATGCACACAACCACACACACACGTGCACGCACAGACACACATGCACGCACTCACACACAAGCTCACACACGCACACACAGAAAGATTTTTCAGACTCAGACTCAAGTCATTGATTTGGGTAAACACTGGAAACTTGCTTTGCAAAAATCAAAGTAAAAGTTTTTAAACAAGCTTTCATTTAAAGAACGCTTTGCATATTGACAGTGCATTTCAGAGTACTTCGTTCCACACATATTTCCTTTGTTCCCAGATCTGGACTGAGCAGTTAAAGTTATCCTCCCCCTCAGTGATGTCACGTTATCTTCCCCCTCTGTGATGTCATGTTATCCTCCCCCTCTGTGATGTCACAGAGAAGATTAGAATTCCAGCCCAATGGGCATATCCCTCCACCAAAGACCAGTGGCTGTGGGTCACACCCCGCCACAGAGAACGACACTGCAACTCCAGAACCTACACTATAGGATTTCACAGACATTCTCATCCAGAGAAAGTACACAAATTGCATATAACCAGATATTTTTACTCAAACAATACAGGTTAAGTACCTTGCCCAATGATACTATGGCAGTGCCGCAGATGGGTACTGAACCCACAACAAGTTTGAGCTACAAGCCCAGTTTTCTCAGAGTCACACTACACTGCCATTGCATTATAGGCATTTAGCAGACGCTCTTATCCAGAGCGACTTACACAACTTTTTACATAGAATTTACATTGTATCCAATTACACAAGCTGGATATACACTAAAGCAATGCAGGTTAAGCTGCTGTACCTCGACACATGGAATCAAACCTGTGACCTAAAGGTTACAAGACCAGCTCCCATTATAGTACACTGCCACCTCAGAACTTTGAGTAGAACCTGTGCGTTAGGCTGCGTTAGACTGGGACACCGGGCCCGCGTGTAAAGACCCAAGTGGCTCCGTTTCCCAAACCGTCCATCGTTTTTCCAGACGTTCTCCGAGACAGTTACGTAAGGTGGAAGAAGAGGTGGCCCCAGCAGACACGCAAAACAAAAGCGGGGCCCCGTTCGGCCTGCTAATGGCCCATTAAATTCAGCCGTGGCAGTTTCAGTAATCTTCACCTAATTGGTCTGGAGCCTGAAGCACTTCAGTAGAGTTATCACCACCCCTCCCCTCCCCTCTTTATGAACCACCTTAATTTAGCACTGCCTGCCCTGCCTCGCACTTGAACCTCATTGGAAAACAGACAGAGTTGGAGAAATACCGAAGGAGAGCCTGCTTATTCTGCACGAGAGCCAACAATAACAATCCTGCATGTCATCATCTTCTGCCCCCGTCGGCATTCTCGTCAGCCTCGTGCCCAGCATCGCAGGAACTGCACCAACTGTGGCGCCATCTTTTGGTGGAATGACCAAACTGCTGCTCACTCGAGGCCTAAAAAAAAATGCTGCAATTTTTTAAAGCAGTTTCGATTGTTGTTGCTTGCTAGTTATTACTATTATTAAGCAGTATTAATAGTAGTATTACAGCCCTGGAGAGGGTGCAGGCATTTTGCCGTGCGTTAGCAGGCACAGCCTATCCATTCTCGCCACTCGGCGTACTCACAGGACGGGAGACGTGCGTCACGCCGTGCCAAAATCCCCGCGCAAACATTCGGCTGCGGCGAGTCATCCGGCGGAACTATGACAGACATTCCAATCTGTCAGTCTGGAGGAGGTTTAAAAGGGAGAGTTCAGGACGGCATCCGTCACGTCGCCGCGGCAACCTGTGCCAGAGATCCTCTTCCCCGGGGAGAACGCGACGGGCGGGAGAGCGTGAGGAGGACAAAATGGCCGCCTCGGTAAACATGTCCCTGAGACAGCAGAGAAATCAGAACAGCTCTGCAGTGATGACATTAAAGAAAAGTTCTGCCGAGAAAAGTAGTCTGAAATATAGACAGGTGCAATATTCTGTGGTGAAGCTCTTGTCTGGCACGTACCGGGTAAAGCTCTGCTGCTTACAGGCAACATAGCTCAGGAGGTAAGACCGATTGTCTGGCAGTTGGAGGGTTGCCGGTTCAAACCCCGCCCTGGGCGTGTCGAAGTGTCCTTGAGCAAGACACCTAACCCCTAACCCCTAACTGCTCTGGCGAATGAGAGGCATCAATTGTAAAGCGCTTTGGATAAAAGCGCTATATAAATGCAGTCCATTTACCATTTACCATGCTGCGTTAAACAATGAATTTGCACTGATTCCTGGACAGCCACAGGTTCTGATCCTGGAGAGCCACAGGTTCTGATCCTGGAGAGCCACGGGTTCTGATCCTGGAGAGCTGTGGGTTTTGATGCTGGAGAGCACACATGGTCTGCCAGGATGGGTGGCGGCACGTGCCACAACAGTCCTCTTGCCCATCGTGTGATCAGCCGCATTCATTCGTGGAGAGATTCTGGGACAGATGAGTCACCATTCGCCAGTGTGGACAGAAGGCACACGTGAATTAGGATGGGGCCTGGGAAGGACCCAGATAACCGCAGAATTGTTAGCTTTAGAGGGAGGGGTTGACTCATTGGAACACTTATCCTCCTGATACATACCCCTGTCATTCCATATGACATGCTCTTCTGTAACAGAGTTATCCATCTTCCATTCAGGACAGTGGCAGAGGTTCTCTTAAAAAAAAAAAAAAAAAAAAAAAAAAAAACAACACATGAGAATAAAAAAAGAAATGAAAATGCATAACTTCCTGGGAGGCATGTTGTCTCCTGGGGGTTGTGTAGGAGTCAGAAAAGTGTTTATTTTGTTTTGTTTGTTTCAGTTTTTTTTTTTTTTGTTTGTCTTTTTTTAAACACAGCTCCAGGTTGACTGTGGATGGCATATGGTGCATGTCTTTGACAGACGTAGTTTATGCCAGAGCAGAATCTTCGCGCAGGACAGACACGGAGACGCACAGACTTGCTGAAAGTTTTGAGAACTAAGCCACAGGGGAAAAGCCAACCAACCGTTTCCTATTTTTCTGATGGCATCAGACTTTCTCTCATATTCCTGACAAAGAGAAGATATGACTCCATCTCACGGAGAAGGCGATGCACAGTGACATTTAGAGTGCTGCTCACACGCATTCCGGCACACACATGTACATGTGCACACACAGACAGACACACACACACACAGACGCACACACACAGGTATACGTACACGTGCACACGCAGAGAGCACACACATGTACACGTGCACACACAAACACACGTGCACATGCACACACAGACACACGTGCGCATGCACACACACACGTGCACACACAGAGAGCACACACATGCAGGTACACATATGTACACGCGTACACAGAGAGCACACACGTACACGTGCACACACAAACACACGTGCACATGCACACACAGACACACACACACACGTGCACACACAGACGCACACACAGAGAGCACACACATGCAGGTACACACATGTACATGCGCACACACAAACACACGTGCACATGCACACACAGACACACACACACACACAGGTATGGGGAATGAAGTGCACAGTGTCATTCTGTCATTCTCGCTGAATGTCATTTCCGCCGCTAGGATCTACCAGCAGCGGGACATCATCTCTTCAGCGTCTCAAGGTCACCATGCCGACCTTCACGCGTCTGTATATTCCACACACTACTCAATAAAATCCCACAGCGTAACTGCCCACCGCGAGCACTCCACTGCCGCACAGTACGTAGCGGCACTGGAACGATGACGTTCAAAGCAAACCCCTGGAAACTTGAGGGGGAAAAAAAGGGGGGTCAATAAACGTTACCCTACAGTACCGGTTCCCCCGAGACACCCGTACAAGGGGAAAAGGTAAAGTTCTCTCCTTTAAAAGCACACGAGCTGAATTCAGAATAATCTTATGTCACAACCTTGAATTTTGGCAAATAAGATCACAGAGCTTTTCTGAGGGATAAGTCACTCATCCTCAAAAATAACTTAAAATACAGTGACACTGAAAAAGGGTTAACTGCTGTTGAAAGTCAGCTTTTTGCATGGGGGGGGGGGGGGGGGGGGGGGGAGCGCATTTCTTTAATTACAGGTCCCAGCTGCAAGTAAATGTATTTTCCTCCAGGCCCCCATCTTCCTCACACAGAGCAAACGTCTGACGCGCTCACCTTCAAATGGGCGTGGTCTCACTGATTGACAGGTGAGATGCCATCAAATGTTGAGATATGCTATTTGTAGGTGCCCTTTCCTTCTAGAATGATCTAACAAGTTAGTCCAGGAGGGATTCAAGCATTTTCTTGCACACAGAAAGGTGTGATATTTTTTCCCAGATCAGTTTCCTTTTAGAGCTTAGGAGGCGACAAGACTTCAGTTTCTCTCTCTTTTTCATTTTTATTTTTTTTTTGGCAAAACTGCGACTATTCGCCCTCTCCATATGCCTTTGGATCTTCCTATCAAAGAGAAAGAGGTTTCCGAGCAGGACTGAGCTCCTACAACGTTAAATCCCCCATCACTCACGGTGCAAATCTGAAAATACAATTTGCCGGTGGATGGATCTTCAGAATGAACCGTTTCTGTAATGTTGCGTGGAAGGCGTCTCTACGGCTGCGTGTTCTTAAGGAGAATCACCCGCCTCCTTTCTCACACTTACTGTCCTGATAAAAAGGGTCTTTCACTATGTGCATGTGTGTAGCGTGTGTGAGTGTGCATTGTGTAGTGTGTGTGTGTGTAGCGTGTGTGAGTCTGTGGTGTGTAGTGTGTGTGTGTGCACGCAATATGTGTGTGTGTGGCATTTGTGGATTGCTGTGGTGACAGGATGGTGTGCATATGCGTGTGTGTGTGTGTGCATGCATGTGTATGTGTGTGTCATCCCGTGTGTGTGTATGTGTGTGTGTACGCAGTACGTGTGTTTATGTGTGCGCGTGTGTGTGTGTGTAGCGCTAAGTGCAAACGCGGCCATTCATGGCTTTTATCAAACCTAATGGAAATGACTGTAGTACAGAGTAAAAGCAGCCTTGCGTGCCAGACTTACAGACTCACAGCTCCGGGCTGCTGAAAGCACCAGAGTCCAGGGAAATAAACCTGCCCTTTCAGGACAAATCCAGCGTGTTTCACACCATCACGAATCGGAGTCAGAGAGGCAGTCAAAGGGGAAGGTTGCCATTCACACAAACTATGAGATGCTGACCAACTCCTGGTCAATGGCAGCAGAGAAAATGTATTTATTTTTTTTAATCAAAGCGGTTTTAGTTTTAGAAAATGCTTTGCTGACTTCAAGATAAAACTTCAGTTTTTCCTGTGCTTTGCTTTCAGTGTTTTGTATTCTTAGGTAGCAACGCAGAGCATTTTCTTGAAGCTGAAAATAAGCCTGTAACTGAGGGCTCTTCTTCAGTTCATGTCATAAAATCCTACCGTCTGCACACTGAACTCGTTTGAGAGGTGGTGGCAGCCATTACAGATATAGGAGAGATTCAATTTTTAATTTGCAAATAAACTGTACTTTTTAAAAATAAAACTGAAAGCTGAACGGAGTTTGAAGCAGTCACCAAAACTAACAAATGAGTTCAACTGGCTGTGCTGCAGAGTCTCAGTGTGCACGTTGCCACTGGTGGCCAACTGGAAGTTAAGAGCCAGGGCGTGACTTTTCCCAGCATGCACCCCACCGCAGACAGCACAGATCCTCAATTTAAACTGGATAGCTGAGCGTTATGAACATACCAGTGGCAATGAGCGCTCTCCTTTCCATCACTATTCACAAAACTGTAAAACAGGGGTGCACAGTGCAGTGTCTGCAGGTCTTTTTGTGAATTCCTCTCAAACAGTACAGCCTCATTAGGACTTGGAAAGCAGGTGTGTGGGCTCCCAATTTAGCTAAACAAATGCTTAAATTAAGCACTTAAACGCCGAAACACTCCAAAAAGCGGCACACTCCCCGGCCGGGGGGGGGTGGGGGGGGGGGAGCCTGGGGCTGCAGAGGAGAGCACACACTTGTCTGCACTTTCCCGAAATCGACATCTGAGAATTCAGCAATAAGCACTCGTGTGTATATACACAAGAGGGCATTCCAAATTAGACAGAGAGAGGAGAAGCATAACAAGGACACGCAGTGGCACTGATGCGAAGCACCGTGAGTGCTAATAGCTCCCCCTAGTGGAGATCCTGCAGCCTGCTAAATGTGAGCGAGTGAGTGTGAGTGCGAGTGACTGACTGACTGTGTGAGTGAGCGAATGAGTGAGTGAGAGAGAGTGTTACGGAATGAGTGAGTGAGGGAGGGACAGTGAGTGTGTGAGTGAGTGAGAGAGTTAGGGCATGAGTGAGTGAGGGAATGTGTGAATGAGAGACGGAGTGAGTGTGAGTATGTGAGTGAGTGAGGGAGTGAGAAGGTGAGTGTGTGAGTGAAGGTGCACGTGTGTGAATGAGTGATATACAAGCCAGGTCTTTGTGCTTTGCCTCCAAAAGAGTAATTGGCGAACAGCACCGTGGTTAAGGCCCGAGGCGCTCAGAGGAGGGCAGGTTGGGTCTGCGTCCGTGAGAAAGTCTTTCGCTTTGTTCTTCCGTCGGCGGCAGTGGAGGAACGGTGCCAAACATCCGGCACAATCAGGCGAGCACAGCAGGCGCTCTCCCGCCCCTCTCCCCTCAGAGCCCCTCGGCCTCCCCCTCAGACGCCTCACAGGGGGCCCGGGGCCCGGAGGCAGGGAGGCTCTGGAGAAACCGCCACGCAAAGCGTTCGGACGTTACTCTTCTTTTTCCCGTTTGGAGAAGCGGAGAGAGACACAGAGAGCATTAAAGGAGGAGCGGGGACGGAGCGGGGACAGAGCTGAGACAGACAGGGACAGAGGGGGGGCAGGCGGGGACAGAACTGAGACAGACAGGGATGGAGCGGAGACAGACAGGGACGGAGCTGAGACAGACAGGGACAGAGGGGGGGCAGGCGGGGACAGAACTGAGACAGACAGGGATGGAACGGAGACAGACAGGTACGGAGCTGGGCCAGGCGGGGATGGAGCTGGGGCAGACGGGGACGGAACTGGGGCAGGCGGGGACAGAGTTGAGACAGGTTGAGACGAACGGGGACAGACGAGGACAGACGGGGACAGACAGGGACGAGCCCCGAGGAATCGGGAGACTTCAGGTTTCACTAAGCGGCCCCGACACCCAAAACCTCCACCCGCTCCAACACTCCCATCACTCACCATTAGCAGAGGGGGCCACTTAAGGAAACGTTCCGGACTGTTCCTTGTCCATTTAAGGATTCACGCGTTTGATTTTTAATGTTAGCAAGTTTGAATATAATGTGCCGCTGCTCCTCATGGCACTTCCCCATAAAAAGAGAGTGCATTCCAAAATGACATTAATTCCATCAAAATCATATTAAAAAAAAACAAAAAAACTTCATTTTATCAGCATTCGTTTATATAATGATTTCATATCACAGGTTCGTTGCGTTATGCCATTGTTTTGGGGTACCTTTCCAGTGCATTATGGGAAAGAGTCAGACCGTTACTGTGCGAAAGGTGGATTTGACCATCATTTCTCAGACCTGCATGGGTTAGACAGCCTGAAAAACGTCAGCGTGCCACAGATCATTTTCTCCTCAGGTCTGAAAAAGATCCGTCATCCAGATTTAAAGTTAATCAATAGAAAAGCAGATGAACATGAGCTTGAAATAAAGATTTTTTTGTGGACACTAATTTCAATCTTGACAACAAAGAAAGCTAGAAGACATTGATAGTGTTTGCCAGATACCTAGCTTTCCTGCTTGTTATATTTCAGTGCAGGACCATCTTGTCATTTGGCATTACTGTTACTAACAGCAACTAAGTGAATATTAAAATTTCCGGATACGCACACATCAGACATGCAGAGTGGTAGGCTCAACCCGTCAGTAATGAAGCCATCTTAGGTTCAGAACCATTTTGAAAAGCAGTGTACCATCACATAGGTCAAGGAAGGGTGTCAACACCACTCTCATGTGAAGTTCCCCGCTTCAAATACATTTCCTAAACTGGCATAATCCAACTTTCTCACAGTGTCAATGCATTCCACACCAAGGATGATGGCTTTGACAAGTACGTGTTCTGATTATTGTGTTTTTTAAAATATTTTTTATTTTTAACTGAAATATAATGAAGTGTGTTTAAATATGAAAGCGCCGCACAGTCAGGGTTGGTGGCCCCGGGCGACACGGAAGCCAAAACTCATTCATTAACAATGACCAGACGCCATCAATTACTCAGGCGTACTCAGGATTTAACCGATGATAGATTATTCAAAAGTAATATTCCTTTCTAAAAGCCCGGGACATTATTCATGCTTATGATTATTAAACGCTCTTAAGTGGCTTTCTAAATCTCTTTGACCGTAACCCATTCTTATTAAAAGGGACCTTTTTTTGAAGGTTTCCGCTCGGTCTTGCTCGGCTGGTTCCAGCCTTGCAGGAAATGCCCTGGAGAGAAATTCATGAGAAATTTGGCACTGAACAAATGGCTCTCGCAGAAAGCCTCCACACTGGATGTTTTATTCAGCAGGGTAAATACAGGATATGCAGACCGTACTGGAGTCCGGCTGGGGGCTCAGAACCAAGCTTAAGATGAGAGACTACAGCCGTTTGTGTGGGGGTCTTCTTCCCCCCGCAATTCCAGGACACAAAATGGCGTCCATGCGTGAACTCTGCGTGCCCTGGGGGAGGGGTTTCCAGACATGTAAAGCAGGGCAATTACATTACATTACAGGCATTTAGCGGATACGCTTTTCCAGACTTACACAACCTTTACAGAGCATTTACACTGTACACATTTATACAGCTGGATATACGTATATACTGAAGCAATGCAGGTTAAGTACCTTTCTCAAGGGCACAACGACTGTGTCCTACCTGGGAATCAAACCTGCAACATCCAGATTACAAGACCAGCTCCGTGCCCATTATACTAAACTGCCGCCAATTGATGCTAAGCACCCAAAAACACACTTTGTTTCAGTAATCGAATGCGGAATCAGCAGGATTTCTGTACAATTTCGCGTAGGAGAGAGGAGAGGAGAATTCCAGCGATTCACAAAACGGAAACCAGGCCATTAGCTACCGTTATCGCCGCCGCTCCCCGCTCGCATTCAATTAATGCTTGTCCTTAATTTCGTCTCGCAATTAAACTGCATTTTCTCTCCCCCTCACCGCAAAACCAAACGGTCTGATGAGTTTAGAGAGCGAGAGAGATGCCAAATGCAATGGGGGGGGGGGGGGGAGGAGAGAGAAAAAAAAATAATTTCGGAAATGAGAGAGGATGAGCCCAAATGGAGCGTGCGGAAAGACGAGCCCAGCCGGTGCAGTGAGGCCTACGTCGCCGAGCATTAGCGACGGGGAAACGAGGCTCCGTGAGAGCAGAAATGGGCAGCGACCACGCGCCATCAGCGACACGCCGATCTGAACCAGCGACGAGCGTCGCTCACGCACGGTTACCCACCGACAGCTCTACTCACTGCGGGGCTTATGAAACCTCGCTCTCCCATTAGAATCAATAGGCGGGGACGCTCGCTTTCAAAAATTTTATTTCACACTTTCGGTAATGGGTATCGCCCAAATTATTGGTTAACGGACAACAATGGTCCAGAAATTGCTTCTAATGACACACATTATTCAATCAGAAATGGCTCCAACTGACAAATGCATTCGAGAATTCTGAGATATGACAGACAGATGTGGCAGCCAATCAATGTTGGAATACAGCTGCGCCTATGGAGAGTGGAACGCAGCCACCGTAAATCCCGCCTCAAAGCAAAATGAACACCCGACTGATTGGTTTAAAATAGCAGAAATCCCATCCCATTCATCAGTCACAATTTCCAGTATGATTTAATCAAGCAATCATTTAGTCCATCACTTAATTACTTGATGAATAATTCATTATTTTATTTATTAACCAATCATAAAACTGGGATTTTGATATGGGGTCTCCTCACTAGTGTTTAAGATGCAGTGCGGTGATTAATATATTTTGAGGTCGTTAAACACTCAGCTCAGTCAGAATGAGGCATTCCATAACTGTATAAATACACAGTCTGTGCTTTGGTTTTCTTTTTTTTTGGTCTTGAAATACTTGCACTTCGCACCCTATAAATAAAAGAAAGATTGCAGTTTCCCCAGTGTCAACTCTGAGGTTCGCCTATGCTCATATATCAAGACCAGAAAGTTTTTTTTTTTTTGATCTTGACACATTTAAAACAGAGCCATCGAAGCCAAGATTGAAAGTGTCAAGAGCGGAGCGGGGGGAAAAAAATAAAATAAATAAATAATAAAAACTTTCCAGGCATGAAATATTGTGCACTTCTACCGCCTCGGTATAAAGAGAAGACGGCAAAGAAATCCGAGTGTGAACTTCAGATCTCCCCCCACCGAACAGAATTTACATTCCAGGTCTGGCCCAAAATAGCAACATCTTTTTTTTACGACTTGCGAAACCAGGCCTGCACCTGCCTATAGGCCGGCCCGTGTGAAACACGCCAACCCCCATCGCACGCGGGTTTCGCCGGGACATCGAGCTTCGAGATCCACGCTGTGCTCAAACCACTGATTTTCGTCCCCCCCGGGTGGGGGGGGCAGGGGGGGTGGCGGTCCGCGGTTTAACATATGCGCGGGACATGAAATAAGACGGCCGTAACTTCTTACGATCGTTTTTTTTTCTTTCTTCTTCTTCTTCTTCTTCTTTTCGCCGCGAACCCCCAGAAGGCAGAGGCGAGGCGGTGTGTAGTGCTCTGAGATCCTTGTCAGGGTGACGTTCCCGCGCCCCCCCCCCCCCGACGGCGCCTTTTCGACAGGCCCCCCCCCTCACTGTAAAACCGCCCTGATTTATTTCCTCAGCCTTCACTCCCCCGGGCCTGTCAGGCACACATAAGCGCTGGAATTATGGGACATGATGTGGCCAAACGGCCGGTGGCGACGGGGTGGGGGTCAGCCGTATTTCTAAAATACGGCGCCCGTCCCGCTTCTGACAAGACAAATCGGGGGACGGTCCCGCCGGCCGTATTTACACATGTTGGTGGGAACAACCCGGAAAATGGTGGGGGGGCGGGAGGGCATTAAAACCAAGGCTGGATTTACAAGGTGCCAGGGTGCCCAAATACTGTGTAAGGGGACACTTTTCTGTGCAGTCTGTTTCCGTGACTTTAAAAAAAAAAAAGAAAGGAAGAAAGAAAGCCCTGCATCTGAAGACCGAGCTTATCAACGTGCTCCAAGCCTGTCCTGTCAAACGCACCCTCTGCAGCGATACAACCCCGAATCTGAGCTTCACCAACACCCACAAACACCCGGCAACGCTGAGAGACGCACACTGCGGTAACTGCTCGCGGAATAATTAATTAAAGCTCGACTGAACCCACGGCGAACTGAATATTAAGCGGAGAAAAAAGAAGAAGAAAAAAACATTTGGATTTACTGTATCATCAATGTGTGGCAATTCTCCGGGGCCTGGATCCCCAGACAGCTTTACTGGGTAATGGGTCTATGAACAAACAAACAAGCAAGCAAGCAAACACACACACACACACACAAACCAATTAATAAGCTACCCACACCCGTTAAATAATTGGTTTGTTCAGTTATGTGCAAACCGTTATAATGAATGGGGCATTTCACTGCTATGGTAAACAATGAAAGCACGCCGCAAAATGTGTCCTCATATGTAAACTTCAGTAAACAAGCAAATTACAATCGCTATTATTTACACACATAGTTATAACGCTCATGCAGAATGTATAATCAGAGCCAGCCCTAAGGAGCTGGTGGTCTGAAACATGAAAGTGAAAATTCTACAATTAAAATGTGTTTTCAAGAAAAACATTAATTGTGAGGTCCATGGACGGCTGTGGCCCGAAATGCCCGCACAGTGTTTACGCCAGTGGCCAGCTCTGTGTATAATATATGCGCAAATTAAAGACATCGTTACTTCAGCAATTTCCATTGTCAGTTTGTTTTGCCTGTACAGGGTTTTTAAGAGATCTCGCTGGCTAAAACCGGATTTCCTCTTGAATAAGTTTGTGTTGGTTTTAACTGTACCATGCATGCATAATCTCCTCATTCCCAGACTGCTTATATTTTTAGTTTATATCTTGCTTTTATCATCATTTCACATGTGAAGCGCTTTGGGCTGCTGGACACCGTACGAAGCATTATCCAAAAAAACAGTATTATTATAATAATAAGAATGGCTGCTTTTGTAATTGCCCATTCAGCTGATGTAGTAAAGGAGAAAGCTAAACACCAGTGCCTCAGAGGCCTCATAGGCGATCTTTGCCCTCCCATCACCCTAAATTAGCGTAGCCCCGTCATAATTCACTATCACTCGCACAACCCCGCCCACGCGAAAGCTCGTTCGCGGAGCTGGAAAACGTACACGCGCGCGCGCCTGATAGGCTTGAACAGCCTCCGCGGTTTAAAAAAAAAAAAAAAAAACCCTCATTACAGCCGGGCAGCGGAGAAGAGAGATGAAGAGCACGCTAACGCCCGAGATATCGATTTTCAGATTTCTCCATACGGCTGGATTATACAGTACGGATCGGTTTGTTTATATCGTCGCGCGCTTCAATCTGAAGTCAATTTAAAAAGTGATTTCCCCAGGGGTCGCCCGAACGGGTCAGAGTAATTACTTTCAAATGGACTCTTGTCACGTTAATTTTTTTCTTCTTAAATATGATGGGAAAAAAATCTTGACAATATGTTTTCTTATGACATGAAAGTCAAGGCCAATTCCAGCAAAAACACTCTTTATTCTTACTGCGAGATTCCAATTTTAAGCATGGCGTGTCTTCGTCTGTCATTGTTCTTTTTATGAGTGAAATCCATGTGTTTGCTCTAAACTGGATGGGGAGCCCATTCCATTATTATATTGCAATTATAAGCAGTACTGGAGAAAATCTGTACTATTCTCAGGAATACAATAACACAGTATCACCATGAAGGCACAGAGCCCCATTTATAATCAATGACAGTAATATTAACCTAACAAATACCAATTTGTATTGTAACAAAAAAAGGTATGATTACACAGCTAAACTATCTTTACGCAGCTAAACCGAAAGCTTAATGTTATAGGTATAGCAAGAAACCCCTTGCCAAAAATGAAAATTTGAAAGCATACTCCTTAATGTATGTGTGTTATGTATTAGGTCCCCACTGCAATACAAGACTATGCTAGCGTTTGCAGCAAACATGCACTTTTGCTGTTTGCTGGATATATGTCGAAGCCATTCGTATGTAGACTGGAGTCTACGATGACAGGAAGACAGAAACAAAGTTTGGCACACACTTGGTTCGTGTTCTATTCTAAGTCAGGAAATATAAAATTAAGCTTCTTTTTTTAATTACACCTTGCAGCTATTAAGGTTAAACCTCCACTGAGTAAAGCAGCACTAACATTTCTCAGAAATGAGAAGATATTTAGTACCCTGTTCTTCCCATTCAAGAAGTTAGATCCAGTTTACATGTAGGTCTATTCCTATGGGGCCGATGTTTAACCCTTTAAGGTGTGACATCACAAATATGTGATTAGAATGTCCTGAACTGAACATTCCAATGTTGATGCAACAATCATTACTGGTTACTGAAGACAACGGAGTTCTAGCACACTGAATTAAATTTAAAAAAACATTCCAAAAAAGGGTTAGCCATAGATTAGAGCACAACAAGATGTTTCATTCTAGGACACAGGAGGTCTTCTGCTGTCATTCATGAACTTATCCAGAAATACAGATAAAATATCATGCCAACTGCTAAGTGATTGGTCTAATTAAATCATTAAGAGCACAAAGTTGGCATGAAATCCACAGACAGCTGCGGCCCTCCTTGCCCACCCATTCCACACTAACCCACAGTGGGGAAACTGTCTATCAAACATTTGCTTTGCTAGACACAATCAAGTTTTCTTTTTTTTTTTCCTGGGGTTTCCCTGGAAACATTATTTCAAGATTAAGATTTCGTGTTTTAGATGAATGTGCTGTTTTCTGTCCACTGTCCGTGTCTGCCGCTGGCCTAAAACACAGTCTTTGAGAGCGCCGGCTCAGCGTGAGAACAGTCGAGAGACAGGATGCAGCTGCCAGGAGCTTCTGCACACGCTCCCACGAGCCTCGGCCAATCAGAGGCCACAGAGGATCCAACAAGGGAGGGGGGCGGGGCTTCTGTCCCAGCATTCTGAACGGAGCACAACCTCAACGGTACAATTTAGGCAGCCAGCAAACGCTCTCGTCTAGAGCGACTGGCCCGGCTCACACAGCATCCATTTATGCAGCCGGATGTTTGCAGAAGCGACTCAGGTCAAGCACTTTTGGCTCAAGGGCAAACAACGGCAGCGACGGCCCGACCTGGGTACTAAACCGACAACCTTGGAAAGCTGCAAGCCCGATCAAGGCTCGTTGAGAAGGACAGAGTAGGGAAAGGATTTTTATCCACTGTGTTATTGAAAGGAGAATTGTTAGTCTTTCTCCAATAAAAAAAAAAACAAAACACCCCCGACCCATCAGGCAATGATCAGTCGAATCTGCTGAATAAGCAGAGCTTTAAAAGGCCAGGGCTGGGGCTTAAAGACCATAATCAAGCAGAGGGACGTGTGGGGACCGAGGCGGTACACGTCCCACACAATGACAGGACTGGCCAAGGTGGAGTCTAAATTAAGGCTGGAAATTTGCGTGAAGTGTAGTCCCCGGAGTGCTTCAGTTCACAAGCAGTACCTATGAGCGCATTTATATGATGGAGTCAACTCCCCCTGCCCCTTCTGTCAGAAACCCCCCCCACCCCCCACCCACACTGAGACCTACTTTCAAACAACCTTCACCAGGGTCATCGCACGAGGTTGAGGCACAAGAACCATTTCTGAACTTGGGGGGTGCTGGGGCTAAGCACAGACAGAACATCAGGTGGCCCAACAAACTGTTGACCATGGTGGGTGGCGGGTGATATATCTGAACAGCACAATTCATTCAGACATACAGCATTTCATAACATTCATTCATCTGCTAAACTTTCTGAAGGTTAGAACTTTGTTTAGTTCTGACCTGGCGCTTAGCCTGGTAATTACAGTGTACAAAAAAAGGTTTTTGGAACGAGACAAAAGCTGGTCTCCATATCGAAAGAGCACATCGAAAAACGTTCTCCCTAATGCAGCTAAAACACTGGCAGCCACTATTGTTAATCAATCTTTATGCAGGAGGGTCCTACTGAGCCCTGGTCTCTTTTACAGACAAGCTCTACTTACAAAACATTATGCCAGAATATATATATATATATATATATATATATAGGGAGTCAACCGGCATACAAACTTTCCAGTGCTGTGAGTTTGAATGGCATCGAAGGAAAACACTTCAAAAGCCAGTGCTGCTAAAGATGGACCCTACGTCACCATAGTAACGCCGTAATGCACATTATGAACATTCTGTGGCATTATGAGTCAGTTTTCCATTTACTTTGGTGCACGAGCTGTTAGCCCCTTATCCATTTCATGGTCCCCCAACCAATCACTAAAGAGCTGCCATAATTACAATAACATATAGGTAAGAATTGCAGTTCTTATTTATTTATTTTTGCCAATGCAAATCGTTTAACCGGTACAAAGCACATTCCTTTCAGCATTCGACATAGATAAAAACAATACGTTGAGATTCTATGCAGGTGGCATGGCAAAGCAGAAGCATTTTCAGTTAGTCTAAGATTTTATTTACTTTATCATTTGCGGTTCTGTAGGGTAGGTGAGTTACAATGAGGTAATTGTTTTAGTGGGAGCCCAGGCTAAGAGAGAACGAAATAATAAAATGACAGAGAAGGTCACACAGATCCAACGAACGTGCTTAAACTTTTCAGTGCTTAATCCATGGACAAGCGGCTCCCACATATGCTATCGCTAGAATTAATTTTCACACTTTCCCACACTTCCGATCCGCATAGTTACGTTGGAGGCCATAGGGTGCTATCAACAGATGACCATTGCCTACTATCCCAAAATATCTTGGGTATGTTCACACCTGTTGCTCACCTACCTGTAACAGGTGCCTGATGAGGTCAAACGATTCAAGCCGAATGATGAATGATGGCCTGGGGGGAAAAAAACACTTTTAAGTTTCGAGATATTCGCTCAGTGAAGTAGCTGCCCGATCATTCACACCGTTACAGTGAATCGTTGTGAAATGCTGGGTCGCGTTATGTTCCCAGCACAAGAGCACGTTAACGTTAACTCCCCGTTAACAAAACTCACTAACAACCAATCAACTGGCAATGTGTTGTTTGTTTGTTAGCTAAATAACTCGGAATAACAAACAGATGAAATCTACTTGGCAAATAGGCTAACACTGTTATTCTGCTATTTACTGGACGGCCCTATAATTGTAAACAGAGAACTTAAGCTTGCCGAGAAACGCATAGGCTTACGTTTTTGTTCCGAGGGTAGATAGCGTCTTCTACTACCGAAGTTCACTCTCCGCTAAAATGAACGGCATAATTGTATAGCTACTGCCGCCTGCTGGCGAAATATAGCCTAATAAACCAGTTCACGTCATGAAAGACATCGCCAACAGTGTTGCCAAATCTGCTTATGAATGCTATGTTTATATGAAGTCCCTTCAAAAACTCAGAAGTCGTGGGGTGTGGGTTTTCGGGCTTATTTTACAAAATCTGACTCCGTTTATTTGAAGTGTAAGAAGCGACCCCATTTTTTTACATTAATGAAAAATATAGGCAGCCAACTTGCTATTTCCCTGGTTAGCTATCGATCTGTTTGCAAAAATGTGCTTTTTTCCCAACGCTTGAGACTCGAGTCTGTTAAAATCAAACTCATGTCACGTCAAAATCGTTTTCCACAACTCTATATTGTTTAAGCAATGAAAATATCTGCTGTTAAAAAAATAAATTGAATTTTTGTTTTCAAGTTTTGGAGGGGGTGGGGGGGGCGAATGATGCTCAACAGGACATGTCAGTGAGAATCTCTCGCCCAAAGGAGCTCTCAGTTGTTTCAGACAGCTTGGATAACTGCCATCTTTCCAACCTGATGTTGCTTTTCTCATTCACCTCAATTTGCATAGCGACAGACTGAACCCTACATGCAGTGCACGTCTCGTGGTGTTTTTTAGACACCTAGAGTACGCGCGTGGGATGTACGCGATTCAGGTTTACTAAGAGATTCGCGGCGTGTGTTCTGAAAGGGATCCTTTGTCTACAGTTTGATTTGAATGTGACATGTGACCTTGTACTGACATGTTTTTTTTTTTTTTGATTGTCAAGCATACGCTGACAGCTGTAAGCTGTGGGCATCTGTCTCTTTGACCAGATGAGAGAAATCTGTCTCCAGGTTCGATGCCTTTGCTGCAGTTACCTGGCAAAGACTGTGACAGATGAAAGTGTTTTTTTTTCTTCTTCCTGATATGCAAACACGCTTATATGCATTTAGCATGCATCTGTTCTGTAAACAGATGCTCGTATCCACAGAGACCGAGAGGATTTGGGCACGCAGCATGGTGATGCATTTCCTCTGGGTGCATCAAACAGCAGGCTTCTTCCTGGTCTCGTGTTGACTGGTCTCTGCCAAACGCTGGTCTGATTTGAGTGGCAGATGTAGACTGTGGGTCTTCTGATGTTCGTCTTCTCTGACGAGCACCCCCCCCCCCCACCCCTCCGCCACCCCCCCACCCGCCTCCCCGAGTGTCAGCTTGTCAGATCAGATTAGATGGAGAAGATAAGAAAGAAACTATAAGAAATTGGGTTTATTTCTCCCCAGTTCAGTACTGCTTAATGTTATTTATTACCCCTTCATATTTTCTCTCCCAGCGTAGAACTAAGTTAGGAGCGATAATATATTAGTTTACAGAGGAGTTAAGAGAGAATCCTTCCAGGACTAAAGGCTATTCTAAAGCGATTATTTCACACGCTGAACAGTCCTGAAAGTGTTTTTACTGTTGTTTTTCCGAGTGACCAGAGGTTGACCGAGGATGTCCATTTGAGCGAGCGATGTTCGCTCTTGTCCACTGGCGGGCCGCGGGGGGGCTGCGTCTCCTTATTGCGTTCCGCTTAAAATCAGCAGCCGCTCGTAACCCGGAGACGCAGAGGCGAGCCGCGACGATCGAGCGAACGAGCCCTTTAATTTAGTGCTTCTGAGCGCGCTCGGGAGCGGCGAACCTCAGCAGGCCCGGCGGCCCTTCAAGGGCGAGAGCGACGTTGCCCGAGAGCCAAGGGCAGGTTAGCTGGAAGTCACGTGACGGGGTGAGCGGGGGGTAATGGAAGCTGTCAATCTCCCCGGCCTGGGAGCGGGGGCTCTCTCCCGGTCCCCCCGGAGCGCCCCCCGTCTCTCCGCCGCGACGCCCGGAGACGCTCCCGAAGGGAGGACGGACTCGGCAGCGATCGAACAGCCATTCCCCAAAGCGGGAAGAGATGTCACAGGTCAAACGCCAGAAGGGCCATCAAGGCACCTCTGGGGTGACCCCCAGCTCACTTAGGAGCACTTAGCACACCCCCCCCCCGGTCATAGCCCCCCCATGAGTGACTTCGTCTCGTCAAGCCAAGAAAGTAGGACTCCAGCACTTCCACCGACAGAGAGGTCGACTTGCCTTCACGACCCACAGTGCAACAGGTGTCTGTATCCATGGCGATCATCAGCCCTGAGCTGTGACGGCTTCCGTGACGTCAGCGCAGAGGTACCACTCTTCTCTTACCCGGGCGAAGGCATTCCACTCTATTTTTACCACTTCATTTGCGCTTGACCTTTTTCAATACCAGGTAGGTCAAGTGAGAACTCAGTTCTCATTTGTAACGGTGACCTAAAAAATAAGAGGGAATGCGAGGGATAAATGTGGCCAATCAGCTGAAGGGGAATGATCAGGCGACCAGATGTAGAGAGCAAGCTATCTCATCCTTGCATCCTTTCCTCGCATTCTTCGTTGGGTGTGGCTAAGGAGCGAGGAAAGGACACGAGGAAGAGATGCAAGGTGAAGTGAAAATAAACGATCGGAATGAACTGAACAGGTTATCATTCCTACTCTTTCTAACAGTGCCACGGCACGTTTAATGTCAACATGTGTCAGGACCTCCTGCTGCACAGAGTCCCCATCACCATGATAGGGAACTGAATCTAATTTGGCCCAGAAGGAGGAGCACCCCCCTACTGGCCCACCACCAACTTAGCATTCCTCTGGCCTCCCATCCAGCCAACAAGCAAGCCCAAACCTGCTCAGCTTCTGCAATTAGCCCTGAGAAAGAAACAGAGTGGAGTGAGTCCTTAATGCACCCTTCAATGCGCTCGGTTACCGTTATTAACAATGATTTTCCATTTCACCCGGTGCTTCTATTAAGTTTGTTTGTGCGCACCTACGCATGCATCACCGTGGGAAGCCGCCGCCGCTGCTTAACTGTTTTATAGATTTCCTGGCGCCAAATGGAGCAGCAACCTGTCAAATTAAGCGGCTGTTAACGTATGGAAGTCGGGGGGTAAATTATGAAGCAGATCGATGGTTTTGACTGTGATTATTTAGCCAACGAGGAAACCGGGGGGGTCCAGCAGGAATACGTACGTGATCTCCTCAGCGGCAGGTATTGGATCATTACCACCCGGCTTCCTTGGGTTCAGAGGGGGATACCTGAGGGCTAAAGCTGAAGACTCCTCCTCCAATCAGCGCTCCTGGGGCGACACAGCTCAGGAGGTAAGAGCGCTTGTCTGGCAGTCGGAGGGTTGCCGGTTCGATCCCCCGACCCTGGGCGTGTCGAAGTGTCCCTGAGCAAGACACCTGACCCCTAACTGCTCTGGTGAATGCAAGGCATCGATTGTAAAGCGCTTTGGGTGAAAGAGAGGCAGAGGAAGGCGGAGGAAGGAACAGCGCCTTTTCCGCCGCGGAGCCCAGCACCCCACCGTCTGTCAGAGTCAAACTCCGGTCTGCCGACACGCTTGTGACAGCAGGCGTTCTGGGAGCTTAAGCTGTGGGCCTGGGACTCCAGCCAAGGCTCAAACGTTGATATGAACACCCAACCGCATTTTCTTAGCATACATTGCCATTACCTGCATAATACTATCACTAATAATAATAATAATGTATCGATGTAGTGGCTTTAATATGAATGTATGTGAAAGTACTTTACAGTGAAAAAGAGAAGGGGATGATTTCATGAGCAGTGACAGAGAGGATGAAGTTCCAACATTAGCACTGCCTTAACACGTCACAGCGTGTGTTTGAACTGTGCTGCGGGAAGATGGAAAACGAATGACAGAATAGCAGAATTCCCCGTTTACACAGAAGGTCTGATGAAAAGGAAATGCATTCAATTATAATCGTTATTCTTAAATTGGGACAGATCGGCACATAAACGTATATGAAATCGCTAATTCCAGTGATGATTCTTACAATGCGTGAGCAATGTGCACCAGCACGTTAGTTTTACCACATAGTAAAATGTCCAGTTAATTCAATTAGTAATGGGTGACATTTGGCTGCCACATTTCAGTGTGGAACCAAACGTTATCTATTAAGAGTTGAGTTAACACTGGGCATTTTTTACTGCGTGCGGAGCTGTCGTCGGTATTGACTGCGCACCTGTACACTGACTCACCGGCTTTATTCGTGGCGTGGTGACGCACGCACTCAAGCAGCGCGAGCACCAATTTTCCGCGTTAGTTTTCTATTCCTGGAACCTTTCAGATTCACTCTCCGAAGCCACGAATTTCGATTTCACGTATTTTTTTTTATTCCTTTATGCACCGAAATGATTATTATTAAGGTTTCACACAAAACCCAAACTTATCCAACACAAAGAACCAGGCGCGTGGTGGGTGGCTTGACTGTCCTTTCTCATCTTCTCCCAAAATATTCTTTCCGTTTTCTTTTTAAAGTAAACGTGAGAATGCAACAGATTTATTTTTTCAAACCACAACAGATTTTTTTAAATCATACTCGTAGCAGCACAAAATCGTCAAACCCTTGTCAATATGCACCTGTTTTCCGTTTCCTCCCAGTCTGGAACGTCTCCCTCTGTTCGCAGGCACGACCCCATCGTCCGTCCGTCGGTCCATCGAAACTCTGCCTGCACACAAAAACACTGAACTTTCTGGAAAGATTTGCGCTGGAATGGCATTAAATAAAGAACATTCGAGTGTATAATGCATGGAAGTATATTTTGAAATACTCAATTCTGTAGCGTCTCAAAGAACCTTTAGATGGGGAAGGTAATCCAAGAGCAAAAGGTATGGCGAGACTAATATACTGGCTTATTGCATTATCAGTATTACCATCTGAGCCAGCGCGGCGGAGAGCCCCCCGGGGAGTCAAACACAGCCCTCGTCCTGAACTGCTTCCCCGCCTAGCGTTGTCACAATTCTCGCGTATGAAGCCTTTCAGAGCGCATTCCATCTCGTGCGTCCCCTACTTAATTATGTTTTCTCATTTGCGAGTATCTGCCTCCAATCATCGCGTTCCTTAGCCTTTACCACAGCATATCCCATTTCTGCCTCCTACCATATTATGTTCTCCCACATTGCTCCAGTGGTCTACAGAATCCTAAACACCAGATATAACAGTGTTCCACTTTTAACGGGCCAGCAAAACCGCATCAGCTTTCTTCTACCGTGCTGCTATCCAATAGAAAGGGGGCGGTGGGGGGTGTAGGGGAACAGTCTGGAACAAGAAACCAGGGAAGAAGTGGATCTTCTTCTGCTTACCAGGTCCAAAAACATGAGTTTAGACCGCCTTACATAGTACTCCGTGGAAATGGATAGTTCCACTCACTTCCTCTCCTCGCATGAACTTCCTGTTCTTAACATGCCCCAGCTGCCCAATTATCAGAAGCAAAGCTACAAGATAATAAATGCCTCACATCTCATGACACAACAACAGACGTGCGAAAGATACAGTCTGGCTCCAGTCAACTTGACATTTTAAACACGTGGGCGGCCGCAAAGGTTGTCAAAACAAAAAGCACTCGTTTTTATGCCTTCTATACGGCCACCCTCACAACGCGCGTTGCTGCGGTCTCACCTGGAACAGTGTGTGTGTGTGTGCTAATTGGCTGAGATGTGTCATTATCTCCCCAGCAAGTGTCTCTCGAACTAGAGTGCCTTACAGTTTCATCTGCAGCACCTCAGTACCTACAGTATCTGACCCAGGTTAAGTTTAGCCGGGTGGGGGACTACGGTCTTCCCTAATTTCCCTAATTTCCCACTTCCCTAATTCCCAATGGCGCTGACCGAACGAGCGCTTCTCGGTGCAGGAACATGCTGGCGGAATTTCTCGAGGCAAAAAGAAAAAAATCAGTGCGGCGATAATGAAAGCACACTAACAGCTCATCGTGTTTTGCTTGGGCGCACGCCTGCGTATGGCTGTTTACCGAGGGCCCACGACAGGTCGAAGGGCAGAGGTCAAACCACGTTCAGGCCTGCCGTGAGCTTGGTTTCAGCACCGACCCCGCAGACCCGCCAGATATCCGAACGCACATCTGAAACATCGCAAGATCTGTCCGCACACGGAAACATTAATGCCACAGCATTCCAGTTTTATGCATTCTACAAATGTACAGGAAGAGGGATGACCTGACAGCACTATGGCAATGGATGTTCTGTCCTTGGGCATCCCACTTCATGAAAATTCATGAACTCGCCAGAGGTGTCCTCTTGCGGGCCAGAACCTCCTGTGGCAGTGGAGCAGACAGGACGTAAGAAGCTGCGCATCTGGGTCTGCCTACAGAATCTTGGTCGGCGCACCTGGTCTCAGAATTCTCTCCAGGTAATTCCCTCATTTTCCAAGTTATTCAGGTCTGTCGTGTTGGTGGGAAGACCTGAATGAGAAATAAATCTGTTCATCCAAAAAAAAAAAAAACATTCAAAATACAACCTCCTCATGCAGGCCCTGCTCAAAGATACATTTTTAAAGAAAGAGACAGAACATTCCTGAAGCTCATCTGATCTCCAGCAGCTCACAGTTGCTGTTTATCTATGATTAATTAATTATCTAATATAATCTAATTAATTTTCGCGTCGGTAGCCAAAAGGCAGATAATTGGAGAAATTAGATTTTAAAAAATTAAGCTGCCATTATTTTCCTCGGCCAAATTTGTTGCCTATGGTAAGACAAAGACTAAGTTCCATAGCCTGTATATTAATAGAGCATATTACTGAGGTTTTAGTTACCGCAGCATATAATTACCCTACATATGATATGATAAGGAGCCCAGCGCACACCCTTAAAATCCAGCTGAATATCAATGCACACGAGCGCCACATTACAGGTACAGTGCCCAACGTTAGCAACGTGATTTCTACTTTTGGCCAAAATAAGTTCAGCCACCAACATGGGGCTTGAGCATATCCAATTCCCCTCCCTAATTTGGAACGGCCAACAGCCTGCAACAATTTCAGCGTAGGCAACCGCGGTTCTCCTCCAAAGCATGTGGCGTCGCAAGTCTGCTCCTTTTTCACACTGTAGACTACTAGAGTGGAGTCAGAGGAAGACCTTTCGTATGCGGCTTTAGCATACAGTCCATGGGAGTGCGATTGAACAGCAGAAGGTTGCTAGATAGCGATGAAACGCAGACCCCTAACCGAATGGGCATTCCCATAACCAGCACGACGCAATTGCCACGTGCGCATATCGCATATATTCAAAACCATTGTGCAGCATGCATAAACTAATATTTATTGCCAATAATAAATGATGTACTTCTCCTGTATGCGTTTTATGTGCCCACATACAGAAGAAAAATCTGTATCTTAAAATTATGGATTTCACGTTTCCATAGAAATTGGTGTACTATTCTTTTTTTCTTTTTGATGGAGGTGGCATTATAGAGGAGTTGGATTGAGGGAGTGCTTATTACTTATAACGGGATGAATGGCACACACTGCACCATTACTGGCCAGTTCCGAAAAAAAGGAATGTGACTGTGATGTCATGCCCAGGGTTGTGACCTCACCTTCTCAAGAGCCATGCTGTGACATCACAATCAGACTTCCTTCTCTTTGTAGTCGGCCGTTGACCGTGCGATGTGTACGTCTAATCTGCTGCTATTAACACATCCAATTACCGAACCGGCTCCCGGCGGGCCCACCGCACAGCGCTAAACGCGGCCTCTGAGTGACGGGTCCGCTGCACCTGTGTGTGGATTCGTTTTAAATAGCGGTGTGTGAAACGAGCGGGGTTATAATGGCGGCGGGGCACATGACAATCCGCCGCCGCCGTATTAAAGCTGAAAGGAATAATCCAATAACCGGGGGCCCGGGGGTGTCACGGCTCCTTTGTGGGTTTAATTGGTTTTCTGCGGCAGCCCGACGCGGCGGAGAAAGCCGCCGTCCATCCGTCCCCCGTCCTCCTCCCGCGCCGGGCTTTTTGTGAGCAGCGGAGTGGGGTGTGCTGGCATGTGACCCTCTCCGAGCACCCAGCCCTTGCCCCCCCCCCCCCCCCCCCCGGCGGATGACTTGTTGCCGTGGGAAACCGTGCCAAAGCCGCCGCTGGCGTCAGCGTTAGCGTTAGCGCCACCCCGAGCGCTTCCCTGTGGCCACCGGCTCTGCTTTAAAGAGCACAATACAGAAGAAGAAAAAAAATCGCGTGATTTACACGGCAGAGATGGCCGTGAGGAGACGGTGCGGTTACCACGGTAAAGTAATACAGGGAGCCGGAGACTAATGGACACCCCCCCACCCCGCAAACCGAACACCGTCCCCCCCCACCCCCACCCGGCCCCCATGAACAAGATCCAATTAAGAGACAATGAATCTCCATGACAGGCGAGGTCAGGCCTCCCGGATCGGAACGCCGGAGTCCATTAAAGCCTTATTTACTTCCATCATTTCCATCTTTCATGGCAGGTGAGGGGGGGGGGGGTGGGGGTGGGGCCTAATCTCTGCTCCACCCAGACCTCCACACGACAGGAGCTACCGAGGGTGGGGGGGAGGCGTGAGGGAGGGGAGGGGTGAGGCACGGGGTTGCTATCTTGACACCTCCGAAAGGAAATTAACCCTCACTTTTTCTTTTTTTTTTTCTTTTTTTTTTAATGATTCCCTTTCCACCGCAGGGGGGCAATCACTCTCCAATCAGGGCTCTTATTACCGCTGAAAGCCGAAAGCCATTACCGCGGCCCGGGGAAGCTGACTCCGCCGCGCCGCATTCGTAAGAGCACAGATAATGAAAGGAAGGCAGATCTACGGGTTCGCCGCTGACCGGGCCCGCGTCATTAACGCGCTTGCTTGTTTTCTTCTCGTCGTTATGATCTTCATCACGCTCGCGCTCGCCGCAGCGTGAAGGTCAGAACTTTTCAGACGGCTAAAATAAAACGAGAAAACAAAAACGGGCCCGAGCTCGTCTTGTTAACACACAGCAGAAGAAGAAAACAAAAAAAAAACTTGTTTAGTCTGTTTCCCAGTTTGTTACAGTGGAAGTTTATCGTCTCCACTCAAGCACAGATTTCTGCATAGAAACGCACTGCCATTCGGAAGCTACACCGCAGCTGAATTTGAAAACAAAACGAAAAATTGTGGATTCAAAGAGGTCTGTTAGTGTATTTTGGGTTTAAAACTCGAATTGAGGCCGGTTCACGAGTACAGATACTGCTATTATTTCGCAGTACTCTGTGTACAGCAAATCAAGTACCAACCGTCATGCAACAGACTCTCATGGGCGCAACGCAGGGATTTCTGTTTTATTTACCCCCCCCTCCCCTTCTTGTTTTGTTGCCCTCCAGACAAAATGATGCCCAAGGCTTCAGCCCCTGTTGCCCCTTCTTCAGTACCGGCCCCGTACAAACAAATGTTGCTCAGCAAGTCCTGCTCATTAGGGACTTAAAGGGTCTGGCAAAGCTAGCAATTGTTTTGCACCTTTATAAAATGAAAAAAGAAAAGAAAAGCATGATCAGTCGGGAAGAGATGTACATTAAATATTTTATGGAAGAAAATGCCAAGGTCATCGCATTGACTTGGAGGACTTCCTCAGTATTCAACTAATATGAACCACTGATTGACGTGACAAAGATCAATTAGCCCAATGGAAAATGCCTAGTACTTACGAAACATGAGCACACACAATGCGATACAAACCACACAAATTACCATACAAGTGCAACTGATAATTAGCACGAGATAAACATTGAGAACTGTAGACGAAGGCAATGTAATGGAAGGTGACGTGCGCCCAAAAATATTGTTATTCAATTAATTACAGCCGATTACAAGCATCTGCATTTCCTCATATCGGGTGAACCTACATGGAAATGCACACAAACATTTCGAGCAGAACCTGTCATTTATGGAAATTAGCGTGACTGCATTTCCACGGATAGGAAAACATTAAAATGTGGGCTGATGAGGTAATCGTTGAGACTATTACAGGTTCATTTCAAACAGGCTGAAATAAACTCAGAATATAAAAAGGCGAAGAGAATAAATGACAGACCTTCTACGGATTATCTGTATGGCATTTGTCACTTTACCTTAAATTATCCTTAATTTAATTAAATTTACCTTAATTTAATTAAATTAAGTCATCCAACATTTCCGGAAACGTGAATTTATGTCCTACTGGTGACTGAAAAAGCGTTATTCTGTTATGCCACTTCGCATGCTTTGAGTACAGGGACCACCAAAACACAATCAAAATGCCAGCGCCCTTGGGTATATGAAAACCTTTTCGCAGCCCACTAAATACGCCGCGTACAACTGCGGCCGTCTACGGGGGCTTTATTACACGGGGCTTACCTGGGGTCCCTTTTGATAACGCGGGACGCCGCGCGCCTCAGCCGCGTAATCGCCGGCAAAGCCGCGCTCGGAGTAATTGCCTCAGACCGGCCACGGCTCCAGACGCCACGGCTTTCATCAGGGCCGCGGGGCCGCGCCGTGTGATTGATATGAAGATTTTGCGAGGGATTACCGCGCACTTATTGGAATCGCTGCCTCGGACCGGCTCTGTCGCTCTCAGCTTCCACCCCGCGGGCTTCGAGGAACGTCTCGCACGCTGATCAAACGCGGGCCGGCAGCTGACGCCATTCAGCCTCCGGGAAAGCTTAAAGGCCCGAAACATACCGTGCGTAAGTAGCTACGGTAGGGTCTGTGTTGGGGGCGTCACCCCCGCGTCTTGGAACCGAGGCAGGAAACTCTGGCTGTGTTGCTGCGGTTACGAAGTGCGCTGGTATTCAAACTGAAACCCAAGAGTCACTCTGTGTTTCACTCCGAGTTCTGTGAAAACGAAAATAATTTAGGATCGCCCAGAAACCACAAATAAAAATTCCACCAAGCAAGAACTCACGGAAGCGTAGGCACAACACGTCCTTGGGGACGCTTTTGAATAGAAAGCTCAATCGATCTACGGGAACTCGCCCCGTTCTGCCCCGTACTTCAGTTTTAATACACGGACATCACCCATCCACGAGCACGCGCTTCTACCAGCCTTTGCCCTTTGCTAATGAAGCACCTCTTGCGGCTATGTTAACCATAATGAAGACAACCAGGCCGTGAGTAAGCAAGCCGGTATGTTATTTGCGCAGTCATAGACAGACCGTTAGATTGAGCTATACTCGTACATCTCGAGTGTTCGAATTTTTTTGTCGACGACCGTTATTGGTACATCTCGCCTCAGCTGTAGGGTCGCATATCTTATTCCGGATGCAGAAGCGAAGGTTAGATGAGGCCAGTGTGTCTGTCGGTATAGCGATTCGCTGCAAGCTGCCACAATACACCCACTGCACCACAGTCTTTTTTGAAATCTATGACTCTTATTCACGAAATTAAAAATAATCAGAATTATGGCACAAAATATCATTCCACAAATTTTTCAATAGTTACTTATCAAATGCATATGCAGCAGGTGTATGTTTGCATTACCGCTAACCAAATATTTAGTACAGGATGTATGCTGTAAATTTTTTTTCTTAAGTCATTACAAAGCAGAAACAGACAAGAAGAGTTATTTAGTGCATTAAAGTGCCATTTCATTCATGAAACCTACATTTTATGTTGATTTCTGCAGAATAATAGTCTTTACATTATCATTGCATCAATTGTTTCCATGGTTTTGAAAGATCTGGTCCCAGACCTGTATTAGGTATAAAATAAAATATTAGGTATTGTTGTTATTATTATTAGTGCCTTTTCGTGCCAGATCCATCTCAAAAAGTATCAATATTTCAACTCAAAAGTAATTTGAGTCATTGAAAAAACATCATACGCAATGATGTCTGAATCCTAACACTGATGTTGTATGCACATATGCTCATATGTGCATACAACACAATATGCCACCATGTCCATATATTAAATATGAATGTATAAATGCCACAAACCTTGTGCTTTCAATTCTTTCTTTGTTTAACTTTCTCTCCATTTCTTGTTTTTCTATCTAGGGAGTCTAGGGATGGGTGTCAAAAACCAGCAGGAGCCAGAAGCACTTTGATGCGACAGAACTGATCGTTGTTATTTCACAATGTCAGTCCGCGTTTGTACCGCACCACATCTGATAAGACACACGCAAGCAAATATATGCATTAGCCCACTGATGTGTTGTTGGGTTAAGGTCAGAATATTCTTCAGGTGCCTCCTGTACCTTGCTCAGACACACACACACACACACACACACACACACTCGGTTATGCAGCCATTTCCTTTACCAAGCAGGTGGGTGATTGACGGTTTGTTTGAAAATGACGGACAAGCCATGCATATTTCAGCGCAGTCAATGGCCACAGAATCCCAACGGGTGTGGATATGCTCTTAAGTGATAAATACTAAATAGCACGATGTACCTGCTTCTCATCTCATACTGCTGCTTTGGTTTGGGGGTGGGAGGGTACAGTGTTCTCCCCAGATTCGTTTATTACAAGTACTATATCTCATCTTTGCAAACTGAAAATATACATGCATAGAAGCACCATTTTATTTTGCTCATGTTTAAACATTAAACATTGCTCCTTAAAAACACTCTTATTTAAAATTCCAGTGGCGGCGGTAGAATTCAACAAGACTGCAACGGTATCACCGTAGGATTCTGTTAGCAGCCTGGAATCCTGTTAGAACAGAATAATCTCGCGTCTCGTGAGCTGCAAGACAAAAGTACGCTTGTATAACCCGTCTGCTTCCTTCCCCCGACAAGGACCCTCTTGTGAGACCCGACCCGAGATCCTGAGCCTTTCTGCCAAGTTGGACATCTTTCCAGAAATGCCCTACGGCACATCTGAGGCAAGCCCTCCGCTGGATTCGACAGAGTCTTGCAGAACTGTCTGCCCCCTGACACGTTCGTGAGGCCCGTGGTTTGTATTTTAGTAACGAGGTGCCAGGTTCCCTCAGACCCGCTTTGTACCTCGAAGGGCACACAAGTCCATGTCGGTACATCATTTCGATCTCGCGTTCCATGGATGGGAAAACCTGCCGCCCCTTCTCATTCAATCCACCTGGCTGCACCACTGAAGGCGGGGGGGGGGGCTCCGGAGAGAGAGAGAGTGCAGGTGCTCGTTTGACCAGAAGGGGTCACTATCGAGTCAGGAGGCAGAAAACACTCTGCTGACGGAAGGCCCTCCTCTTCCTGTTTCGGGTCTAACTCCCGTTGCTCGGCAACTGGAGGCCTTGGTGTTCCGCTGCACATTAATAGGCCGCGATCACGCTTCAGCGTGAGGAGCCGGAGACGGACGTTACGGTCAGCGGCGCTGATCCAAGGAGCGCAGGGCATTATGGGGGAAAATGGCTCCGTGGCCCCTGCGCAACATGGCGGGGGGCGGGATGGAAGAGAGTCGTGAAGGCAGAATTCTGGAAGCCCTGTAATCATCTCAAGCAGCCGATGAATCATGCCCAACAGGTTCACAGCGCGGATAGAGAGAGCAGCACATCATTAATGTCTTCAAACATCCAATTAATAACAGAAGAGCTCGCAGGATGTTACGAGCCGAGTAATTTGCGGAGGGATGTTTTTTTCTGTCAGTCAGCTCAGAAAATGTGCGATCGTGACGCTACGGCTGGAACTTATGTAACGTTTCCTCAACAGCCACCTATAGGGGGATCGCTTTGAAGTAGCACCTGCCTTACTGTTCACCGTTGCCTTGGGAACAGGGAATGGGTGTCCATTATAACATGAAGTGAATGGGGAAAACCATGACTCCAAATTACAGTCTATTGGTTCAATGGCAGCTTCTATACTGCAGGCATACATCCGATAGACTACAGTGCACTTGGGTGCGAATGCATTTAAGCCAAACTCTCCCTTCAGGATTACCTGCCACTTGTAGGAGCTGTTTTGTCAGAAAAGCAGGAAAGAGAGTAGGGGGGTGGCTGAACATTTGTAGATTTTTCGGCTGTATTTGGCCTTGTTATGACTTGCTTGGTCCTGAAGCAGGGACGCGAGACTCCAGTGCCATCGCGATGAGTGCCTTTCCGAGCACTAAGAAGGTGTTCCACCATCTTCCCAGGCCGATTAGCATTTAGCACCCTTTTAACCTACCCTGAGCTGTTTAACCACAGCTGTTCAAATACTGCGGCTCAAAGGACACCGTTTTTTTAAACGATTTTATGCACTGGAAAGTTTAACTGTGATTATAATGAGGAGCACGCATTTGCCTGCTAAATGAGTAAGCTTCGAACAAAGCTTTTAAATACATTTCTATCTGGCTATTTATATGCGGGACCAGATTCCAAATGTTCCTTGTGTGCAAATCGAGTGCCATTTGCAGGAGAATCGCTGGATAATGGAGGAATGGTGAAACACGCCGGTAAATCCCGGAAATTACCGGGAATCACAGTCCAGGAAAGACGGCACAAATGCCAGATTATGGAGATTATACCCATTTAGGAACAGATTTACTCAGGCATTAGCTACCTTCAGCAAATCCCGCTTCCTGTTCTGTATTCTTATTATGACTGCCTATAGCTGACGCCAAAAATTAATTTTCATCGATCTTATGAATATTAACGAAGGGGCGGGACCAACTCCAGAGCCCATACCCTGACGATAGGGGCTCTGTCTTTGGGCATATGCTTTCTCGTGAACATCCTCTGACAAGGATACACAACAAGCGGAAACCACAGAACCAGCGTGAGCGCTTCGTCGCCGTGGACAACAGCAGCGTTTCGGAAACTAAAAAAGTACGCGGTGACATCAGCGTGATCATTGCATTACATTACGTTACATTTATTTGGCAGACGCTTTTATCCAAAGCGACGTACAGAAAGTGCATTTCATGGTCATAGACAACTACTAAACACAGGTTCCATAAGATACAATATTTATTTTGTACAGCTATTTCTAGCCAAGAACACAGTTTAGTTCACACAGTGAACACTATTCTGACCTAACCTCTGCCAAGCCAACTAGGCAGAAGAATAAGCTACAGTATTAGGACAAATACAAATTACCAAAAAAGTGCTGGGATGGGTCAACATTTGGGGGGGGAATTGGAGGGGGGGTCAGGGCGGAGGACGGAACTCGCTCTGCGCGTTACGCGGGAATCCCGGGGGGGGCATAGCGCAGTTTGCCCGAGTGCGTTAATGAGGCGTGTCAAAAATAAATAAATAAATAAATAAATAAATAACTGCGCGATGACGGAGCAAAGGCTGATTTACCTCCTCCCGGGCGGCTTCCGCTCCAGCCCCAGCAGGCAGCAGCGGCCAGCGAACCCGCAGGGTAACGCAGAGGCGCTCCACGGGGCTTTAACAAAAACAGAACAGGCTGGCGTGACGGACGAGCGCCAAAGGTTACAAATAAACAGTATCCCCCCCCCCCCCCCCTTGAATTCCCCTCCACTTTTTGGGTTTTATGAACGAACGCGTGAAATAGTTTGAGGTCCCTCCACGTTCCGTGACTCGCTCTTCAGTACGGTGTTTTCCAGGAAGTGCGACGCAGTGTTAAATCAGAATCGCCACAGGTGGCGCTTCCGATGGGCGTGTTAAAAAAAAAAATCAATCGCTAACACGGCGTAAAATAGCCGGGTTCGCGGTCGGCGCGCAAACGGAAACGCACCTCTGGGCCTGCGTGGCGCGTCGTTAAAGGTCGAAGGTCAGGCAGCGGACAGTCAGCCTGGACGATACCCACGACACCACAGCTACAACATGGCCGCCTTCGACTGTAAATCCAGACCGGACCAGCATGGTTTGAGTTTCGGCAAACGGGTTCTGGGATTAAAGACCGCATCCAATCTATTTTTTTTCTCTCCTCCAATTGCATTTCACCACTCCAGGTTCTCCTGTTCTCCAAGCTACAGCCTAAAGCAGTTAGCCATGATTTAGCTGTGGCACATAGAGGAAAAATGTGGGAAATGTACTTACCCAAGTTTTTTTTTCTTTTTTTCTTCTTCTATAAATTCTTCTATAAATCCAGCACTTTTTCTTGAAGGGTATCTGCTTGGGTCCTGAAGGCAGAGTCGGCGCCCAATCCTTCAGACACACTCTCAGTAAAAGCCCGTTTTTCTGGCACGCTTTGAGCCCTGTGTGGATGCTAAGCCTTCCCCCTGTTTGAAGCCTTCATCTCTCCCCCAAAAAAAAGTCATCGCGTTCTGTCACACAGAGCGGGGGCTTTCAGCCTTTTCCGAATCCACGGGACCCCCACGCAGGCTGAAAGGCATACAGGGGACCCCCATCGTAAGGGTTCAAAAGGGTCATTCTTTTACTAAAAAGTTTTGCGAGAATTTCCCAAATCTATATAGATATAGTCACATCAAGTCAGGCCAGGGACCGCCTGTTGAAAATTCAGGACTCAAAGCATCCTTCTCTTCTCCAAATTCGAACATAACAGCTGGCTTAACACACGTAGAGCAAATGGAAAATGCGCTGTTTAAATAAAAAATTCATTTGACGATTACATTTTTTTAAAAAAACCAAATCACATTTTCCTTTTTGTTGTTTATCATTTTATCACTGTTCGGTGTGAACTCCAACTGTTCCCATAGTACTGTATGTATATGTATAGTATACTATCCATCTATCCATCCATTATCTAACCCGCTTATTCCAAGTCAGGGTCACAGGGGATCTGGAGCCTATCCCAGCATGCACCGGGCAAGAGGCTGGAACACACCCTGCACAGGTCGCCAATCCGTCACAGTACCATATACTATTTTAATGTGAATATATGCACCAGCTCTAAATGAAGTCTACATTGTTCCTGGCAATGAATGCCATCTTAGGAAAAGGGCTTGTGATAAATGACTTAATAATGACAGTCGATGGAATTGAAACAGAATGGACCGGGGCTCCACCCAGGACCCTGCGGGCCGCTTTCGATACGAGCGTGCGGGGTAAAGCCTCTGCTAGCTCTGACCCCGGACTCCGTCTCAGGCCCACATTAGCCTGATGTATCGTTTAATCGAGACTTTGCGGGGGATTTCAGCTGAGCGCCGTGAAACGGGCAGCGTGAGACCCTTTCCGGAAGAGTCCGGCAGTAAAACCAGGAGGCTTAATGAGGCCGAGCGAGGGGCGAGCGAGGAGCGAGCGAGGCGCCCCTACCTGCTCTCAGGAGGGCGGTGCCGGCGAGGGGGGAACGCGAATCGCCAGGGCGACCCGGTCCTAACGTGGGGCGGGAAGGCGGGGGGAGCTGGGAGCCGTAACGTGAATCGCCAGGGCGACCCGGTCCTAACGTGGGGCGGGAAGGCGGGGTGGGGCCGGTGGGGGGCAATTCGGCAGATGGTTGCTGAATAATTCACCGGGCAGAATCTCTGCTCCTGGTCCAGTTTATCTGGGTCGAGGTTCCGGATCCAGCGCCTCTGTGATCAACGTCCAGATGACTCCCCGGATGCCCGGGGGGGGGGTCTGGGTTTTGCATCAGTACGTGAGGGTCCGTTCTGTTTCCATAGCGAGAACCAACTATAAACTGGGCTCTGCGATATTTGCAGGTACACGGCAGGGGAGTTGCAGTTCACATCCCCTTCCCAGAAGTGAAACAGGATGCCAGCTCTCTTTCTGGTGCTCCTTTTTTTAACACTTTGCCCCTGTTTTGTCACCGTTTGGAGAGGCCAGTCATATTTGTGTGCTCATTACTGCAGTCCCCTCTGTCAGTTCTGGAGAGCACAGACCGTCCCTTTTCTCCAAAAACCTGCCATATCAAGCCACTGCCCTGCAGTCCCCAGTTAAGCTGGCACAGATGCGGGCACAGAGTGGCAGGAGGAGGGCTATCGTGTTGTTTGCGCGGGCAGACGGGCATTTCCTGCCCTGTGCGGTACACGTGTCTGTGTCGGAAAGCACAGCGTCTGTGTCAAAAACCGGAGTACCCACAGCAAGCCCACATAAATGGCCGGCCGGGGGCTAGAACTCAAAACCTTATTGAAAGGTAACAGTGCAAACCGCACTCTACACCCCCCCACCCCACACTTCTAACCCCTGTCTCTGCTAAAACTCCTCAGCCACCCCTTGTTGTCAGCGGCGACCGTGGCGGTAATGGCCTCTGAGCGGGGGGGTGGGGGGGGGAACTGGCGGGAGAATCAGCTCTAATTAGATGAGGGGCTGGAGCGCCTCTCCAGATAAACGCTGTAATTACCGCCAACAGCGTCGCGGCCGCACTCACCCCCCGCCCCCCCACCGCCACCTGGAGCGAAGCGTCGAGGAGGGGGGGACATGGAAAAGGGGTGGGGGGGTTAACGGGGTCACCCCTTCCCCGCCGCCGGTCCCCCCGGAACGGCAAGGGCGAGGTTCGCGGCGGACTGGGGTCCCAGCGCCCCGTTAAAAACGCAACGCCACGCGCCTCGCTCGGAGCGCACGCGCTCCCCCTCCAGAGGCACGTCTGTAAGGCTCCCCCACACACAAACCTCTCGACCCTGTCACCCGACCTGGAACGCGGTTCGACCGACGTGATCTCCTCACGAGGCGTTTACGCTCAGAACTGAACCCAGACCGCCTCCAGATTCAGCCCACGCCCAGTTTCCCGCCATCAAATAACACGGATGTGTTGGGCTTGTCAGGAAATGAGTTACACGTAGAATACGAAGAGAAGCGTAAAGGGAGCTTTCAGTGACTGGAGCACTAGGAGGACTCAGCCACTTGACTGACTGCACACCCAGCCTTCCAGCGTGGGCCGGGGGAAACGGACACCGCTGTGTCATCAGTAATACCTCCATCACTCCAGGGACCAGAAAAGCATGGTCACAGTTTTATTCGCACGCCTGCCTGTAAACCTGTAATTCATTCCCTCATTTATAACGGATAGTGGGGCGGCCATTTCACAAGGGCTGAGGAGGAAGGGGAACGCAGAGGAGCGCGTGACACAGCCGCACGCTTCGGAATTCGAAAGGAACGTCGCTCTGGAATTCCTGAAAGGAACGTCGCTTTGGAATTCCTGAAAGGAACACCGTTTTGGAATCCGGAAGGAACGCCGCTTCGGAATTCCTGAAAGGAACATCGCTTCGGAATTCCTGAAAGGAACGCCTTCTGCGAACGACAGGCTGGGTCTGCCGCCCGTCTGGTGCGTGATCTACACGCCCCGTTGGATTCTGGGCTATTCTCGAGCTCTCCAGGTGCGGTCGAGTCGAGCGCGGCGGAACACCGGCGCGTCCGGAGGCCAGAAGGGCGGAGCCGGACGGCGCCGTCGCAGGCCCTTCAAAGAGCCTCTGATTCGCCCCACTCCGCCATCTGTAATTGGCCGCCCGCTTGCCGCCACCGCCGTCACCGCTCTCAGCAGGACGAAGCCTCCCCCACCCCACCCCCCCACCCCCGCCCAGTCGCGAAGCATCCCGCGGGTCTTTCCGGAACGTTCCGCCATGATTGAGCCGTCATTAGGATGCTCCAGACACAGACTCGCAGCCCATCAACGCGTCCCTCCTCATCTCCGGAGACGGTTATTTTACCACCCCCCCCCCCCCCCCCCTCCCCCCACCCCCGCCCCCACTTCTTCCCCCCTCCCGACTGCTGCATCTGCCAGATCAGATGCTTCCATCCAGTGTGTCACACCGTATGAGAACACAGCGATGGAAAAACACATCGGATTTGGAGTGAGAAGTAAGCAGCCTCTGCCCAGGGCCTGGAACAAATTCGGTCCATCACCTAAAACAAGGCACTCAGGCAAGGATGCGTGAAAACCGTTATATAAATACATGTATTTCATTAAACTTGATAATTCCAATTAATTTACCACAGATGTGCGCTTTTGTTTTTTATAAATAAAGTAATCTCTGTCTCTCTACGCACACAGACTAGTTCACCACCATGACCTCAGTAACCCTCCAGTATCTGGAAACATAAGTACATGAGACTAAGCTTTGGGCTAAAACTGAGGCCTGATTTTTAGCTAGGCTTCAATAAAAGATTTCACATTTTCAAAAATCCTGAGCTGCAACTGAAATCTGTCACCTGACCCGCGTCATCACCTGGCAACCATTTAGTCAGACTCAGCATAGGTCAGGTCAGAGTGTAATGTTTACTGCGCGAACTGGACTTAATGCGCTCATGGGTATGAATAACAAAATGAGTACTGTACCTTATCCGACCTGCGTTTTCCAGCTGTTCCAACGACCTTCGGTATGCACTTACTGCTTTGGATAAAAGCGTCTGCCGAATAAATGTAATGTAATGTAATGTAATGTAAAACTTTTGTACCAAAGCGAGCATGACAGCACTGATCATCATGCGCCTGAAATGAGGCCGGCTGGACCGTCCACGTTACAGCAGGCGGAGCGAACAGGAAGGAGTAGGAGGCGGAGAGTGTAGCGGAGAGAGTGCGCTTTGATGTCTCCTCTCCAAAAGAACAAGGGAGAGGGGAAAACACGGATATATCTTCAAAAAACGGCTGTCCTACAGAGCAGGGGGGAGGTGGGGTGAGAGAGCTGGGGGGCGGAGGAGGGGGGGGGGTGAGAGAGCCAGGGGGTAGTGGGGGGGGGAGAGCTGTGGGGGGGGGGGGGGGGGGGGGGGACAAGGGCTTCCAGATCCACAGAAATGAGAGAGAGACACATTGCTGAGCTGCAGTTCGACGGCAAAACCATGAACAGGCAGCAACGAGAGCAAAGAAGGTCAATTAAACTCAACGTCCCAGAAGCACAGCAGTTGCTCAGACCTCAGCATGCTTCTCTCACCTCCCAGCCTCCCAACGCTTCCAAAAAACAAACAGGAAAAAAGGAAAGCGGGCCCCAGAAGCTGTACTCCCTCCAGACGTCTCGGCCGTCTGAACAAATTCTCGCTAAATAAACGAGCCGCTCGGCGGCGTTCGCCCGACGCTGAGCATGTGACGCGGTGGGCGGGCCGGCCTATCCTTCGCGCGCGTCAGTCCGCAAGGCCGGCACCAGGGCTTTCCCCCCGGTCCTCATCGGTATTCGGGGGGGGGCTGCGGAGCGCGAGAGCGCGGAGACCAGCGGCGACGGTCTCCGGGGTCCGTCCTGCGACGCGACCGCGAGCGGCTGCATCTCAGCGTCGCCCCGAAGAAAAAGCACCTCGGATGCGGGGGACGCGAAGTGGCGAGGGGGGCGCGCGGCGTGGGGGGGAATGCTAAGAGCCTCATAGAGGACAGCTGAATAACGGGGGGCGGGGCCCAGAGCAGCTCGCTGTCAATCACGCGCCCCCCAGGCTGGAAACCACGCACTGCTCCAGCGCTTCTGCCTAAGAAATGCCTGGTCAAATACTGACCTCTAGTGGACAACAGGTGTTACTTTTTTTTCTCCAGATGGTCGTTGCTACACTGTTCACTGCCTTTGTGATTCACCTGTGAGTGAAATCCACTCTAGAATATTATGATGTTGTTATGCTGTTATACAGGCTGACTGCCATAGCAGAGGTGACTTAAACCGACAGAAAGACCATAACCTAACATAATATTGTGAGGATTTTTTATTTTAAGGATTTAACTAAGTGAGACAAACATGTTAAACTACCTGCAACATCACATTCTAAACTGATAATCGGCAACCTTGTCGGCTGCTGCAGACTTGTGGTTCGGTTCAGTCAGTGGGTATGGGCCGGTTTGGACCGGTTCAGACCGGTTGGAGCCAGTTCAGGCCAGGCAGTCTGCAGGTGTGTCAGGTGCTCCGGGAGCATTGCAGGGAGTCCTCCTTCTGTCCACCTGAACAAGGAACCCCCACAGTAACGAGAAGCACCGTCTCAGGCACGAAACGCTGAACACGCACAGCATGGAGATCCACCAATCGCAGCTCTCTCCGCCCTGTCCGGTGCCTGGGGGAGGGGCCTCATTTGGCCATGTAGGCAGCCAGGTCCTTGTCCAGGATCTGGGCGAAACGGTGGTTGAGGAAGAGGAGCTGGCCGTGGGGGAGGAGCCGGTGGAGCGCTGCCTCGATGCGGTCGCTCTTCAGAACCACCTGAGGACGAGCGGTTCAGCTCGGGTCAGCACAAACCCAGAACCAGAACCAGAACCAGAACCTCCGCAGTAACGACACTCTACAGAACCCCAGAACCATCTGCATTAATCACACAATTACCACCCTCGCCTTGCCCACACAAACTTATCCCTGCCCCACCCCTCCCCCCTCCCCTGTCCCTGTCTCTGTAGCCCTCCCTGCCCTGGCCTGGCCCTGCCCACACTAACCCCATGCCTCACGCTTCCCTGTCCCTACCTCTCTGTAGCCCCACCGCTCCCTGCCCCTGACCACCCCCCTCCCCTGGCCCCGCCCCTCCCCTCCCCCTGGCCCCGCCCCTCCCTCCCTGACCTCGTTGCCGGGCGCCAGCATGCGCAGGTTCTCCAGGCAGATCCGCGCCAGGCCGCGCAGGCAGCTCTCCCCCAGCAGCAGGTTCTCGTGGGGGTGGCACACCAGCGCGAAGCCCACCGCCTGCACCGCCAGCCACAGCACGCAGCCCCCCCCGGGGAACGGGTCCCCCGCCCCCAGGCGCAGGACCCCGCCCTCCGCCTCCTGCAGGGCCGCCGACTCCTCCCCCTGCACCGCCTCCACCGCTGGCCGGCCGGTCGCCTCCCGCTGCAGGGCACACGCGCTCCGTACCTGCCTGGGGGGCGGGGGGACTGTTAACAAAAACCTGACATCACCAAGACCCCACAAAAAAAAAACCTTCAAATATGGCTTCTGCATAAAAGTAAAAAAAAGGAACATCAACCCTGGCTATAAATAGTATCAATTACTTTATGATTATCAAAGTGGAGAGGTGCTCGTTGACTGGTGGATTTCATGTCCATGTACAAGGAAATACAAAAAAGAACTCCAAGGTACTCAATTTCCAGAATAAAAGGATTATAAAGCCTTTATTGTTCGGCTCTACCTTGATAGAAAAAACATGATGATATCAAGATACAGCCAAACAAAGGCTTTTTAATCTTTTTCTCTGAGTGTCTGGGAGTTTTTTCTTTTTTTTTCATTATTTTCTTCTGCAAGGATTCAACATATTAGAGAAGCCTATTGAAAGCAATCATACTGAGCCAGTGAAAGATGTTTTCAGTACATTCATACTTATGTGAATGTGTGTATACGCCAGTGCTCACGTGCTCTTCTGTGTGTTCATTCCATGCTAATGCACTGTGCTATAGCTCATGCTGCCATTCCTTGGCTAGTCCTGTTTCTTTAGTAGACTTTAGTACACCTCATTCTATTCCTCTTACTGAGCCCGCTTTGAGCATGTCTACGTTCTTTGGCATTGAGGGTTACTCTGGATAAGAACCGATACACGGATAACACGTTATACGATTTCTCGACTGGAGGCACCTTGAGTTAGCAAGAAATCAAGTGACTAATTAACAATGTCAAAGTCATCACTGAGAAGTTTCGATTTCAGGCCTAAAATAACTTGCTGGCTCTCTCTCTGTGGAAATGTGAAATTGTACTTCTGCAGCCGAACAAGTCTACATCTCCACCACTCTGAGTGCCTAATTTCTAATCTAATTCACTATCACTCTACTTCTCCATAGGAGTCCCATTTAATTTAATATTCATTTCTGCTAAATTAAAAAAAAACAAAAAAAAAACATGCCAAATTCAAGTGGAACACATACTGTCACATTTTTTCCAGTAAACAGCTTTACCAAAACAGGACCGAATGTTGATGTAGCCAGTTTTATTAAAACAGGACAGACTATTAATATAGTTAGTTTTATTAAAACAGGACTAAATGTTAATGTCGTCAGTTTTAGTATAAGAAAACAGAATGTTAATGTAGTTTTAGTAAAAGAGGACTGAATGTTAATGTAGCCAGTTTGGCTAAAACAGGCCTGAATGTTAACGTGTGCAAGTTCAGTGAAGGTACCCATAATGCCGAGCTGCGTTAGCGCCAGGCTGGGCTCACCTGGCTACCACAGCCAGCTTCTCCTTCTGCAGCAGCCGCCTCTCCTCAGGACCAAGCTCTGGGCCGGGCCCGTCCAGCGCCGCGTCCTCCGGGCCAAACACGCGGGAGAAGAGGACCCTGCTGCCCCCCGGTGGCAGCCCAGCGACGGGGCACAGCGTGTGGATGAGGAAGCACAGCACCATGGCGAGACTGGGACTGGGGACTGGGACTGGCACTGGGCACGAGCACGGGCACTGGGACTGGCACTGGCACTGGGCACGGGCACTGGGACTGGGACTGGCACTGGCACTGTGAGAGGAGGACAGTAGAGCATCACTGGATAATAATGCTTAACAACAATAGCCAAGCAAACAGCGTTGCCCTGGCAACAAACCGCTCTGAAGTCCAGGACAAAGAGCGGTCAGCACTTACCTGGCTTACAGCGCACTCCACAGGAAGTCCCACAGGAAGTTCCAGAGATAAAGTCACCGCAGGGCACTTCTCTGATTGGGCAGACACTCCAGGATGTGGCTATCTTCCTTAAAAAAAAAACATTGATAACAGATAAGACTGAAGATAGAGTAAGGGCCCTGTTTTTAGAGACAAGGACCAACAGAGATGAAAAAAGCACTGCAAGGGGCAGATGGGAGGATTCTGGATATGCATGTGTGTGTGTGTGTGTGTGTGTGTGTGCGTGCGTGTGCGTGCACTAGCATGTGGGTGACAAGTGGCTCACGAAGACCTATGAACACTATGTAGAGCTCTGGCAAAGCAAATTTACAAATAAATATCCTCTTCCCTTTGAATGTCATTGTCACGATCAATATCCATTATTTCTCCTTCCCTTCCGACGCCCCATATGGCAGATAGTTAATGGAGCATGGAGGGCCTCAGTGGTGCATGCAAAGCCAGACTGAGGCTGTGTGTTATTGACTGGAGATACACCATTTAGGCTCCGTGGTCTTCACATTCATGGCCACCTCTACAGTCCTCTGTTTTGTTTTGTGAATAAAAAATTATAATTCAACTTTGCTTCAAATGACTACATCACAATGCAAGATAAAAAAGGAGAAGTACATTCACTTTATTTTTGGCATAAGATTTTACATTGCTCTGATAAGATTTTAAACACTGGCATCTTCATGAAAACTATTTTTATTTTGAGAGTTCTATTATTGGGCTCTTCTGCTACCATGGGGACAGAGATACACTAAAGCCCCAATTTCACCACAGAGCCATTTCACAAGATACGAAAATATGTTACGGACAAAGTCGCTTACCTAAACCCTAAACAGCACGGATTACCGTCTTTCTGGAAGGCACGCTTCAGATCCTAAAATAAGCACGAGCCGTCCGCGGCGGGCCAATATTACCGCCTGTACATCTGTGGAAATATCACGTCTGAAAGACGTCAGTAAGGCCCCGCTGTTGGCTGAGACGCACGACAGACGGCTAATTTGTCCTCATTAATCATCAGCAGGATGCCGCGGCCGAAGGCAGCTAACGGGCTAACCTGAGAAAAGCAGGAGCGTGCCTGCAGGTAACCGGTCGCCTTAGCGCACGCTTCATTCCTATGAGAGAACCTCTCCCAGTTGCTCGTACTAGTGACAAAATTCCAGTTTGTTTAGAATTGACGTGGTGAAGCAGTACTGCGGGGAGTAGAGGAACGCTTGAGTGTGCCCTGCATCTGTCCAGAAGTCTTTTTTTTTTGGAGTCCGAAGAGCAGAACAGTTGATTTAGCCCTTTGAAGAGCAGGCTTTTTGGAGTTTTTTTTTTTTTTTTCCAAAAATCTAACCCAGTGTTCTAGAGCTCAAGTGCTTTCAATTACCAGTAGTGATTGTTACATCAGCATTAGAATACTCAGTTAAGGACATTCTAACAACATATTTGTGATCTCACACCTTAAAGGGTCAAAGGGGGCTACATAAGGTAGGCTGGACTGACTGACAAAATCATTAGATGCTAAAGGTTGGATGTGCAGACCCCCAGGGACTGGAAAGAGCATGATAAAAGCCTGTGTTTCTGTGTCCTGGTTCCCACACTCCCAGCTTTGCCACTCCTCCCCCCATATGCTAGTCTGACCACAGCCATCAATTGCATGGATAGCAGAAAAAGTGTAAAAAGTCGTCCCAGCTAACACAAAACATTCTCAAAATGTTGCTGCCATGTAGCGGTAATGTTATAACATTGACAAAGCATTTCAGGAAAATTGCTTGTAAATATTTGTGAAATTGTTATTCATTAACATTGCATTGTATCATAATGTTTTTTTTTTTGTATTGTTTTTTATTGTACTTCCTGCCCAGGGACTGCAAGCTAACTCTCGTGCAATTGTATTTTAATTGTGCACGGCCCCTACCCAATAAATAAAATACGAAAGATACGAGAACATTTTGTGTTAGCTGGGATGGTGCTGCAGGGATATGCAGCGTGATCTCCACATCTCGACCAAATTATGGCAATTATCAGCCGTCTTCTGCATCAACAAGGCGGTTCTACTTGCACCTCTCGCTGATAAAGGAGACGTTTACCAGACTGATGATTTCAAGGGCCCATTTCAAAATTCCGCTTCTTACCACCAGTCAATCGGTATCTGGAGTCCAGACCTTTTACACTTTTCTGATCAGTCCAGATCTGGACTGACTGCCTTATGACACCTCGGCAAGTGCCTAAGTGAAAGTCCATATAGCTGGGTGTGAGGGGAAAGACGACGTGATATCACATTAATCAAAATAGATTTTTAAAAAATACTGTCGGGTATCGGTTCCCTGTTGAACGCCAATCACGCAAAACATTTTCGCTTCATCCAATTTTAGGCATACTTTTTAAAAAATTTGACTGTTTGTGACACATTACATGGCCAGGTATAGATCAGACATAAGTATATGTGCATAGTTAGCTAGCTAACATAGCTAAATAGACTATGTTACAATATTGACTGAATACTGAATACGGAACCGAGCGTATTGCCAAAGCAAAATATTAGCTAACTGGCTAGGTTGTCAGTGGGTTCGTTACTGTCATTCATTGTAAACTAGCGTAGGTAGCACACTAGAAACATATGTACGCCCTCTTTTCTTACTTTTCTCTTAATATTTAGTTTGCTAAATTTATCTTAAACAACATGCTCACCTTTCCCTTAGCTTAGATACCGATTTTGGTTCTGCATTTTCAAGTCAGTTTACAATTTCAGTCAGTAGAGTGTTAAAGTAATTCTGGGAGATGGAGTTATTTGCAGAGAATAAGTACTTTGAATGGCCAAATATTAAACTACAAGTCCTACAAAGCAATAGCAATTTCCTGGCTATAAACTGAACGTCATTCGTATGTGTTCTGTGATTGGACTAGACCATTCGAGTAGGGACTTCAAGCCAATCATAGGAGCTGCCTATCATTTCTCAGTTTGCACAAGATTATTGATCATATCTAGTTGGTCGTACCTACACTTGATCTTACAACATTCCTGGAAAATAGTTTTCATTACAAGACTGCTTTTTTTTATTTTTTATTTTTTACTATGCGTGAAAGTCAAACACAGACTTTGATTGATCATGAGAAATAGACTCAAGGGGGCAGCAATACCCTACATCATTAGTTCGTGCTGTTCTGTCCGAGTCCGCCCCGTTTGTTTTCGGTTTCTTCCTGTGCGTAATAAGTACATCTGTTTACGTTTACGGCTTTGCCGCTGATTAATGTAAGAACACAATGGGCCAGTTTCACAGATGCAGATTATGCCTAGTCCTCGACTAAGTCCGTTTTCAGTTGAGATTCTCTGTACAAAACTAAATTTAGTCCTCGGCTAAGCTTTATCTGTGTCTGTGAAACCGACCAAATAAATTGTGAAGACTATGATCGGAGCCCTCACTGTAGCCAATGCAGACTATGCACTGCTCTCTCCTAGTGCCAGACTCAGAGGTTGCAGATTTGATTCCCAGGCTGGGTGCTGTACTTAACCTGAACTGCTTGAGTAAAATATGCACCTGTGAAAAGGTGCTGTACGTTAAAAAACGGTAATCCCTGCAAGTTGCTCTGGATACAAGGGTCTGCTGTATGCTGAAATGTAAACATAACTACATGACAGGCATTTAGCAGATGCTCTTATCCAGAGACTTACACAACTTTTACATAGCATTTTACATTGTATCCATTTATACAGCTGGATATATACTGAAGCATTGCAGGTTAAGTACCTTGCTCAGGAATCGAACCTATGACCTGTCGGTTACAAGCCCAGTTCCTTCCGACTGTGCTACACTGCCGCCTAATGTGTAGTAACATCTCTCCCTTTGTTGCCTTAATGGCAGTGACCCCCCCTTAGCCCTTGAAATCCTGGATCGACCCATTTGGAGTACCACTGATTAAAATTAAGCCAGGTGTTTGTGCCCGTGGAAGTGAAATAGGCTATAGACTTGGTCTCCACAGTATTGAAAGTGGGCCCTGCCTTGTGTCCTCAGAAGCTTTGTGGGTGAGATTGCATACTCGCAAAGATCTCAGAGCGTAATGAGAAAATGATCTTCTCCAGCAGGGTTCTGTAATCATAATCATCAGGAAAAAGCATTTAAAAATGAGTTTTCAAGAGCCCAATTTTAGATTCTGCTCAGGTCGTGGAGAGTTCTTTTGTGAAATCGTAAGAAAATTTCTGTATGGTGCACTAAAGACTCATTAAACCCATTAAACCCTCAAAGAGAAAACCCATTAATCCCCCTGATGGATTTAAAAGTGCAAAAACACCGGTAATCATTAGTTAAGCTTTCTGCCCTTACATTAACATTAACTATACTTCCAATGTAAACTCATTTTAATTGCTGACTTTATAAATATCTATTCTGCTGAAAGAATTTGCCACTCTAAATAATAGCAACTGTACTACATAAAACACCTATGCCTTCTGGAAAGTCACTGATTATACAATGGCATGTTGCAGTTTCATTATGCATGAACATTTCTTGTGCATTGCGCATTCATACGAAGAATCCCAGAGTGGCTGTTCTGCAAAGTTCTAAGTGTGATCATAAAACCTGATCTGCACACAAGGGCTATTAAAGCTATAGCCTGTGTGCTACATGAACAAAATGGAAGTTATTCTCCAGCCTTTTGGATTCTGTGGAATAATTCATGAATCTCAAAACAAACATTCCACTCGTCAAAACGCAGCGCCTTCTTTTGTTTCAGTACAAGTTGTTGTTCGCAAGGCTAACATTACATTTAGGGATTAAAAGCGGACCTCTGTGCCTTCTTGGTGATGCCACATTTTTGTATTTCTGAGCGTAACACTGATGTTCTCCACTTCTGTTTGTCTCTCTGGACAAGCATCTGCCAGGTGATTGTAGTGTAAAAGAGGAGGGAAGAATTCCCCTTAATTGCAGTTCTGCACATCACCAAGACATCGACAGCTGTGCTAGTCGCCGCCACTGCTTTGCTTGTTCACTGATCGCGAGTGTCATGGTAACAACAGGAAATATACGAGTTCCTTAGAATTATGAATGACTGTCCCCAGGGTGAATTTTGACCTCACTCTATTTATGAGTGAAAGGGGGGCAGGTGCTAGACTGCTAAATCTCTCCCCTACCTATAATATAGGGTTTAAAGGCTCTGTAATGTTCTGAGGATGAAAGAGGACTGTTGATTGGTGGGTGGGCGGGGGACCACAGCCGCCGATTAATAATTGGGCGGTGGCTGGCATCCTCTGGATTCATGATTCAAATAGGAGTCCCGTGGAGTGTGTGACCAGATGGGCCTGGTGAAATAACCAGGTTGTCTGGATGAAGTGAGAAGTTTTCTTCATCCGGACATCCACATTTGTTTAGGGCGAAAGATTTGGCCATTGGTTTACTGGCAAAGCAAATCCCTGTGGTTATGTGGACTGTTCCATATCACAGTGCCGACCAGATCTGGCTCATAGTACTGTAAGGTTATCAGACGGACTACTGAGACAACTTGGCTCCACGCCTGGTCTGAACATTGACCTGCCGTTCGTGAGGTGGTGGATAGCTGCCAAAGCGCTATATATCTATGGCCACCAGAGGGAGTCAGTATCTTTGCATATTTTATTCAGACATTCAGCCTCAAAGATAAAGTAGATGCGAACTCACAGTAAGCAAAAATGTTTGCATGAAAGTTATTTTCAGGCGTACTGAGTTTTGCCAGCATATTAGTCAAAATGTGCATTCAAGATAAATTATTTATTACGAATATTATGATTATGAATTCCTTGTTAGTTCTAAGACTTAGCAACAGCTATATTTTTTCGGGGAGAATATTCATTTAACAGACACCCTATTTTCCCGGCTCTGTTGTGCTTTTAGCGATCTTGCGGAGGCATTGGGTATCTTTGACTTTCTAAAAGGAATATGGTTACTTTTTTAATGTTAAATTTTAAACAGTTGTGGGGCGAATGCAAAATAAAAACTGCTTTGCGACGTTTTGAACTTTACGAATGAGAGCGTTTTGGGTGCGGTTCCCACATCCTGTTTTTAACTTTTTTTCTGACACGCATGTGATAGTACCCACTTCTTCAGCGGCGTATGGCCCGCAGTGTGTCAATCCGATACAACGGTATCCGCTCAGTTGGTCCGGAACCAACGCCTTACTTTTGTTTTCAAAGTGTTACTCGACCAGAGAAGATGTTTACGATTGTGTTGGCACAGTCAACACAACAGGAAGAGTCCGCAGAACTGCAGTCTGGCTAGAACAGGTGAACCTGGTCTCTTGCCTGTAGCGTCACCACTGACGGAGACCCTCATTATTGACAGTGCCTTACACTAGAAAGTAGAAAATCATCCGGTTAGATCCAGACAGATATTATTTACACATGCATTATACATTTTTAAAAAGTAATGTGCCGTGTGCGATGTGTTTCGGTAACCATAGGCCTCTGAAGAGCTCTTCTCCGTGCTCGGGGCTGCAGACCGCCAGCCGTTTCCCAGACACCAGTGTAACAAGCGCACGGCGGTCTGTCAGTCAAACCGCTCATAGAGGCGTGATGTAACCGAGTCTCACTGCGTCAGGCAGAACCTCAAGATTCGCACTTACTAGAACTGCTAGAGCGGGGTGCGCTAACTACAGCTGCATATACTACAACGGTGCATACTGCAGCTACACATACTACAGTTGTGCATACTACAGCTACACATACTACATCTGCGATGGGGAGTCTCAGCAGGCCTATGGCGGGAATGATATCAGAGGACTGGAGGCCGACCGGGGGTTGGGGGATGGGGGACACCCACTGGGACGGGACACAGTAACAGCTGTGCTGAACAGCTGCCTGTCACGGTTACTTAAGCTGAGGCGGTGCCTGGGCCCCAGGGTCCTTGTTCTCTCAGCTGCTGAGCACTAACTGAGCAGGGGACTGTGCTTTAAAATACAGCCTCCCTGCTCGTCAGCAGTAACTGACAAGCACACGTCAACTGTCACTATCCAGCTAAGCCAGCTCTGCCTTTTCTTATAAAGAGGAACAAGGGATTCATGCTGCAGCTCTTTGTCTAATTTCTTAGTATACTTGATGTTGATGTAATGTGGCTTTTATATTCTACACTAAAATATATATTTGCAGAGTTAAACATTCCTCAAATATGAATCATCGCTCTTCCTTTGAATAAGGGCTCGGAGACTGAGACAAGGACAAACAGGAAGTGACCTCACAGCGACTGCTGGCCCCTGCTCTCTTAAAAACCAATGAGTGTTCAAGGCTTGGGTTTGAAATCGGAAGAAGAAGCACAGTGTGACACATGGCCTCAGCTGCAGAATGATGGCGCAATGGGGGAAGAGACATTTTGAGCTCACTGAGAAAATCCTTACAAGTTAATGAGTGATGTCTAGCACACCGTCTTGCACCAGCATACATAATGGCCTGGAAAGGCCTTGCTTTTTTTTTGTTTTGTTTTTTTCTTTTAGCAAAGTTAAGTTAATGCAGGAGAAGGAAGGACGAAATAGCCATAGGGTGAAAAATGAGAGGGGGAGGGATCGAGAAAAGAGGTAAATAGAGAGAAAGCAGAGATAAAGAAAAGGGGGAGAGACGAAAGAGGAAGAGGAAATGAATGAAAGAGGGAGGGAGGGAGAGAGAAAGAAAGAATTGGTGAGAGGAGATAAAGGGAGATATGCTGTATGTATAATGAAGAGTTACAAAAAAAATGTTCCTTGTGGAAGAGAAATAAAAATGTTAGTTTTATGAGAGGAGAGATCATATGACAGATATTACTGTGATGTGGGGGGGGGGCAGAGAGAGAGAGAGAAAGAGACTGTGGGAGAGAGAAGGGAGACAGACAGAGAGAGAGAGAGGGGGGGAGAGACAGAGGGAGGGAGAGAGAGAAGAGAGACAGATAGAGAGAGAGGGAGAGACAGAGGGAGGGAGAAAGAGAAGAGAGACAGACAGAGAGAGATAGAGAGAGTGGGAGAGACAGAGGGAGGGAGAGATAGAGAGAGTGGGCGAGACAGGGAGAGAGAGAGAGAGAGAGGGAGAGACAGAGGGAGGGAGAGAGAGAGAGAGGGAGAGGGGGAGAGAGGGAGAGAGAGAGAGAGAGGGAGAGACAGAGGGAGGGAGAGAGAGGGAGAGACAGAGGGAGGGAGAGAGAGGGAGAGACAGAGGGAGGGAGAGAGAGAGAGAGAGGGTGGGGGTAAGCCTTAGGGGGAAATAACTCGAGAAAAAAAACCCTCAAAGCCTCGCCATGGCAACGAGCAGAAGCGACACCCCTGGCATCCTGGCTGCGTTCCACACAGAGCGACAGCAGAAACAGCAGTTTCACTTCGCCCCACACCACTCACAGCAAACAGGAAGGCTGCGTTTCCCACGCCACAGGAAACTACAGCCGCACTGCGTCCTGTTCGCCTTCAGGAGGCGCTCTCTCTCCCACCGCACCTCATTTCATCAGCTAATTAATGCAAGTTATTTGCTAAATGATTTACAGAATGCTTGAATATGTTTATTTCCCATATGTTCATAACCAGGAGAGATCGATGGGAGAAAAGTCTCTGTTTTTTTCTCTTTTTAAAGTTTGTTGTTAAATTAATTCGGAGTGCACTTTGATCGACGTACGTCCTCTGTTGAGCCAACACACAGCTGTGGACCGCCTCCCCACTCCTGACCCCCCAGCTATCAAAGAGAGAGGGAGGGGGTTTGTTGAGTGCTCAGTTTACGGTCGTCCTTGGCTACTGGGGGAGGTGCCCCACCCATAAACACGGTTCCATTGAGAAGGAAGAAGAACATCCTTATGATGATGTAAGAACAGCTGAAATGAAGAGACTACAGAAAGATTAACAGCCCTATCTCAAAAACCTGCCCCAAACTCGTGATACACTGGGCTTTCGCCCAGTATATCTTCCAGAATTTATTTCAACAAGACGTTTTAATTTCTATTTGTCATTTGAATTACTTGCGGGCGGCAAGTCAAAATGAAATATGCTGCGCACATGCATGGATGAACTTATTATTTTTGAAGTGGGGTTTAAAGAACTATACTACACAAATAGCGATTATACTCCATTGAGGTTGACAGGCAAGAAATCAATTAGTGTATAACCATGATCAAACCAGACACATCTTAATCACCATCTCCAAGCCTCATGCGAATGCAAATTCAAAAAAGGCAGATGACTGCAATTATATGAACTGCAAAAAAATGTAATTCATTTACTTTGAAACTTTGGCACCAGCGAAAACAATAATGGCAGGTCATCTGGTTCAATTTCTTGACAAAAACCAGTAATTTAATCTTCAAGCATCATCATCTCCACAAACACCTCATTATCTCATTGTCCTAAAACACATGGTCTCCCTTGGATAGGCAGTCCAAACCACAGTGTGCACCTTGAAATAGATCTGCTCCCCTGGCCAGCTGGAACACAAGCTCCTCAAAACATTGGCGCGTCCCTGGGGGGCACTGCCTCCCCAATAAGTGTGATTAGCCACCCCTGTGGTGTCCCCCCCCCCCACCCCGACACCAGATTGGTTCTGATTGACAGCGCTCTGAGCCAATGAAAATGGCCAATATTAGAAAAAAAAATCTTTTTTCCCCCAGTGCCCCTACTTAGCTGGTCGTTGCCCCCCTCCCCCTCCTCCTAAAAAGACACACCCCTGCTTCACAGGGGGGCCCCTGTGGTGTCCCAGGGCCACGCTTGGGGGGGGGGGGGGGTGGGGGAGAAACGACGCCTGATCTCGCTAACGAGGCATCGACCAGGGAGCCAGCGCACGGCGGAGCTCTGGTCTCCGGGGGCAACGGGCCGGCGTCCGCGTCACAGAGCACCACAGCCCGGCGAAACCACCGCGGCGCCGGGCATGCCTGCACCGGGACGCCAAACGAAAGCGTTTCCATGGGAACCCTGGCTTGCGCCACGCTAACCGTGCAGACCGAATGATCCCCTGGGGAAAAGTCAGACCCACAGGAGACTCCGTGGACTAAACCACGCCGTCTTAAAACTGCAAACTGCAGCGAGACTCGAGACGTCATTACGGCAGGATTCTGTAACGCAAAATTTAAACAGATTTAGTTTTTTCTATTCAACGAAAATTAATAATCGGGTGCAATAAAAGACGTTTTTTAGTTATAGTGCAAAAGGACTCCAACTTAGGTCATCACATAAGTAGCTTCAGCTTGACATGAAGGATGATGTTCATAAGATGTTCATAGACATTAGTATATTCAGATTCTCATCAGGGCTGGTCCAGTGTTCCAGCAGAGTGATGGGGACACTGCTCCGTAGGAGGTCCTCACTTACTGTGGTCATTAAAAGGCACCGATATAGCAGGTTGTTAAACCAGGTGTCACAAAATCTCTCCCCCCCCCCACGTCTGGCCACGTCATCACCGCCTACATCAGACCGGCCACACGATCCCGCCCATTCCCTTCCCACACCAAATTCCCAGTTCATCACTGCGTCAGAGTTCCTCGTTCAAACCGCTTGTTTAATGAACATTAAAAATGATAAAAAAATTTTTTTTTTTTTTTTTTACTCTCCTTCGTCACCAAAAGTGACATTTAAACACACTGTTCCAAACTGAAACTGAGTAAGATGATATTTGGCCATCTGTGATGGTCATTAAAACACAAATAGCAGAGAAACAAACAATGCCCAAATAAACACTTCCTCCAGGCTAATTTGATGTTGCTCGTTTTCTCTCTGTAAACTGAAAACCCATGTGATTTGATACATTTCTGGTCTTTGTTCCAGGACAGTCAGACACTCAAGCACATGACCTTAAATATCCATCCTGTGGAATTCAAATAAGATTTTCACCAGCCCAAACTCAAAGCAGTCATTCTGCAGGTAACCACAGCCTGCATGACTGTAAAGGAAAAGATCGTCCTTTTGGATTGAAATCAGACCGCTTTCATTAAGCCAGAGGATGTTTGGCAACTCGATTCGTATTTTTTTCCCCCCTCATCGCTAATAAGCCTGCAAACAGCTAAAATAAACAAATATAAAAGTTCCGTAAAAAGCCAGCAGTTCATTAAAGTCGAAGGAAAACCAGGCAATTAAAATCACGCCCACGGAAAGGCACTCGTCTGGAGGAGGAAGCCAGGCTTCAGATCCGCGGAGGAACCCGCTGCAGGCCACAGCGGCCAATGGAAACGCGCGGCCAGATTTGAAAGTTTTCTCTGGATGAAGGCCAAGAGGAGAAGGGGGGAGGGGGGAGGGGGGGTTGTTCCGCAATGTGCGCTGCAAACCTCTCACGTGCCGGCCCCACGTGCCCCCGCTCACCCCGGGCTGGCGGCGGGCGGGGGGGAGGGAGGCCATGCGTGACCCAGCAGATGAGAGGAATGTGCAGTTGTTTCCAAACACGTGCTGGGGAACCCAGACAAACCGCTCTGGGCGGGAATATTTGAATGGAATGGAAAGAAAAAAGAAAAGCACAACACACCAGGATTGAACTTTCCACGTTTATTTGTCCCAAGCTGAAACAAGGCAGTTATGAAAACTCTGGTGCGCACGCACACGCACACACGCAGACACAGACACACACACTAAAAGAACTGGGGCCAACAGATCATATCTACACACACTGGGCCAATTTGGAAAGAGTCCCCCAATGAGGGGGGGGGTTCTAGCTGACCAGCAGCAGGATCAAAACCCCTAAAACGTGTTTAAACGTGCTCGGACACAGAACGGCCATATTAAATTAGGCAGGGGGGGGGGGGAGGGGGGGGGGGACCAATGAAAAACAAGCAGTTAGCCATTTTTTTGTTGCATTTTGTCTTTAATGGAGGGCAGTACATTACAGGGAAAGGGATTCTCTTGCAAGAGGGAAGAACACACGGAGCGCATGGCAGGAGGCTGATGTGGTCGAACAGGCTGTGATTCGCCAGATCACTGTGCAAGGTTTCAAAGTTTGAGATTCAAGGCAGTTTATAAAGATATTACACTTGGTCTAAAAAAAAAAACTAAAAAAAAATTTAAGAAATAATTGAAAATTACAAAACAATAAAAATCTTAAATCTGCCGTCTCGCAAGAAAGTCCCATCCGGAACATCACCGCAATACCACAACAAGCTATGAAATTCACAGCATAACCGAAGTGTTCTCGGTAGAACACTGTGGTAAAGACATTTACTTAAAATAATATATTTAAAAAAAAAAAAAAATCAGTGCAAAATTAAAACAAACAGGATTTGACATTTGCCCCAATCCCACCCACACACACAAAAAAGAAGAAAAAAAAACCACTTCCCCTTTAGATGTTCTTAACATAAAAACAGCTCATTCAGGCAGCAGGCCATCACCAGATCAGTTATTGCTTGAAAAGGGGAAACTGGATTCTACAGAGATGTGCATGTGCAGATTTGAACACATTTATCCATCTCGTTTCACCACAGCCTACAGAAGAACCTTTCTGAGATCCAACGGGTTGCCAGGGACAACCAGGGGGGATGAACCGGGGGTGGCCAACCTTCGCCACAGAACCAGGGCTGGGCGAGAGAAACCCCGCGACGACAAGGGATCACATGACCTGAACCAAGCAATCAAGTCACATTACTTCTGCACACAAAAACAAACCGCAGTTCCAAAGCCGGCCGTGTCACACCGGCTCCACCCGCCTCGGGGTTCGTGAAGCCTCGCGACACCGCTAGCCGAAACCCACAGACACCGGAGGCGACACGCGCCACGAGGAGAATTAAGTGCTTTAGAGGGAGGAGCAGAGGATTGTGGGCCTGCTCAAGTCGCTTCGACCCCCCCGGGGGAGGCACGAAGGACTACGCCAGGCGATGTTACCGTGACGCCAGCGCGTGGGGGGGGGCGGGGCCTGGCGGTGAGCGCAGAGCGGCGACTCAACGCCAGAGCGAGGGAACATCCGCCCGGCTACCCAGCATGCCCCTCTTCTCACCCCACCCAGCGCTGGCATCGCAGGGCCACGACAAGGACATGAAAAGCCAGACGAAAACTGGGGAGAAAACAAAAACGAATAAAATAAAATAGACAGGACTGCAGAAGTGAGTGGCGGAGTGGTGGAGGTGAGGAGGGCGAGGGTCTTGGGGGGGGGGGTCTCAGAGCTTCTTGAGCCGGCTGTACAGGTCCCTCTTGCTGCGTTCCCCCGCCCAGGTGCGGCTCTTCAGCCGAAACCTGCGCAGGTCCTCCTTAAAGTCCTCATGGTGCATGGGCCGGTAGGACTGGGGCTCACACTCAGTCTGCATACGGGGGGGAGAGGGAGAGGGGGGGGTATGGAGGTCAGTTCAGTGCGTTCGTCAGGTCAGCAAAACCAAGCCAAGCCAATACAGGTTAGCTATTCATAACTTTGCACGTCCACATAGCTGCGATAGTCTGAGCAAAGGGTAGTATCCAATTTTGCCCCAAAATGCTCAAATGCACAAGACCCCAGGGGAGGTGGACACAATGCCCTTTAGTCGGTTAGGTAGCTGCCGCAGTCTTCTTACAGAGCGAAGATTACACTTTACGGACACCAGTGTTCATCTGTTTCTGCAGCATTGCAAGCTAAAACCCCCACAAAAACACATTTCCTTTCTAACAGGGTCTTAAATATTTTAACTCGTCAGGAGGAGAACCGGCAGAATTCCAGATCAGCTACGGCACCCAGATGGCCAGCTGCCGCAATCCTTCTGGACCAATCACCTGCTCGCAGGTTACGGTTGGTAACGAGAGCCCCTTCGGCGCTATGCTCATTAATATTCATGAATAAAGGACAGCAGCTGTCGCCACCCGTCGCACCGTTAGTCACAAGCGCCACCAAAATGGACGACTGTCTTCGCCGTTAGGACAGACACCTCAGCGGGCAGAGCGGAGAGCTGACCATCTGGTTCCCGTACAGAATCTCTGGTCACCACCTGTGCCGACAGGACCGCGGCTCCCCCGCGACCCAATCCCACGGACCGAATACGGCAGAACCGCCGATCCCGCCACGTACAGATACGGGTGATCTGCAGCGGACCGAATCAGCCTAAATCCTGTAACTGAGCAGCAGTTACGTGGATATAACCGCTTATGAACGTTTAAAAAAATATGTAAATATAAAGAGGGAAGTGTATTAAGTCAGTATTGAGGAGGGCTTAAGAATCGCACAAGACTGAGAAAGAGGGCTGCATGGCGGTTTGAATTCTCTCCCGTGACCTCTCTGCTGTACCTCATTCTCAGGCATTAATCCGGCTCATTCAGGGGGTGGGGAATGGGGGGGAAGGGGACGCACCTGGAAATGGGGGAAGAACTCCTTGTAGCCGCCCTTGAGGACGTAGAGCTCGGGGTAGTGCAGGTTGGGGTACTCGTTGAGCATGCGGTCGCGCTCCCTGACGAAGCGGCACATCCGGGGCCCGCGCTCCGAGGAGAACTCGCAGTGGAACACCAGGAGCACCCGCCTCTCCGGGGAGGAGGGCAGGACGGGGGTCTTCAGCAGCACCTCCTCCACCTGCTCCTCCTGGTGCAGGTTCAGAGCTCCCTGGGGAAACACGGGAAGGGTTGGGAGGAGGCCACACGATTATTATCACCATCATCATCATCACCTGACCCTCTGAAGAGTAGGTCTTCTGGAATGCTTTTATGTTTCCTTCAAAATCAGAGTCAGTGTTCTAGAACTGCAGTGCTTTCAGTCACCAGTAGCGATTGTGACATCAGCATTTAGAATGTTCAGTTGAAGGACTCACTTCAATTCCTTAACGTTCCAGTTTGAGGACATCCACCAGACTCACACAGCAGGGAGTGGGAAACTCACCTTGATGTGTCCCCCCTCAAACTCGTAGGGGTAGCGGCAGTCGATGACAAGGATGCGCTCCACCAGGCGGCTGAACTGTCCATTCAGCGCTGCCACCATCTGAGGGGGGGAGGGGTAGTTCATGTTAACAGGGTTACCAGGGTAACAGCACACCCAAGCTACTCCACCTACTCCCACAAAATCTGAAGTTCTCTCAAGGAAAACCTGAGCAGTAAATGCCAGTTTATGAACAGATTTAGGAATCAGAAATTATGGGATGGACGGGGTGATTGGCAGGCCGGAGGCCCGCGTTTTAAACCAGAGAGCAGAAACCACCATCTGAGGAGAGGCACACTGGACCGCGGCTTCAGGGGAGCTCACCATTTCTGGCGTGATGTACTTCAGATCCTGGTGCTTCCCCTCGACGGTGGGCAAGGCGAAGGGCTGCAGGTCAAAGCAAAGCAGAGGGGCGGAGTCAGACCCAGAACATTCGACAGTAATACAGGAGCACCGCTGGTGTTCACTTCAGTTCAACAGTTAATCAGCAAACTAGCCAATGATGTAGGACCGCTGGACAAAACACAGACAGCCCGGGGCGACTCACCTTTGTGAAATCTCCAATCAGCTCTTTGACGTCGTTGTCCAGGAGCTTCTCGATCTCCGTGTGGCAGAAGGATTTGGACCTCTGGGCCAGCCGGGCGGCCTGTGGGGGGAGGGGGAGGGGGAAGGAAAGGGCGCAGGCCCAGAGTCAGTCACATACCCCGCTTGCTTCATGACAGGCGCTCTGAGCTCAACTTACGGCTACATTAGATCCATTAAAATCTAGTCATAATATTCACTCTCACCAACGCCACATTTACACAGAAAACCCATATGGCCGCCAGCACCAACTTCCGAATTTATCGCTTTAAAATGAAGCATTCTTATCAAGACATATAAGGGGGGGAATGGGAGAGGTACGGGGGTATGGAAGGGGTGCGGGGCGTATGGAACAGAGGGGTAACGGGGGGGGGGTACTGACCGAGGGCACCTCCTCCTCCGGGGGGCAGACCTGCGACCCGGCCACGCTGCGGCGTCTCTTCACGCGCACCGGCGTGTTCTCGTCCTGCGGCCGGTCGGGGCGCTTCAGGGGGGCGCGGCCGGGGGGCGACGGGAGGGAGGGGGAGCGGAAGAGCCCGCGCGGCCGACAGCGAATCACGGGCTGCGAGGGAGAGGAGGGGGAGGAGTCAGACGGCTCTGCGGGAACGGGCGCGGTCCCGTGCGAACGCGTTCCCCCGCGGCCCTCAAACCTACCGAGCCGGGCTGATCGGACGCCCTCTCCCCGACCAGCGGAGCGGTCAGCAGGCTGGACAGTCCCATCGGCATCCCAGAGTCACTCTGCAACGAGCAGGGAGACCGGGATCAGCGTTTAGACAAGAGACACTTTATACAACGAGCAGGGAGACAGGGATCAGCGTTTAGACAAGAGACACTTTATACAACGAAGCAAGGGGGAGAAACAGGGGACATCAGCGTTTAGACAAGAGACACTTTATACAACGAGCAGGGAGACAGGGATCAGCGTTTAGCAAGAGACACTTTATACAACGAGCAGGGAGACGGGATCAGCGTTTAGACAAGAGACACTTTATACAACGACAGGGATCAGCGTTTAGACAAGAGACTCTTTATACAACGAGCAGGGAGACGGGGATCAGCGTTTAGACAAGAGACACTTTATACAACGAGCAGGGAGACAGGGATCAGCGTTTAGACAAGAGACACTTTATACAACGAGCAGGGAGACGGGGATCAGCGTTTTTGAGCGGGACGGACACACAAACTTTAACACACGACACAGCGTACAGGCACAACAGAGAGACAGGGATCAGCGTTTTGGGGGACGTGCTCACACCACGCATGCACAGAAGACAACACGTGCACACGAAGAGGAGCAGCGAAAGAGATGGACAGCCATCCGCTCTGTTATTTGGGGACTCACCTCCACATCATCGTCTAGGACGTCCAGGAAGCCGTCGTCGTCGTCATCGAGGGAGCAGGTGAGGGAGGAGCGGCGCAGGGCGATGGGACTGCCGTCGTCCAATGAACAGAGCCTCTCGGTCGGGGGCGGGGACATCTACACAGTGAAGCAGGGAAACAGTCAGTCGAGTTCAGCTCGCACCACCCAAGCCCCAGCCCTGAATTAAACCTGCATACAAACGGCTGATTGGCTGCTGCTATTGCTGCTTTGGATTCTGGGTAATATTTTCCCGAGTGGCCCAAATGACCGGGCTGAACTCCTGCAGAGCAGCTCAGAGTGAGCTCCACTGGAGGGCACTTCACACACGCGCGTTCGGGGCGGGGGGGGCGTACCATGAGGGCGGGGGCAGAGTTGGGGCGCTGGGCGAACGGCTCCTTGCCCGTCCCGCTGTGGAAGGACTGCAGGCGGCAGCGGGACACCGGCCTGGCGGGCTTCTTAAACTCAAACCCCTCCTGGAGAAAGAGAGCAAGGAGGGGTTAGGGTTAGGGACCACACGGGCGGCGGGACGGTGCTGGGGGTGGGGTGGGGGGGACCGCCGGTTCCTTACGTTCTCCTTGTTGCCACGGCTCCCGGCGGGCAGGTCGCCGGGGCGACCGAAGATGCCGAAACGATGGGACTCCGGCTCCTTCCCCTTCAGCGCAGGGCTGGACCCCAAAAGCTGCAGCTGAAAAACAGACAAGGGGGGAGGGGGGGGTGAGCCACACGGGACAGGCAGGACCAACACAGCCCATCAAAACCAAACTAAACTCCACAGGAAGTGACAACACACAACAGGAAACTCGCTTCCCCAAACAGAACCTCCTGTTCTTTTTTTGGCATCTGGTTTAAAACAAAGGAGAGAGAAGCTGATCTAATGATCAGCTACAAACAGCCCTGAAACGGACAGAGCAGCTTCACATTTATCTTTAAAATCCTCTTCACATTTAATCTGAACACACTGCAGTTTCAACCAAATTTCATACTATGGCTAATATACCACCATTGAAAATGCCTTTTTTTTGTTAAACAATTAAAATGCATAATCATAAAGCTTTAAATTTAAAAACACAAAATATGTAAAAACACACACGTGCGCGAGCACACACACACACACACACACACGCACGCAGGCACACACGCAGCATAAACCTACTGGGAGCGAGTTAATTCTTCGGATTGGCATCTTGTTGCTTGGGTAAGAGAGAAAGGAAAAGAACACAATGGCAGTCAGTAATTACAGTCAGTAATTACAGTACGAGACATCAGGGATCAGTCACTGGGGGGGGGGGCGCTTCCGGTCCTGAGGGTATAGCTATACTACACAGACAGAGGAGAATGCGCATCCACAATAGACACCCTCCCCCTAACTGAAACACAACTCCCCCACAGGGTCCGACCAACACAAACAGCCTGTAATCCCACACCCATTGGAACAGTGCCCAGCCAATCATAGGACGGGGTGAGGAATTTCGCTCAGGGCTTCATTTCATTCATAAAAAGAAGGCGAGAGAGAGAGCGCACTCTGGGATAGCTCATGTCCGAAGACAACCCCCTTTTTTTTGGGCCTTTGAGATTTAGGCGTTCACTTCTAAGCAGTCAAGCGATGATTGGGTGGGGGTGGGGGTTGGGGGGGGCAGATACTCACTCCTTGATCACTTTTCCAGCCTCCTGGATGGCCCTCTCGAACCTACAGCAGCAAAGAACACAGAAGAGAGGAGGTCAGCTGCACATTCAGGGGGTTGTCCGTTTCTGCTACCCCAAACATACAACTAAAACATACAACATACAACCCCCCACTCCAAAGTCCTCAATTACACACCTGACCCACATATGGAGAGTAAGAGGGGTCCAGACAAAAGGCTTCAATTCTGAAAAATGTGAGGGGGGGGGTTTCTAGGAAAAAGTATTCATGGTTAGGGGGCTTGGGGGGGTTAATGACTGATGCCCACCTGTATGCTAAACAGCCAGAGAGGCTATGGGCTGCAGAGGGGGGTTTGGGGGTGGGGGGGCAAATCCTCCATATGCCCGATTTCAGCCACCACAAAACCAGCTCTTGCTGGGGGGCTTTTGTTGGGGGTAAGATGGGGGAAGCGGGAGGGGGGGGGGGGCGTGGGTACGGAGTGTGTCCAACACAAAGACAGCCGGTCTGGTCAGACGTGCCCAAGCAAGCAATCTGCAAGGGCCCCCTCTCCATTCAAAAGAGGCCCATACAGAGGCCCCATTCTTCCATTCAGAAGGCTGAAAAAGTGTGCCAAAACCGAGGGGGGGGGGGGGAGCTTTTCATGTCTATAAAGATGGATGTGCCGGGCGCAGAAGAATCCTGTGGAACCCCTTCTTTGGGGGGGGCGGGGGGTGTTGGAACAGCTGTACAGCGGAAGTATAGAGGGGCCCCTAAACCACGCGTCAGGAGCAAGACTTAATTAACATCCACAGACAAAGGGGGCCCCCCCCCAGGTAATTCACTCCTCTGGCAGATGGTGTGGGTGCTTGCCACATAAAAGGCTGTTCTTCTTCTTCTTCAAAAAACCCCACCCAGGATTCATTCCAGAATCAGAGGGCAGACTCGTACCTTAAAACACACACAAAACTTTCCACTTAGACTTAGAGATCAGAGCAAGCGTCTCAAAGCGCTCTTAGGTACGTGGGACGCGTCCGTTTCACACCTAGCAGCGTCCGGTTTCCCCCCCCCGCACCGATCAGAGACACGAGCGCCGCAGAGCGCGGGGTGTGAGGAGACGCGCCGTCGCAGGAGAGGGAGAAATTCGTCACGGGCGTGCGAGACGCGGGAGAGAAGCCGAGCCGGGAGCTGAACACACAAATCCCGCTGAACGCGCGTTCAGGAAATCCTAAAAAAAAAAAACACCTGCGCCCCTCCAGCAGCCAGTGACAGCGGGGTGCGTGACCTTCGACCGGGGCGGTTTTGTAAAGTTTTACCGGAGCCCAGCCCCGTTTCTCAACCCTGCACACGGCGTGACGCGCAGCGCCGTGGCGACGTCCTTCCTGGACGCGACCGCACCGCGGAACGCTTCCTGCGCGAGAGAGAGCAGCGCAGCCGCTCGAACCCGGGCTGCGGTCTGACATTTAAAAAACAGACGCGTCAGCCTTCCCGGAGGGCCCGCCCCCGCCCCCCCCCTCCTCCCCAACTGTGAAACACACTGGGGAAAAAAAAAACAAAGAGCAGGTACCCCCCTTTTCTCTGTCCCGGGGAACACACCGAACCGAAAGTTAAAAATGACGAGGCACCAAAGCCGCCTGAGTTTCAGAGCTGCAGTCAAAACTGCCAACAGCCACATCCACACAAGCTCAGGGGTCAACAAGTTTTAATCCATATTATTGCCATTGTTCACAGGTTATAGAAAATTATACACATGAACTATTCAAACTTTGTTATTTTCCCCATGTGATTTGGGCTGGCTGTGAACCAGGTGCCAGTGTAACACAGGCCAGGGCCTAAACTCGACTCCTACAGGCTTTGAACAAAAAGCGAAAAAAAGACTACGAAGCTTTACTTTTCTGTCTAATGAGGCGGTTGTCCTTGGTACTAACGTACTAACGCGCGCACACACACACACAGTTGCGCAGCTCTCTTAGAAGGTATAAAGGATTGCTGTGAATAATGCTTTTTCAGTAGTGTTGACTGTCAACAGGCAGCTCTTTCTGCAGAAATAAAGACCCTTATAACTGCATCAAGCAAGAGAGTTTTCCTGACTCAACTTCCTCTATTACAAGACAAGGGTGGATTTTCCTGCTCAATCCAACAAGTGAAATTCCAGCAAGAGGGCTGACGTGGATTATTATTGTTTTTTAATGATTTCCTGACTTAAGGGAAATGGAAATTATACTGGTCTTAGCACTTCCAAACCCTTGCAAATCCTGCACCGGACCCATCGCCATCTAGTGGCAATACATCAGTACTGGAAGCCGCGTAAGAACAACAGCCTGCAGAGTAGAGCCTAGCGTCCTTCAATCACAACCAGAGAAAGAATAATAAATATGTGCTGTTCACACCCTCGAACGGCACTTTTAAGCAGTCCACTGGGCCATTACATTTCACCCAGCCACTCTTCCTCCATTAATTTGGACCGGGTACTATGGAAATAATTTAGGAGCCTTTTCCACGTCCCCTTGTGCCCACACAGCCATCCAAGACGTGCTAATCAGTTTAATCACATTCAGCAGCACGTTCGCCCCTCATCCAGGCCCCACAAAACCAATTATAATAATCCCAAAGCCAAGCCAGCATGGCTGGGGACCAGGAGACAATCAAGCACCACAAAACAGAAAGGGGGGGGGGGGGGTTAGCAATTAGCGAAACCTGTACAAGCCAACGAGGAAGCCGCCACTTACGTCTCCTCCATGTCCAGAGGGTCCACTGGACTGGGAGAGTCCATTCCCACACCTACCAAAAACAATTCATGAACATTTTTAAAAGATAATAAAATCAACACAAACATGTAGCAAGGGATGCCAGAGTCACATGATCTGCTCACAGAACAGCCACTCAAGTGTAATAACTACATTCAGACAAACACCTGTTTTACATTTTTGCATTTCCCCCCTTCAATTAAGAACAATTTCCTAAAATTCCAGCATTCTGGGCTAGGGGCAACTCCCTTCCACAGCATTACGACACATTAGAAGACTTTAAAAAAAAAAAAAAAAAAAAAGAGGAAGCAAACCTTTTTTCAAAGGGTGTGCATCTTAACTGAAAGAGGGGGCATTTTTACAAAGGGAACAGACTTGTTTAGACTGAATGCCGATGGCTTTGCAAAGCACTGGGCCCCGCTGAAAACTAATTTGCATTATATATGGATTTAATCTTGCCATGGCTTCTTTGATATGGAAGGGAGCTTAGAGTTGCCCTTTATCATAAGCAGATATAAGAGGACATGCCACAGAATCAGGAAATCTATACCTACTAATGACATGCAATGAGAGAAGATAAAATCAAAAACATTAAATGTTTACTTGCATAGTGTGTGTGTGCCTACAAATATGAATGTGCATGCATGCATGTATAGACACACACGTAATTACATAAAATAAAATGCGTTAAGTTAGTACACACACACACACACCATTGGTGGTGGTCGAGGTGATTTTCCACTGTAAAACACTTTGAGCGTCTGGAAAAGTGCTATATAAATGTAACCGTTTCATTTATTAATTCACACACACGTAATTTCTGCCAAAGGTTTTACATTTTGGGGCATGTGAAGAATTAGCTCGACTTACCGGCGTCCGAGGAGGTGTCGGAAGCAAAAGATGGTATTTTCAGAAGGGGTGCAGGGCTTTTCCTTTTCGGGGTATCGCACTGGCTGTAATGGGAAGTCGATCAGTGATTAGACACGAGCAGGAACATCCCCGCACACTAACACTGAATTCAAGAACACAATTAGAAAGATTGTCTGCTCTTCTTTCCAGCATTGAAAACAGACAAAAACATTACACATAGCTAGAGTTATGACACTATACAAGCATCTACAGCTACTACAAAGCATACCCTTAAACGTTCCATGGCTTTCTCTGTAAGCAAGTTTATAACCAGCGAGAGTGCAATATTGCTTAGCTAAGCCAACTAGCCTCAAAGCTAACTAGCTAGAAAGAAAAGACACAGCTAGCAAGTCCTTATCATTTAACTACTTTGTCAAATGGCCATACTTAAAAAAAGAAGCTTATTTAGCAAAGTTAACATTATCTGAAAGAAACAGTGCGATTCCATCAAAATTAAATAAAGCTCCATTCTTGCTAAAGTTAGCTAGCTAGCAAGCTAATGCACAAGACCACACGGGTGGAGAATAGCTAATGTAGCATTATCTAGTTAGCAGAGGCCCGTCAGACTAGTTTTATTTTCCTACCTTCCAAGAACAGCGAGGTTGGTCATGTTGAGAGCCAGATTGGTCACAGGGGAGAGCACGGCCGCAGGCTCGGGCGAAAAGAGTTTCCTGAGACAAGGCGAGTTGCTCAAGCATTTTCCAGGTAGCGAAAGCGAAGATAGGCCGGGGATCCCGTCCGGCCTCGCATACCCAAATTTAGTGTTAACAGGACTGAGCTCGCTGGAGACCTGATCGAATTCCATTCTGAAGCCAAATGCAAACGATGCGTTTAAATAATCGACCAAAATGTAAAAATAGAGAAAACCAAAGATCAAACTTGATGGCCAAGTATCAAAAAATATAATGTTACAAAAATAAATTAGCTAGTTGTCTTTATATTAATCAAATTTAATTATGAAGTCTAGATACAAATACAATCAGGAACTTTACACAATTTGCTAGACAGCTAGCGATTTACTTTTAAAAATAAATGATTGAATCGAGCATTGTAAGCAAGTTTGCAGCCCCGGTTAAAAGTATGGGGAAAGGGGAAAAATGAAAGAAAAAAAACTCAGAGAAGCATCTTATTTTTCAGTCAGAGAGCGGCCTCCTCACAATCCACCCTCACCTCCTCTCACTACTGAAATTCGCATTTGCGACGTCTTCTATTTATGTTCAAAATAAAAAGCTTACAAGCGCCAATCCACACATCCAATTACAAGCGAGCTTACAATCCTCAAGGCGTCATATCGTCCAATCGGAACTGAGTTTCCTTTCAGCTGACGTTCTGGTCCACCTTCACCAATAGGAATAGCGCGTTGGGAAGAACAACGCCGCCTGGCAGCCAATCGAGAAGGAGACTGGAGAAAAAGGCGATTGTTTTACGCAAGCATTCTTTTTCCCGCGGAACATTTCAAGCGCGGGGTAACGCCCAAACCACAAATACAGCCAATCAAACAGTAGCCATGAGAGTAACAGAATGCAGCGTGTGAAAATACGTATGAAACAATTTATAGCTTAAAAGCCCCAACGGAAACAATTATTTCGCTTCCAAAAATTAGTTTTTTATGGAAACACACGTGTAACAATAGAATCTTTACCTTGAAGAGGAAAGCCTATATAGGCAAAAACACTACCCCCTAAAGAAGAAAGCACCCACGAACAGATGATTAGATCATTTTCAAAAAGAAGAGGGAATTTTAAATTCTGAATGGAACTGTGTAGAGTTAATTTAAGATAGCCTTTAGCGTGGTGTGATGTGAATTTTAAAACGGCAAGACTGGATTTTACACCGTTACTAGCCACTGTCACGTTTCCTTAATGTATAGCTACAATTTTCGTTCAGTGTTATTTTAAAGTAGCCAGGGCCATCCACCAAGTTACGGGTTGGCGGGACATTACACATTTCTAAGCTGCACAAGGCTTATATTTGAGTTTAAAAATATGCATAGGCTATCGGTGTGTTGTAATTCCTCGTGAACACGAATTCGCTATTTAAATGGTTCCATGGGGTATTTGGTAGGCTTTTTTTTTTTTTGTAAAATGATTAAATATAAATATTCAGTAGCCTATTTTAAGCCTGCGACATAAACGGGTTGTTACGTTGAATTTATCATCGCATGAAAGTGCGTCAGCATTCTTATCTCACTTTTGGGTGGAACCTGCATTATTATCTTATATGACTCTCAGTTGTAGAATGCTGGAGACGATGAAAAAAAAATAGGCCTACAGTCAATAAATACAATGCTGCAGCTCTTCAAACTTCAATACCTTCTACCTCCACTGAATCCCACGTCGCCGCCATCCCCATCGTAGGGCGACTCCTAACTCCGATTCGTTGTTGAACATTGAATTATAGTTTACACGCGCCATCAAAAGGAAATTATCGCATTTAGTTATTTAATACACATTAGAATTGTAGGCTACATCCCTCAGGCATGAAAAAAGAATAAAGAAACAAGAACAAAGTAGCAAAATAGTCTACCATGCTGAATAGTAATAGGACATTGTTTGTTTGTTTGTTTTTGCCTAGGAACAAAAATGATTCACATCACTTCTCCCGTAGGCTACTTGCACCATGATACAGCAGCCTATAGGTCAAGACAATGCACATTACATTAAAACCGTATTGGAAGATGTAGTAGAAAGTGCATTTTAATTAGAACCCCCTAAGCAATGCATTTCTTGTCTTTCTAAATGTGAAATTACTAAATTTAATAACTTCCCCATAAATTGTCTGTATGTCGTATGGCGGGAATTACTTTAACAAATAGCCTAGGTAGCCATACTACATGGGTTTGTCGCAGGCTATTCATGAGCACACAAATAGATTACATTTAGAAAAAATATTTGAATATGTTTTGATTTTAAACATAGCTTACGGCTGATTGCAGGTCGCTACTTCATACTTGTCATGTCATTTAATGTTACAAGTAACAATGTATTCCACTGCGTTACCTATACAACATGCGCAGTGATTTATAGACTAGGCCTAATCCAATTGCTGTGAACACGAACCCGCCTCTGCCTGCAGTTCCCGAAGCTTTCGGCGGGACGAGCTGTCACAGCTGCGCAGTCCCTGCCAGTTGTCACGACACGTTAACACGTGAGCGGTAAGCGGCGAGCGCGCGACGATCTGAATCGCTCCAGGGCCAGGGCCAGGGCGCGGTCCTCACGTGGCACCAACTCCACAATGTCTGTTTCACGTTTCCCTGCACGTTCATTTTCTAGCCATGGTTTATTTCTGACAAAAATGTTAGACCAAACCCTGTAATTATACACTGAGGAACGGTAGATAAATGTGGTTTTAGGTAAAACAGTAGGCTACAGATTGGTTGACCAATAACAATGAAACTTATGTAAACAAAGCAGGCTGTATGTCACATATCCCTTTTGCAAGACAGAACCAGGACTTCACATACAATTAAAACTGTAGCCATTTAGCAGATGCTTTTAGCCAAAGTGACTTACTAAAGTCAATTTTGCGTTACTCACATGAATAATTCATGATGACATTTCTAGCATTAACAGAATAATTGGTTGTTATGAGTATGGAGTCCAAAGTCCAGCGGATAAAAGGACTGAGTTATTCATTTGCAAACCCCGGCACTCCCTGGACTGCTTTCGTTTTCGGTGAAATTAATTGCTTTCATTTTCACGCTGCCACACGGCACGGTCAACCTCTGTAAACCGGTACACAAAGCTTTTGTTTAAAATGTACTCAGCAGAAAAAATAATAATAAGCTGCTGCTGGTAAATGTCACATTGCTTCCTTTGTTTCATTCACTGTGCACTGATTAAGACTAATCACGTTTACAGAGTAATAACAAAACAGGTTTCGTTGTGACCACATTACTGCACGCAGTTATACGAAGACATATGAGTCATCCATCAGGGCCGACATGGGACACCGGGTCAGCTGTCCCGGGTGCTGGGTCAAGGGGGGGGGGCAAAAGGGCCTAACCTTTAAATAATCTGTTGGATAATTTGTCAAAAACAGCAATTTCAAAGCATTAAAGTTGGGAATGATAGCATGTCTCTGTCTGTTGCTGTATTTCATCTTTTACGTGCGCGGGGGGGGTGGCTTTTGAGATCATCTTGTCCCGGGCACAAGCAAAAAAACACACGGCGGACCTGCTATCCATAATATTGCTCTCGAGTCAAGGCTTACCCGGTAGTCTGAGCCTCATCTAGCCGCGCGAGGCTCACCTAATCTCTGAAAGAGAGCAGGCGTCTGATAGCCGCAGACGCGCTGTCTGAGAGAACAGCGAGCGGCTAAAGTCCGCGCACGCATCAGCACGAGAGCACACGGCGGCCCCGTTCGCCACGTGCAGATGGCTCGCACAGGGGCGTTTGCGTGTTGACATGTTCGATAACCTTCCACACAGCAGAGTTTGTGATTTCGGCTTCCTACCCTGCCATTAATGTGTCCCCTTTATTTACATGTGATTTTTGATTTGGTATTGTGTTGCGTTTTACTAGCATTTTACCATAGCACACATCAGGGTATCACCCCCCCTGGTCTTACTGGCTCCTCAATATGAATGAAAAGTCCACATTAATGGGTTTTACATGATGTCACTTCCTGTATTTGGCGGCACGTGAGGTCATATAGTGAGGACTTGCTATAGGCCACCCAGCCTAATCGCCTTTCCCTTGTTCGGCATCCAGGGTTTGTCATGCCAGCCTTCGGGACTACGGACACGGAGGATCATGCTTGGAAAAACTACCAGGATGAAACCTGAGGATAGCTCAAATTTCTGGTCTGTGTAGCAGTCACACAGATAATGTGCGAAGCTCCGGGCCGTCCCATCAGACATCTGATCTGCAGGCTCTGAGGTTTCAGCCATTCAATGGCCCTGTCATTAGCTCTGTCACAGTGATTAGCACAATCAACAGCTGTCGCCGTGGGAACCTGTGTGTCTGTGTGTGTGTGTGTGTGTGTGTGGGATGCTGGAGGGAGCAATTCCCGCTCTTTTGAGTTCAAACCAGATCACCACCCTGAAGCTTGACCGACCCCCCCCCCACCGCCTCCTTTCTCCACACTAAAATCCCCCTTTACGGATACACCATCGTCAAGGCAACCCTTCCCCCCACCTTGATAGCCGCACACTCTGTCAGGCCAGGGGGACAAGCTGTTTGGGCCTCTCCTGTGGTCAGCCAGGGGTCAGGCAGGGTCCCTCTCTCTCTCTCTCTCTCTCTCTTTCTGTCCTCGCAATAATCCACTCTCTCCTCCCAGCTGCCTCACCCCGCAACACACACACATACAGCCCCCATATATTATCTTTAACCCTGTGAAGCAAAGTTTATTAAAATGTTTTCTTCTCAACATTTCAAGTCAGTGTTCTAGAACTCCATTGCTTTCAATCACCAGTAGTGATTTTTATGTTAGCATTACAATGGTCAGTTAAGAACATTTTAATCACATATGTGATCTTACACCTTAAAGGGTTAAAATGAGTTCCGTTCGATTATGTCTCGTGCTGTTCAGTAACTATAACAATGACGATCTTGGACAGAAGAGTCTTGCCACCTGCGTATAGATTTATATTCTCTTCTCTTTTTTTTACATCACATTGTGGTTTCCACTATACTGGAAAGGTCTGTCCATTGTGCATGCTTGGCTTATCAGAGAGAACATCTTAAAAGGTACATTAATTGTAGTGAACTAGTAGATTCAAAACTAATGGATTATTTGTTTTGTGTTTTTTTGGCATAGGTACACAAGGATAAAGCCCTATGTATTTGTGTCTCTAAAAATACTTTTGGTTTGAATCAAGAAAAACTGGTATTTTTTTTTACAGCAAACCAACTGCTTCTTACATTGCAGAAGAAAATGGAACCGAGGAAGTCATTATTAGTCAGCCATTAGCTACTTTCTCATTTCAGACCAAATGGCAATACCAAATTTAGATTTTTTTAAGTACACATTCAAGGGACAGGCAAAGATGCTCCATAAATCCAAGATGGTAGACTTGCTGCGACCGGAAAGCTCTGTCCTCTGAGGGCACTGTTAGCATGATGACTCTGCAGCTACACCAGTGTGGACAGTGGGATATACAGTGTCCCCTGTGATACCCTGATCAGAGATAGTTTATCTTGATTACAGCAAATAATGGAGTAAATGTTCACCTTTGACTCGCGAAAAGCCGTAGAAATCGCATCGGGGTTCTTGTGGTACGATGGCATCTTTTCAGACAGTGTCTGCGGCATTGTCATGGGAACAGAGGGCAAGTTTCAAACGACAGTGTGAGGTCACTGCCCTTTAGTTAGCGCTGGACTAGAAAAAATCGTAAATTTAAATCTTTGACCAGCTGCTCAATTTTCATTACTTTTGGGTGCAGCATGTGCCCTTTCGTGAGACCTAAAAGAAATTTAAACTTTTTTTTCTGTTCAGGCCTCAATTTAAAAAGGCACCTGTGTAAATGTGCATAATTTAATGTTAATGTAGCACAATTAACACCCTTTCAACCAAAGCCCTTTGCTCTTTCAATGCTGGTGCGAACTAGCGGGTTTTTTTTCACCACAACGTGTGGAGATTGGCTGATCTGCATTTTCTGACACCAGGGACTTGCATACTGGCTGTCTTTTACAGTGGAGGTTACCATACGTTTCCTTCGTCCCAGAAACAGCTTTCAACCTTTCAACCGTATTTACCCGTGCGCAGGCTAGCCAAATTTTCTACAGTATACTGCACGCGTTGCAGTCTAACTTGTCTTACCAGTCCGTCTTTCACATGGCTCAACCGACAAAACCAGACAGTTTTTAGTCATTCGTCATTTTGACAAAGACTGCGTTGTGTGTTTATGTGTGTGTGTGTGTGTGTGTGTGTGTGTGTGTGTGTGTGTAAAGAGAGAGAGAATATGGCTGTTGTTGTCCTCTATTTTCTCAAGGGTTTAGCTCTATAAACTTCCTGATTTGCAGTGATAGGCATCTGCTGGGGTTTGCCAAAAGGCAAGTCACAACTGTTATTCTCAGGGACAAAAACAAAGCTCCGAGATTAAAGGGAGTTTGCTAAAACAATCAGCCGTCTCTCACACCGAACCCAACAATAAAATCACGTATTTGCATCCAGCGTGAAGATTAACGGCCAGTTACTGACAAAATGATTCAGACACAGAGGTGGGGAAGTACCAGCCCTTCACAAGATGTTACCAAAATGCTCACTCAATATTTGTTCAGAAGTCAGAGTAGTTTGTGCAATCCTCAAAGGCCTATCTTTTAATTTCAAACCAATTTACAGAACAACTGTCTGTAGATATTTCAGCAATATGGGATAAAATTGAAAATAAAAATAAAAACGTGTTTATCCTGCAAAGAGTGACGTTAGTTCAATCCTGGCTTCCAGGTCTATGTTTTTTATGCATTAAAATGTTTTGAATTTATTTTCTATATATTGAACTGGAAGGTTAAATATTAGTCTGCAAGCTAGTGTTGTAATAAATAGTTGCCTTTCAGGATAAACACAGAGCTTTTCTGAGTTAGCCGTACCACTGAACCTGGAAAATGAGCAACAAATGAATTCAACAATCTGTGGAGGTAAAAACAATAACAGCGACAAAAGAAGCCGTCACCGCAGTAACAGCAGCCGACAACCCTGAGCTGAAAATAACGGGGCTTAGCAGTCGCCAGGGCGCTAGTCTGTTATCCTTTCAGGCCTAACTGGACCATTTGTGATGTTTTAGTTTGGCTGCATTTACACAGACAATGAAAAAAATATACATAATTTCTTGGGGAGCCACACAAAATGCTTTTTTTTTAGAAATACAGACGGTCTGTGACCTTAAAGTAACTTATAGTGTGCTAAATAAGGTAAAATATAAATATGAAGGTAAAATATAAATATAAAAATGTATATAATAAATAAAAAAATATAAGAAATAAAAGGAGTGCATAACACATATGATTAAGAATAGAATTACATTTGTGTGTAACCTCAGAAACACACTAAAAGATAATCAACACTGGTGTACAGTTCACTCGTGTTATAATAACACTGACAGACTCCCATCAACGCGCACCATGCCCCACCTGACAGATTTGGGCATCTGAGCATCTGTAGGGATTAATGAACTCCCAGCAGGAGTGTGGACTGGGGCCCCATTTCCTCCACACATGCCCAAAAACAGGAGAACAAAAGAAGGGGTGGGGTGGGGTGGGGGGGGGGCAAGGGGCTCCCCAAGCTGAACTCCCCAAATTCCCTCCCCACCCCCCAATCCCCTCTGTATGGGACAGACCATGAAGGAAGCCACACACTACACCCATCCCCTTGTCCCGCTCATGCAGCCCTGCTTACAACATACATTGCCTTTCACAACGTGGGCCAATTTGGAGGCAATGTATGTTGTAAGCATATGTTGTAAGCATACATTGCCTTGATTTGGCTCTATGTTCCACAATTTTAGATTTGTAATCAAGCAATTCTCACTTGGTTAAAGTGAAGATTCTCAGCTTCTATTAAAAAGTATTTTTTTGAATTTTGTGTAGAAATTGTGGCACTTTTTATACATACACCTTTACTAGAACTTCAATATATACTTTAAAACCTGAAAATGACTCCAGGCCCACTTTGGCATATAGTGTGTCATAATTCTTCCTGGAACTTCCAAAGACCATGCAAGTCAACAGGACACTGTTAATACTTGTTTCTCTGTCCAAAGTGACCCATCAGCTTCCCCAGAACACAAGGGAATTTACTTGCTTTGCTCTGGTATTAAGGGCTTTTCCCACTGAGATGACTTTGGATGACTATACAATCGGGTCAAAAACTATCTGAAGATTCAACCCAGTCTGCTGGTTGGTCTTGAAGTCCTGAAGGAGCCTGTCTCATGCAATTCTCCATCATATGATATCAGTCATTCCTTAGTGGACAGCCTTATCACTCCAAATTAAAGGCTCCAGGAGCGTACATCGTGTAGTTTGATTGGTGACGTGTTTAAGTTCACCAAAACCCTGAGAACAGTGCAGTGCAGGTCAGAATAAAAGATAAGTGTTGGTCTCCTTGCGTTTTTTTTTTTTTGCAGATATAAATGGACAGAGGGTGCTTTTCATTTTAAATTCCCCAATATCACCCTGTCTGTATGCACTATAGAATAGATAACTTCAAAGAGAATTTTTTCCTGCACACAAATGAATTAGAATACAATATAATACAAATATTACATCCATGACAACATTATGAACACACAGTCACACGGTCACTGTCCAAATCGATAGTTGTGAGTAGGAACCTCCTGGGTAAGCACATATACTGCAGTGTCAGACCCAGCCAGTTCAGAAAGTGAATTGAAATTCAGTTCATGAGCAGAAAAAAAATCTCCATAGAACCTCATGGGAATTTGTAGAGTTCATAAAAATTAATTTCAGTTCACCTCTTAAACTGAGCAGAAATATAATTCTCTCCAACTCCGTATCACCTTACATCAGCAGATTCTCCTGAAGGGACTCCTCTCTCTACAGATATTTTTTTTTGGGGGGGGGGGGTCCGGTATTGTTCTGGGGACCCATGCGCCACCACTCCTCCTCCTTTGAGATGGAGACCCAACATCCGACGCGTTCCACACTTCGCTGACCTCCCCTGTGGAGCAGCTGTCGGAAGTCGCTGGCTTTTTGTTTGCTTATTTGTTGTATCTCTCACTTGTGTGTTTGCTCTGAAAAACAGCGTGTCGATCATGGTGTGTGTGTGTGTGTGTGTGTGTACGCTATGTTTGAGAGCCCCTCTCTATGCGAAGAAGTAACATAACATAACATAACAAAAAATAACATAATGACGAGAACAGGCCATTCAGCCCAACAATGTGTGGCATTTTTCTGGCTAAATTAGTGCTCTGATAGTATCAGGCAGAGTTTCTGCCTCTACTACGTGACCTGGCAGGCTATTACACACATTGACCGCTCTCTGCGTGAAAACATTATTCCCCTATGTCTGTACAGTATTTACCTTTTGCTAATTTCCGTTTATGTCGCCTCGTTCTACTGACAGGACTCAACCTGAAGCATCTCTTGCAGTTCACTTTGTCGATCCCCTTGACTTAACTTTCTTTCAGCAAGCAGAATTTTTACAGTGCAATGTGTTTTAAATGTTGTTCTAGAAACACACCAGAGGGTTTTGGGGGGTTAAAAGCACTTCAGGGGGAAACCCGGAAAAAGGTTTTCGGGCCCCCCCGGTCACCGGCGTGAACTCGTGCGTCGGTTGGCCGGCCCGGTTCGACTCCCGGGACCAGTTGCCGGCCGTGTTCTCCTCACCGAAACGCGGCACTCGGACGCAAATGGGTCCGGTGCTCTCTCCCCGGGGGCAGACATCACCCAGCCCATTGCTTTACCCCCCCCCGCTCCTGTGCCATTTAAATCACAGGCTCGCCAAGACAATGCCTCTCAGGCACACCTCCTCCTTAATGCGCCTGATTACTAGAAAGACAACCCCCCCCCCAAAAAAAAAAAAAAGATCTGGGTGTTGTGAAGGTTTGTCAGTAATCTGGATGTGTCAGTGCTAAGAGGTTACTTAACCAGCACAAGTTTTATCGTCTGCTAATAGAGAACGTGTCCACGTATTAAGATAATAAGCTATGGAATGCTCAAAACTGCATTTTTGGGATGCTACGGAAGGCATTACTGTTGGAATTTTCCTAAGGCCTTGGTGCACAGTCCAGGTCCTGCAGGTCACAGTGTCTGCAGGTATGTGCGTCAACCATGCACTGCACCACCTGATTTCACTGATTAGCTTACTTCCTGAACCAAGGAGGTACAGTACAGATAGGACGGAGTGTAGCACAGTGGGTAAGGAACTGGGCTTGTAACCGAAAGATCGCAGGTTCGATTCCCGGGTAGGATACTGCCGTTGTACCCTTGAGCAAGGTACTTAACCGAAATTGCTTCAGTATATATCCAGCTGTATAAATGGATACAATGTAAAATGCTATGTAAAAGTTGTGTAAGTCGCTCTGGATAAGAGCGTCTGCTAAATGCCTGTAATGTAATGTAATGTATAGTAAAATAATCCGTATAAGCCAGACGGTGTACTGCATGGTTGGAGGGAATACCTGCAGACACTGCGGCCCACAGGATATCCTGTTGAGTAGCGCTATCCTAAGAGAAGTACAGTAGCTATCTCTGAGGGACAGCAGCTGTGTTTGGACCCTCAGATCTGATTTGCTCTTCCCAGAACCCCCTGTTCCTTACCACTGTTCCGTTAGATCTAAAAAAAAAAAGTATGAAAAAACATCTAACATGGGACAAAGCTTGTCACTGGGGTGATACACAATAAGTACATAACACTGTAATCCTAGCCATAGGTTTTATAATCCATTTGTACTTTTCTTTTTACTTGTAAAAAGTACTTATTACAACCCAGATTACTTTATTGTACCTCTCAATGTACATATGAGAAGAACATAATGTACCTTTATTTCTGAGCGTGCACACAGAACATTAATAGCAGGACACACTGAACCTGAACGACAGAGACTATTAACAGCGCAGGTAACAACACCTGAACGACACAGAATCTGTCTGGTCACTGCAGGGGGGCGGTAGGAGGAAGGTGAGCCACACCGAATCTGGCCAGCGACAGCAGGGGGGGGGAGGGGGGCTACAGAGGAAGGTGCCGGGTCCGTCCCCCGCAGTCTACTTCCCGCTGGTTTACAGGTCGTAGGGACCCCATCCCTAGCGACGGCGCACACATTAGCGACAGCCGTTGGCATTCTAAATGCCACCATTTTACATGACTCACTGAAGTCAACGGTGGCGTAGGTGGACGTATACCTCTGATTTGACCCCCGCCCCCCCTTCCTTTCTAACTTTGTTAAAGCATGCTGAGGACCAGCTGGGGGTCCTTCTCAGACACCTGGGGGGCTGGGGGGGGGTGTCTCTGTACCCCCTGTGGAGCCCTTGCTGTAAGTCATTCATAAGGTGGTGGAGGTTACAATAACACAGGACATGAGAAATTTAGATGGATGCATTTCCCTGGTTTGTGGTGCATTGGTGTTTTTGTGCCATCATTTGGTAAAAAGTAATTAAAGTACAAGTAATTCTCAGATTTCTCATAATCAATACAAGCCTTTTTCAGAGCGTCACAAAGCAATAGAAATTACTGTATGTGACACAGTATTTCATTCTTACGATCAGTGCCGTTTTGGCTATTAATCCACCACGGGCCTATCTATCTGTGTCAGTTTTCTCTGTGCCTAACTATGCGTTCTATCTTTATGCACATTAATTCACTGGGGATGTAATAATTATATAATGTCTAATTACGCGTCAGTCTGTGTTATAGCATGAATCATACAGTTTTTAATTGTGCCTCAATTAGCACAGCACTTCAGTGACTGCCGTGGTTAAGATGGAAGAAGGCCTGTTCCTGGGGACAGATATCTCTCGTTGCGTTTGTCAGTTTTAAATGTTCTGTTCCTTCCTTGATGGCACGCAGCCAAAGGCTCATTCCCATGCAGGTGCTCAGAAGAGTTAAGCTGAAGCAGTTTATGTAAATGAATGAATGAATGAATGAAGGAGTCAATGAATAGGGGGGAAGTGCTGGACAGATGCGGGCAAAGGTGTCGCAGTTCCAGGTTGAACATCTGTCCCACCCCTCCAGACAAAGGGGGTGGAGAAGCATCTGCCCCTGCCCCCCCCCCCCCACCCCGAAAAGGAGGCAGGAGCTGACAGATGGGGAGAAGAGAGACAGAGAATGGGCAGGATCCTGCACTGGAATGCACAGAGGAGAGAGACACACAAAGGACGCGGGGGAGAGAGGAGAGAGGGAGAGAGAGCGCTGGAGAAGAGAGAGAGACCGGCTTTGTCCCACCCCCCACTGCCCCCCCCCACCAAACCCACACAGGCACCACAAAGGCTGGAGAGAGGGAGAGGGAGGGTGATAAACGACAAGAGAGAGGGGGAGGCAGCGGTGAAACCAACGCGCCGGGCAGAGAGAGCGATCGTCGTGCGGGGGGGGGGAGTTGCCGGGGTGACGCCGGAAACACACGACGTTGCCACGACGTCACAGTGACGTCTTATTTACTCAGCCACACGCAGGCCGAGCGACAAGCGCGCGTGAACTCGGGCGCTGGGCCGGAGGTTAAGAGCGTGACGTGCGGTCACTGCAGACGTCCAGCTCATTATACGAAAGTTGGCGCTCTTCAGCATTGTGTGCGGAGGGAGGGTATCGGTCAGTGAAACCAATGACCTCCAGCCAATCAGGAGCCTGCAGCCGGACTGCGCAGCCCACACGTGCAGTGACACAGTGACTGCGCGCTCAGCTGGTGGACAGTTGAGTACGGAGCACAGGCGGTTAGTGGTACGTGCAACGTGGGGGGGGGCGGGACGTGGGTGTCTGCATTCTCCAAATCTGACGGGAGGTGTGGAGTGATGAGACAAACACAATTTAAGCATCTCTGGGAAGTGCCAGTCAGTACACACGTGCATTTTTTGAGAAGGTGTGGCCTTTTGCCAGCAGTACCCAAAACCAAGTTTGAAAGCCACTTTTCCAGTCTGTTCAGGAATCTGTTTGCTCGGTGGGTTTGCTTGTAGCCACAAAGTTATTTTCTGGCAGAAAGTGTGGACACTCCAGCCATGCATGCTAATCTATCCCGTTCGTTTCGGCCTTTTTTTCCCCTTCGCGCAAATGTTACCGTCCGCCAGCGGAACTCACATGCTGACGAATACTGCCCTCTTTTGGCAAGATAGGGTAATTCAGCTAACGAAATCGTGGAAAAAAAATCTAATGTGCACATTTGTGCAGTTTACTTAATATAAGAAACAATTTAAATGTTTTTGTAAGGATAGTTTACTCTTTATTTTACTCTATACAGTTTACTCTTCAGTATATTCACTCGTATTTTTGGTCACATTTATAATTGATGCCATTATTTGTTGCTTTGAGAGGATGAAGAAGTGGTGCGTTATCACTGAGACAAACCTCATTGGGGAATCTGTTTTAAAAGACCTTCTATTACAGAAACAAGACTGATTACAGTCTTCAGCAACAAGACTATGGCAGACAAGACCAACTGAATATCAGCCCTTTGTAATGGAGTCCCAGATGGAAATTTCAACTTGAAATTTCCAGAAACTAATGTGTCAAGACTCATTAAAGTGCAGACAAAGTATCACAATTTTCCAAGATCTCGGTCCAATCAATTTTTTTTTCTTTTTGACCAAGGGGAAGACCACCTTGCCACCCCCAACCCGGGTTAGAACCCCCGTCCCCCCCCCGCCGTTACCGTAGTCTTTGATGCCGAGGTGGACGAGCGCTATAGCGTCAGAGTGGGGGGTCATTTGTTAGTGAATGCAGGGTGTAGTTCACAGTTGTGCTGGAGGACAGCTCAGCTACCATGACTCTTCAAGGTGTGACATCACAAATATGTGATTAGAATATTCTCAACTGAACATTCTAATGCTGATGCAACAATCGCTACTGGCAACTAGTGACAGAGTTCTAGAACACTGACTTGAGAATTGTGAAAAAACATTGAAAAAACCTGCTCTTCAAAGGGCTAGCAATAGGCTTACCTGCACTCACTTCAGTTTGAAAAGTAAATTACACAGCTGTGTTAAAATAAAAACCATGAAATGTTGCCAAAGCAACAAGAACAACAGAACCACAGCATAATTTTCACAGTATACTCAATGAATAGTTTTTTTTTCAGATGAACTAGTGACAGTGACCTCCATCAGAGAAAATGTGTGATTGATGACGCTGTTATACCAGTTGCACATTTGCGAGGTCCCCCTCCCCCTCTCCCCTTCGCCCTCCCTGCTGAGAAGTTATGAGGGAGGCAGAACCTCAGGATTTGGAAGCTCAGGACCCCCCGGCCCATCTCACTGTCCCCTGAAGGTCCAGCTTTGACCTGACCCCCTGTCCTATCACAACAATTCATGAGTCACGAGGAAAAGAGCCATCAACAGACACCCACCACCCCACCCCCCACCACCCCCACCACGCACACACACACACACACACACACACACACGCTGCTAACACCACTGCTGAGATTTTAAAGGCAAAAGGTTGTGTTTTCTCACGTTGGTGAGAATCCAACAGGGTGGAGGGTTAGAGGGATTACTGACACATAAACAAAGTCCTTCATGTTAACAGCTGGACCTTTTTTTTTTGCAAAACAATGTAACTATATGAGCAAGCTTGTAAGTGTGTTCAATATATGCATCAACAATATCCAACAACACTGACTCCTAAATATGGCTGATGCTACATTTATAATCATATAGCATTTGACCCAATGTAACCAGGTTATTCACATTGCATATTGTATGTGTAGTATACTCATAGGGGAAAATTATTATTATGACTTGCACAGCTACCTATACTACAACCCCAATAAGTATACATGAAACAACAATTACATTTTAGGTTGCTTCTCAATAAAGAAAAGAAAGGCTCTAATTCAGTCATATAGCAAGACATTTTTTGTGTCCACTCCCTGAAATTTTAGTAAACCCAGCATATTATTCAAGTGTTAGACACTTAAATGAAGATTAAATTATGTTCCACAAATTGAGACCTGAGAATTGTAGGGTTCCTTCAGCCATTTCTACAATTCTTGTCAGTTCATGGGTTTTTATCTTAGAACTTCCTAAAAACAGGAATTGCACCCAGATTTTAACCTATTTTACATTTGTAATGCCACACTCATGTAAAGAATACTGCAATAAATACAGCATTTATTTGCATATAACTCATTTTCAAGAGAAAATGTTACTTAGAACCCTGCAGTTCTCTTGTCATCTAATGCTTCTAATACATTTCTCTGGCATTGTACACTATGGTATTGACAGACACAACATACCCACTGGAGTTAGAGGCTTTATTTTTGGCATATCCTGCATGTTCCCCCTCTGCTAAATGCTTTGACTTCCTGACTGCCGGACTGCACAGGCCCAGTGGAGACAGGCGTGTTCTCTGCAGCGCCTCTGGGCTCCCTCCAGTTAAAATCGCCGGCTTGCCACCTCCCGCTCCACCCGGCTCCTGCTGTTCATGGGCTCGAGGCTGTCACTCAGGGAGGAGAGCTGCTCCGTGAGGGCGGTGAAGACTTCATCCTCCTCCTCCTCCAGGCAACTGCTCCTCCCCACCTCCTCCTGTAGCCGCAGTGACATCTGCTCCATCTCGGCCTTCATCTGGGCCAGGGCCTTCTCCTTCTCCAACCGCGCGCGAAGGACCTCCCTACGGGCTATCGACGTCTGTTTCCGCACCTCACGCCTCACCCAGTCCTCCAGCTGGCTCGGCTCCATTTCGGTCCCCCCAACCTCATCGGCCTGACGCCTGACCTTGGCCTTCAGTTCGCCATTTTCAGCCTCCAGCCTGCGTGCGGAGTCCTCCAGCTGAGCGATGGTCTTCTCGGCGGCGGATAAGGACATGAGGGCCTGGTGCAGCTTGAGGGCGGTGGCGATGACCTTGCACTCCCCGCTGTCCAGGGCGCCCCTCAGGTTCTGCACGCAGATCTCCAGGCGGACGTTCTGACGCTCGCTGGCTTCCAGCATCTTCCGGAGCATGTCCAGCTGCTCCTCCAGATTCCGGCACGTCTGGACCTTCATTTCCAGGAGCTCCAGCGCTCCGGCCAGCTCCCGGGGCGGCTGGGAAACATCTCTCTCCCTCTCGGGAGTCTCAGGCTCCAAGATCCGCTGAAGGTCGGTGTCCACGCTGGCGGGCCGGTTTCCCGCCTCTTCCACAGGCGAAGTCCTCTTGCTGTAGTCCGGGGGTGAATCTGCTGGAGTGCTACTGAAGGGATACTCCACGCCCCTCCTGACCCGCTGTTCCACCTCTTCCGATTCCTCTACCACCTCCAGCTGTCGGTAGAGCGGCACGGCCTTGCCTTTCGCCCTCTCCTGCGATGCCTCGGTCAGCGACTGCTCCTCAAGACCTCCGCCCCTCACTGGGGCTCTCTCATCATCCAGGAACTCCCCCAGCCCCTGTGAGACTACCGCAGCACCCTTGGCGTCCAGGGCGCACTCCAGGTCAAAGGTGCGGCGCTCCAGGTGGAACTGCTTCTCCTCGCTCTCCTGCAGCATTCTCCTGAGGGCGTCCGTGTCCTTCTCCAAGCCCAGCTTCTCCTCCTCGAGGTCCCTGCAGCGACGAGTTGCCTCTTCGAGCATTTCCTCGCACAGCGAGAGTTTCGTTTGCGCGTCAGCCAGTTTGCTTGGCGGTCTCAGGGGACTGTCTCTCTCTGTTTCTTCACTTCCCCACCTCTGCAAAGACCCGTCCACTGGAGTGACGGTCTCGTCCAGGTCAGTAGAAGCTGACGCGACCTCCTGGAACTTCGGTGTGAGAGCCATGACCTCGCGTTCCTTGTCCTCCAAAGCACACTTCAAACTAAAGTTGTAGTGCTCTGACTGCATGTACCTTTCCTCTGCCTCCTGTAGAATACCTCTGAGGATGTTCAGGTCCTCCTTTACGTACAAATTCTCGTCCTCGAGTTCTCTGCAGCTGCGGATTTTGACTTCAAGAGATTCTTCGCAAGACGAGAGCTTATCTTGCATCTCCGCCACCTCCTTCCGTAGGTCTCTAAGCAGACTTTCGCTGTCCGCATCCTTATTCCCCCGCAACTCTGCAATGGCAATGGCCTCACGTTCCTTGTTTTCCAGGGCGCACTTCAGATTAAAGCTGTAGCGCTCTAACTGGACGTACTTGTCGTCGGTCTGCTCTAACACTTCCTTGAGTGTGCCCAGGTCTTCCCTCATAAGCAGTTTCTCCTCCTCAAGATCTCTGCATCGGAGAGTTTTGTCTTCAAGCGCTTCCTCGCACGACGACAGCCTCTGCCGCACGTCAGCCAGTTCCTTCTGTGTCTGGCTCGGGATGCCATCTCTGTCTGTTATCACAGGCTCTAGTTGCTCTTGTAGCTCTGCAATTTCAGAGGCAAACTCAGTACTTCTCCTCTCCGCCAACTGTATCCCCTCACTGTATGCTTGCATTCCAGCAAACGCTTCATTTATGCAAATCATTACACATCACTCTCACCTGGGTCCTCAAGCTCTGTCATTTCCTCTGCTTCATTCAGCTGCCGCTGGAGTATTTTCACCTGCTCCTCTTCTTGCGGCTTTTCAGCTGCACCGAACCTCCCCTGCTCGTTCTGCAAGGCCACCACAGTCCCACCACTCGCTGCTACTCGAGTGTCTATGGAGAGTAAGCCTCGCCTCTCCACGTCCCGACTGAGCCGTTCCTCCAGATCTCTCTTAACTCCGGCGGCCTCTGCAACCTCCTTCTCCAGCTCTGCGATTCTGCCGGTCTGCTGTTTCAACGCCTCCTCCAACCTTGAGTTCTCGCTCTCCAGTAACCGCAGAGACTCCACCTGCGCGGCTCTGTCCGAGTCTGCGGCTGACACCGACTCCCGCAGCTTCTGGGAAAGGGCTAAAACCTTGAGCTCCTTGTCTTTCAGGGCACACTTCAGGTTAAAGTTGTCGCGCCCTAATTTGACGTTCTTGTCGTCGGTCCTCTGCAGTACGTCCTTCAGCGCGGTCACGTCACCCTGAGTAACTGGTCTCTCCTCGATATCTCTGCGTCCGGACGTTTTCTCTTCGAGCGATTCCTCGTGCGATGATAGTTTCCCTCGCGCCTCAGCCAGTTCCTTCTGTATGCTATCTCTGTCCGTTTCCACACGCTCCAGTTGTTCTTGGAGCTCTGCGATTTCGGAGGCGAACACCGTGCTCCTCCTCTCCGCCAGCTCTATCCTCTCTTGGCTGTACGCCCGCATCCCCGTGAGCGTGTCGTTCATGCACCTCTGCATGTCCATCACGGCCAGATCTCTCAGCTCGGAAATCTTCTGGGCCTCGCGCAAGTGCTTCCGGAGCGTTAGCCGGTCGGTCTTCGCACTGTCCAGCTGTGCCTGCAGATCCACTTGCTGCTTTTGGGCTTTGTTGGACTTCTGCCCCTGGTCCGGCTGAGCCACCTCAGCGTCACTCACTTCTACTTGAGTGTTTGCGACGAGCGAGTTTTGCCTCTCTATCTCCTGATCGAGACGTTCCTCCAAATATTTCTTAACCTCTGCAGCCTCATCAACCTCCCTCTCCAGCTCTACGATCCTGCTGGCCTGCTGCCTCAACGTCTCCTCCAATATCATGTTCTCAGTTTTCAGTTGGCCGAGGGACTCCATGGTCTCAGCTGTGTCCGTGGAAACTGACACAACCTCCTTTGATTTCTGAAGAAAGGCGATGACCTCCTTGTCACTGTCCATGGAGCGCTGCAGATGAACGTTCCTGCTCTCTGCTTGGATTAACTTGTCCTCGCTCTGCTGTAGCATTCGATGGAGCCTGTCCACGTCCTCCAGCATGCATTGATTTTTCAAAGCAAGGTCTTTGCAGCAGAGAGTTTGTTCTTCGAGCGATTGCTCACACGAGGACAGCTTAGTCTGCATTTTGGCCAATATGTTCTGCAGCTGCCTCAGGATGCTGTCCTGACCTGTATCAATGTCCTCCACATTTTCTAGGCCTACTACACCTGTGCTTTTCTCTTCCACCAGCTGTTCATTTACCTGACTGAGCCTCCTAGTTGTATCACATATGAAATCTTGCATGTCCTTCAGTGCCTGGTCTTTTAGCTCAGTCCTTTGTTGTGAGTCTTCCAGCTGTTGCTGGAGCATCAGTCGCTCTCTTTGCCCCTGCTCCAGCTGTTCCTGCAGATCCTTTTGGAGCTCTTGGGCCTCACTGGACTTCTTCCGCTCGGCCCGCAGAGCTGCCTCAGCTTCATTCAACTCTACTTGGGCGTTCACGGAGAATGAGCTCTGCTTCTGCATTTCCTGGCTGAGCCGCTCCTCCAAATCTCTCCTAGCTATCATCGCGTCGTCGACCTCCGTCTCCAGCTCCGCGATCCGGCCGGCCTGCTCTTTGGCGGCCTCGTCCTGCCTGAGGGTATCCGTCTCCAGCCGCAGGACAGAATCCCGGAGGAGCTGGATGGTCTGGTCCATGCTCGCGGACGCAGCAAACACCTCCTGCAGCTTCTGGGAGGAGGCGGCGACCTCGTGGTCCTTCTCCCTCAGGGAGCCGACCAGCTTGCTGATCAGCTGCTCCGACTGGACGCACTTGACCTCGCTCTCCTTCAGCGTCCCTTCGAGTCGTCCGATGTACCTGTGCAGGTCCAGTTTCTCCTCCTCCAGCTTGCTGTAGTCCTCAGGGCTCCCTCCCGGCGATGGCGCCGCGTAGAGCAGCGCTTCCCGCTTAGCCTCAGCCAGCTCCTGCTGCAGCTGCAGTACGTAGCTCTCTATTTTGGACCTCTCCTGCTCCCTTTCGGCAATCTCCTGCTCCCGTTCGGATATCTCCTGCTCTCTTGTGGACATCTCCCGCTTCCTTTCGGCCTTCTCCATCTCCAGGAGCTCCTGAAGCTGCTGGTTGGAGGCGGCTATCTTCGCCGCCTCGGCGCGTATTTTGCCGAACGCGTCGCCGAAGCACCTCTGCAAGTCCGCCGACTCCCGCTCCCTGTCCTCCGCTCTGGTCCGTGCCTCCTGCAGGTGTCCGCGGAGCACTGCTGCCTCCTCCTCCGCCCTCTCCAGCTGCGCCTCCTGGACGAGCTGCTGCTCCAAGACCGCCCTCTTCAACTGGGCCTCCTGCGCCTCCTGCAGCTCCGCCACGGCGCCGGTCTGCCGCTTTAAGGCCTCCTCCAGCCGCGCGTTGTCAGCCTGCAGCTGCCGCACGGACTCCACCAGCTTCAGGACGATCTCGGTCTCCTCGATGTTCGGGGTCTGCGACTCGGCCTCCTGCGACCGCTGCGGGGAGGTCGCGGCCTCGCCGTCCCTGTAGTGCAGGCTGACCCTCAGGCTGTGGAAGCTCTCCCGGAGCTGTGCGTTCTCGTCCTCGCTCTCCCTCAGCCTCCCTTCCAGCCAGGCGGCCCGCTCCTGCTCGCGCCGTTTCTCCTGGTCCGTCACGTCGCACTCGCGGACGCGGGCCTCGAGCGCCCCCTCGCACACGCCCAGGTCCCGCTGCGTCTCCGCCAGCGCCCTCTGCAGGCAGCACAGGGTGCTCTCCCGCTCTGTCCGCTCCACCTGCATGAGTTCCAGGAGCTCTGCGTTTCTGGCAGCCAGCTTCTTGTTCTGATCCTCTGTCATCTGTGCCTTGTCCAACGTCCCGGCCTGTATTTGACCGAGACAGTCCTTGAAGCGCTTCTGCACGGCTGTGGCCACCTGCCCCTGTGCCTTGATCTTCCTCCTGGCCTCTTCAAGCTGTTCGCAGAGTTGTGCCACCTCGGCCTGCAGCTGTATTTTGTCATTTCTCTTTTCCACATGTTGCTGTGGAGGCGTGGGTGTGGCCTCCACCTTCGCCAGCTGCTGGCTGAGTTTGCGCACGGGCTCCAGGTGACGGGACGAGTCACTGTCGCGTTTCCTCTGCATTTCTGCGGCAGGGCTAGCTCCAGTTCTGTCCGCGCTACCTCACGCCGCCTCTTTCAAGGCTATGGGAAACTTCACCTCCAGAAACATGCTTTCTGGCTGTAGCTCATCACGGTCCAACTGTATCAGGCAGCAACTGGGAGACAGTTCTTATACTATGCTTTGACGCAACAGCAGTATTTATGACATCACAATGCCTCCAACTGAAACTAACGTTCCAAACAGGATGATTCCACAAATTTTCGCTGTTCAATTAGACATTCAGAGCGTGGTGTAATACTCGACTCTAATTGGCTGCAACTCCTGCTATGGCCTCATATAAATTATTATTACGGTTTGAAATTACGGGAAATTTCAGCCCTGAAACCTATAAAATTGCCAGCACTACCGGAACGATTGGCAGATGTGTTCATTATTTGACTTCTGTACTTTCAGTTATGTTCGCTGATTATGGAACAAATATGATATTTCAACATGTGAAATTGTTGTTTATCCGAAACCGAATGTCGTATGCACAGATAATGCATTGTATACATATATTTTATTCCCTGAATTCAGCAATGATTTTCGGAAGATAAAGTAAGTGAAATTAGCGTAGCGAGCAAGTCCGAACAATACATGGCTAAGATATAGACTACCACCGCCCGTTTCCCGAATACGGATAGCCCTACAGAGAGGCTGAACAGACATAGATAGTAGAGTATGTGCACTCCGTGGAATAAAGTTTTTTTTAAATACTTTGAGCAGTTTACGGCATGCTGCATCGTAAGTTCATTAATAGGTTAAATCGTTATTAACGTAGCATCGCTAATTTAACATCAATAAAGTCGTAACGTGTAGTTACACTGTCGCTTTAAGATTGAAGCCCCATGCTCAAAAAAGTCCACTTCAGATTTTGTAATTTCGCCACAGCGTTTGAATTGTGCCATTTTCCGGTAATAGTGTAACACTTTTTTTCTTTTTCCTGCTCAAAAAAACAAGAAACGAATGACGGGGTTGAAAATTGCTCACGAACAGCTGGGAGTGACAATAGCATAGCAATACTGGGGACCCATAAAACCGCAATCTGGTTGCAGGCTATATTTTTGTTCACTTACCTGGAAACGAGCGTCCATGAATTGAGCACATGCGCTGTGCCATTTCCTGACTGGGAGTGATCATTCGGGTGGCCTTTTATGCTGTAGCCAGAGGTGGAAAATACGGGATCAGAAAGTGAAAGTCTTTCCACAGCGTTTTGTCCCGAATCACCTGAGTTTGCTAATTACTGTAGCACTAATTAGCGAAATCGACTGGCTCAGATTATGGGTGGAAGAAACACATGGCATGATTTTTTACTTTCTGGTCCAGGAGACTCGCCATCTCTGGACAGCAAAACAATTCGTAGGTGCAGTAAGTATATAGAATCTCACCGACAGGCTGCGCCACGCTGCGTCACCGTGCATTTTAAGCGGCTCTGGATGACGGCATCTGATTAATGACAGTAAAGAAAAAGACGAGAGAAGAGAGAGCAATGTAGAAGTGACTGCAGAGTGAATAGAACGCATTTTTATTCTTTTTAAAAATGTTTTTGTTGTTAAATGTAGCTACCTATGTCAGAATCTAAAATATCCCTGCAGCTTTAACGTATAATGTGGTATAGTGAAGTAGCCAGACGGAGTGAGTGACAGTGTGGAAAATGGATTATATAATTATGCTCGTCAATTGTTTTAAGCACGACAAATAAAATTATATGTCCTTGTAGGATGGACTGTGCACAGTATAGACGAATGGCACTTTCGGTGTTTCATTTAATTTTTTGTTGTTTCTCTGCATATAGGCTATAAGAGGCGCGGCAGCTGGAGAGCGATACGTACTTAGGCTACATTATTTAGATTTCACCACAAGAGGGCGACAGTACACAAATCATGGCCATTTTCCCACTTCCAGCTGTGACGAGCCATGCAATCATGAACACCTGTTTCCAACAGTCTCCAGGGAAATATTTACATATTCCTCAGAGCAATTATCCAAACTGTATCAAGCACTTATCGCACTGGGAATGGTACGGCAGATGCTAATTAAGTACCCCACTTGAGTTATTGTATATTACACTGCGAGGCTGTATATTTTTGGTTGATTGAAATTAACCAGATTTATTGATTCCAAGCAGTGGAAATGGGTAACTAAAGGTTATTGGTGCGTTGCCTCTTACCTAGTATCACAGCTTTGCATATTAGACACATTTTTGTATAAAAGGTTAAATAAATGTTAAACAATTCTACAATGCACAAAGACATGAAGCCAGGTTTGCTCTGTAATAATAACATATAAGCTTTATGATGCAGCTGTGTAGTGCAATGGAAAGGGAACCTGGCTTGTAACAAAGAAATTGCATGTTTGATTCCCAGGTACTAGCTATCTGGTAGGACACTGCCATTGTACCCTTGAGCGTGGTACTTAACCTGAATTGCTTCAGTGTATATCCAGCTATATAAATGAATACTGTGTAAAACAAGGAAGAAATGCTAAAGTTGTATAAGTCACTTTGGATAAGAGAATCTGCTAAATGTAAGTAATATAATGACAATTAAGAATTCAATTAAAAAAAATCAATTAGGATGTGTTTTGTAGTAAAAAAAAAAAAAAGAAATCAGAGAAAAGAAAACAGTTATTCACCATTTAATTCGTTATTTAGGTTCTTTCTACATTAAAAACAAAAAAAATATTTAAGTTTTAAAATTCAATGAACAGGATCAAGCGAGGGTCCAACAAGGATGAGTCATTTTTGACCCTGTGGACATGGGAGTACATGCAAAATATGAAAACAACATGAGGGCGAAGGTTATTTGTGCCTTGATTCTTGAAAATACGTTTAAGTGCTGAGGTAAAACATGGCTGGGAAGAGCTTCAAACACTATATTTAATGATGACTGGTTGTTAGGGTGTTCATTAAACTCTTTGGCAGTCTTTTAACACTTATGATTTCAAGCATGAAGATTTGACACCCCGCAGAACCTTGGATGAAATAAGTGCTTTGTCATTGTGAAATCTAACTGCATTGGAGTGACCCTAGTTCAGAATTTAAAATAAAAAACCCAAAAACTACGTATCATTGCTCCTTGTTCCAAGTAGAACTTTTATCATGAACTTTATTACTGTCCCTAGGCAGGGGAAATAATTATACTCCACGACTATATATTAGTTTTTTTCATTAGCAGTGCGATATTTTTTCCAAAGCTTAATTTTGTTGAGACAATGTCTTTAAAATTTCTTTTCCTTTTTAAATTGTCTTGTTCTCTCAGGGAATAACCTACTGAGTAGTGAATGAAACTACACTGATTGAACATAAGCACTAGTTAGCAGAGGGAACTCTCTCTCTCTCTTCCCAACTGCATTAAAAGAAGAAGAACAGAAGAAAACAATGACTTCCCCATCTTTACTGTATCAGTTAAAAAGTTTTTTAAAATTTTCCTTTGAGCAAACTTTCCATTAGTTGCATAAGCGATGTCTATCACAGTCCGCTGACACTCTTTGGAAATTTTCTAACCGTGCAAGAGAAGAGATAATAAGCTATTGAATTATTCAGTTATATTTAAATGAGGACCACGCCCTTAACCTGACCTCACACGTGTGAACGATGAGGTCACCGACATGCAGATGACCTTGACCTGTGTTCTCTGCACTCAGGCCTCCACAAAATTCAAGGTTAAATTAATTGTGTCCCAATTTGGGAGGGAAATGCTTTAAAAGGGGATTAAGGAGGACCATATGTGGTTTTTGGTGCCAAATGTATTTATTTATTGATGTTTTCCAGGATGAGCTCTTTACTGCTTATTCTAAAAACACAAGGTAAGATGCTTCGAATTGGCCAGCAAGTGTGAGGAAGCATTGCGCAATAGGAATGCTTTTCAGCAGCAGGACTTAATAAAACGAAAGTTTATTAGTACTGGGGGCAAAACAGACGGAACAAAGTAAGGGCAAATCCCAAAAGAAAGCCTGCTTCAGTGCACTAAAGACCTAAAACTGGGACAAACATTCAGCTTGCAGCGGGACAGTGACCCAAAACACAAGGCCCAAACTACACTGGAGTGTGTCAACACGAAATAAGTAGATGTCTTGTCATTGTTGCCAAAAAGGTACATCTTAAACAAACACATAAACAAATAAATAAATTGGCTTGTCATTGCATACTCGCATTGAAATGGAATGGACATGCAGCCTGGCGACATTTAGTCGCTAAAGAGTTTTAGTGCGTCACAGCAGATCAGAATGAGTCCCATTTTCATCGCCTAGAACTATTAACCGACATCGAGGTAAAGAGAGAGCCAAGCCCGCGCGCACAAGTCAAGCGGACAGGGCGGTTGGCTCAGCACCTCGGACAGCTCCCCGCACGGCTGTCAATAACACAGCACTGTCAAAGCAGCCTTGCTGAAAATCCCCCGGGGTGAGTCTGGATGGCCTGGTTTTGGGGGTCTGTGCACCGGGTCCCCTGCATCACATTACAAGTCACTGTTGCCTCTGGGGGCGTCCAGTAAAATGCTTCGACATTTTTGCGTGCTCTTTATACGGTACACGAACAAGATATGAATAATAATAATAATAATACATTTGGACAACGTCATTTCGTTCATAATTGAAACCTTTTGTATATTTACGAACTAATCCGGAACCAGAGGGGCACTGCCTCACGGCTTCTTTCATTCACTGAAACGCACTCAAATTGTGAATGGGTTCTGCGGAAGCGTGGGAGCGCAGGCGCAGCTAGTCGGTTTTATGCCCATTTCACAGACAAGAGAGGCAAGGCGGGGAAAGCGGACGGTTGTCATGCGAGGCAAACCCTTCTGAAGAAAAATAGAACTTAGAGCGTCTTTTACGGTGTGGAGGAGCGTCATGGATTTTTAAAAGGGGTTTTTAAGGCCAGAAGTGCGGAACTGATTATATGACATCGTCAAATGAGTTCCATGTCTCAACTGTCGCGGTTTCCCCTTGGTTGCAAAGATAAAAGTAATGCCGATGGAAGCGAGAGGATTTACCGTTACTACAGGCATCTTCACTAACATGGCATAACTCTGCTTAACCCGCAATACGGGGGGGTTCTCGTGTTTGTGCGGATTGAAAAGTTACATTTCGAAAGGAGCAACTCCGTTTGTTCTCACTGAAGCGACGGGGTACGACTAGAAGGCTGTATGTGACTGGAACGGGGTGCGTAACCAACTCTCTAAATGGTACTACGGAACATGGGATTGCAGCCGTGGTATGCTTAACGATAATATTTTCCAGGACCACCAGTACGCATGCATCGTATTTTGTCGGAATATCTACACCAATTAAAACAGCAGCAACCGCCTGCGTGATTGACACGACGAAAGGTAAAAAAAAAAAAAAAAAATCAAAAAAAATTGTGATGGAGCATGAATTACGCATGATTTTCCACAATCAACTTTTAAAAAATTAATCACGTTGGCCACTCGTGTTCAGCGCAGTGCAATTTATATTGTTTGTGATTTTTCTTGCTAACTTTTAAATTCGTTTATCTGGTCTGAAAAGAGTAGGTAATCGTCAATGTGTTATTGAGACGACTTGATCATAAAATATAGTTTGAAATGTTGCAATTCAAGCGGTAGCGGTAGGCTATTTACAAATGACGCTTCAAAAACGCGGAGAGCAAAGACCGAGATTTTTTCTTTCTCTTCAAACATTGGCCAGATCCAGTCTGCGCTAAAAAACTATTATGAAGATACCGACCCAGTGTTATCAAGCTGCAGTGAACTATTTTTCGCATGTGCGGTAAGCTAGGATACAACGTATAGAATGGTGATACACGCCAATTCGGAGCTGTTTCAGAACAGACATTTCTCCCTCGGACAAACAGAGGACCTCAGAAACTGGCAGGGCTTATCCCCGTCCACCCCTGCGGCCGAAGCTCTTCTCCCAATGACCGTACAACTTCCCCCTTCGGATCTGCTTACCAGCAACGGGACCAACTCAACCAACGGCGGGGACGACGCAGTCCCGTACGGCGACGTGGAGAAGATTGTAATCGGCATCGTGTTGTCCATCATAAATCTCACAACGATCGGTGGGAACTTGTTGGTCATCATCTCCGTGTGTATAGTAAAGAAACTCAGGCAACCCTCCAACTACTTAGTGGTGTCCCTCGCCGCTGCCGACCTCTCGGTGGCGTTGGCGGTCATGCCGTTTGTCATTATCACGGACCTCGTCGGTGGCGAGTGGCTTTTCGGGAAAGTTTTCTGCAACGTGTTCATCGCCATGGACGTCATGTGCTGTACAGCCTCAATTATGAACCTCTGCCTCATCAGCGTGGACAGGTAAGGCTTCTATTGGGAAAGTTTTCAGGCCTGCAAGATACAAAAAAATAATATTTGTATCATCATAGTTGCTGCCGTTAATTTCCATTCATTCATTTTGGTGAAACATATTCTGTACCATAACTGGATGACGTAAAACAGTTTTTCCAGGTTGATGTGCCCTTTTCTCACTCTAAGAACCTGCCCCTGAAAAGGTCACTGCACAGCACTGGTGGGGTTACTGTCACATGTAACATGTTTATATGATAGATTTTTATAGATACGTACATTTTGAAGCTGGCCAGGACACATAGCAGCAGAAACAGAGACATTTGGGGTGTTGGGGAGCAGGGCAGACATGCAGGCGGATGCAATCTCGACTCAAAGAGCGTATACGGGATCTGCTGTCGTGATTAAAATCCGTTCTGCCTGTTCTGGTAACTTGTTGCTTGACCTCACCAGAAGGTCATGGTTAAGGTCATGGAATGAGACTGGGGAAATGGGGGGGGGGGGGGGTGCTTTGGCTTAGAGTGATAATGTGTATGCTATGCACGTACTCAATATGTATGAATGCATTGGGGATATATCTAGAATATATACAGCATGTATGTAAGCTGAAAACCCAAAAGAACACAAGGGTTCATTATCTCTCTCCCTGCAACAGGCTGTGTTTTATTCAGACACAGCTTCGTAAATAGCGTTGTTTCACGTCGCCTGAGGACACAAACTTCCTAGAAACCTGCAGCCAAGTGACCTTATTACTAAGGGCAGGAGGGGAACACTATTTAACCATTTCAGGTGTCAGTTCACAAATACGTGACTAGAATGTCCTTAACTGAACAATCAGATGCTGATGTAACAGTCACTACTGTTGGCTGAAAGCAATGGAGTTCCAGAATTCTGACTTAGAATTTCAGGGGAAAAAAACATTCCAAAAAAACCTACTCGTGAAAGGGTTAATGGTTGTTTTTATTCTAGTCTGTATAGCGGTACCTATGCTTCATTATTTACTGAACCTACGTTCAACATACAGCTGCACAAGCATAACAACAAGGACAATTTTTTGAAAGCACAACAAAAACATAATTTTACTGAGGAATTTCACACAGTTGGCTAGTTTGAACCAGGATTGGGAAATGCAAGTAGAGCTTCTTACTTAAAAAAAAATCCTACATGTTTTTTTATTTTCCCATTTTCTCTTGATAGTTTAGATTCATATTTAATCCTGTTTTGCTTGTGTTTATACAGAGGAAGTAGTCTCGTACATTTGTGAGGCTCAGCGGAATGACATGATATTTATTTTGGGCGTTTGTGTCTGGGCAGTGTAATCCCTGCTTTAAGGGGAAAGGAAGCTAAACTCTGTGTATATACGTGTTCTGCGAAATGTCCTGCGTCTCCGGATAGAGATATCCCAAAGGACTGGGTCTGTGGTCTATCCTCTGCCAGAAGATTCCTGGATTTCCAAATTAACTGGCTGACCTCTGGCGTGAGAAAGATGCCGCTCCCAGATATTTAGAAATGTATTTGCCGGCCGGTATTTTTCTCAGAAGGGCACGAAGAGGAGTATTTGCAGAACAGGAAAGGGGAGGCAGCTGGACCACAGCAGCCCACAGGCAAAGACGAGGGAGGAGCAAACACAGGAGGGGTCAGAGTCACACACGAGTGGGAGGAGCCACACAGGAGAGGGAGGGGTTACATATGAGAAGGGAGGAGTCTTTCTTGAGGGGGGAGGAGTCACGTGAGACATTGTGTCATTTGTGTTGTTTGGGAAGAATGTACTGGTTTTAGACGAATGGGAGGAGTCAAGTGAAAGCGGAGGAGTCGGACATTAGAGATAAAACTCACACCACGAAGTCTCACACAATGTCCAAGACAGTGCCAGACATGGCGTCCCTTACAGGAACTAATTTTCAGCTCCCCCGCTTGACAGAGCAACTGACATTAACAATTACAGACAAAAGGTACATGCTGTTGAGTATCAACTCTCTCTAGCATGCTGGGAGCTGGAGTTCCACTGCCCCTTCCATTAATGGGGGAAACCTCAGTATAAAGGGTGTGTAGTTTTCCCCCCCCCCCCATCTGCAGTCATTGGTACAGTGAGTCTGGCAGCTCAGTGCATTAGGCACATTACACTGGCCCCTGGCCACGGTCTTGTCTTATATAAGACTATCTTGAGAATGGAATCAGACAAACCTTTCTCCGGCGCGCACTCTTACGCAGTGATAAGGGGCAGAGTCGTCTCAGAGACGCTCTCACAGTGACGACAGCTCGGCTCGACACCGTCAGCGTGCTTTTCCGCTAAGTGCATCTCCAGACCGGTACAAATGTGTTTATGGGGTTTCTTGGAAACGATTTTATCTGGATGTGCTGGAACCGGACGTCTGTGTCTTAGAGGAAGAGAGACTGCACCCCCCCCCGCCCCCCCCCCCCCCCCCCCCCCCCCCGCCGCAGGATCCTTATATCCTCCTGAGATCCAGCAAAAAAAAAAGTTTTACAATTTTTGTCTGACTTAATCCAAATGTGTTGGATGATGAAAACAAGTTGCTGTGAAAATATTTCAAATATATAACTTATTTTATTTTTATTGAATGTCCATGTAATGTATGTTTTTTTTTACATTCTCTGAAGACTTGTGCTTAGCATCAATACTGATTGCCTGAGGGAATGTCTGAAAAGTCCTCTCATGAATTCGCTTTTTAAAAACTCCACGAACAACAAGAATCAATCTGACCAATTGGGCATTTTGAAACTCTCGGGGGAAAATGTGCATGCGGTTCCAGTTAAAAAAAAAAATGAATACAGACCATTTAACATGAACAGTAAATGTAATGTTCTGCAATCATAGTTAACCTGTATTTGTGCATTAGTGATGCTGCATTTAGACTGTCTTGTCTGGTAATGTTGTTTGCCAGGTCTGTAGTTTACACAGACCAGGCGAACTGGAGTAGATATTGACTGGGGTCAGGCCAGATCATTATCTGGGCTACAGAGACCATTAGCAAGCTGGAATATAACCTGCGGTATGCACACTACTGTGGCCTTTTCACAACATTTTAAAGGAGGGAATATAACCTGTGATATGGATGGTACAGTAGCCTTTTCACAGTGTTTTAAAGGAGGGAATATAACCTGTGATATATATGGTACAATAGCCTTTTCACAGTTGTAAATAAGGGAATATGACCCGCAGTATGGATGGCACCATGACCTTTTCACAGTCATTTAAATAAGCGACTATAACCTGCGATATGGGTGGTACCATAGCGCAATAATAACTTCTCACACATGTGCATGGCAGATATTGACATTTTAACACAAACATGTGTTGCACCCCCCCTCCCCCGATACTAACCCTGAATGTCTTGCACAGACTGCGAAATGATGTCAGTTTCGGCGATTAGCTCGTTAGCTCATGCGTGTAACGATGAACAAGGGCCGCGTTCCCTCCGCATACATAAGGATGAGGGCAGAGAGTCAGATCGAGATTCCGTCTGAATTACTCAGGAGCGCTGTCTGTTCTCCCGGCCGCTTAATTGGATGTAACAGTTATGGCTGTTCTGGCAGGCGGCCCCGACGGAGGGTGGATTTTTCACCACGTATGTTTTGCGTGCCGTTTCCTGAGATCGGCACTGAGAGGGGGGGAGGGGTGTTGGGGTTGGTGGGGGGGGCGGGGGGGGGGGGCGGGGGGAGCCGCCGCCATCGGTTTTCGCGCTGCCAGCCGACTCGCTAATGGATCATGCTTTTATGTTATGCCCATAAAAAAAACCCTGATTCCTGGAGCAAAAAACAAAAGAAAAAAAAGAAAGAAACATGATTTAGGCACTTGAATTCTTTTCCGCCCTGGGCCCTCTCACTGTGAGGCAGAGTCTAATTTGTCACAGAGACTGAGATGGCGGCGTAGGGGCCAGATCACGGTTGTATGACAGCTCCGCCTCCGGTCAGTCACTGTGGTGTAGGGTGTGGATTTGGTGAGCTATGTCTCCACTGATGCAGAAAGGATCATTAAAATGACACAAGGTGCACACATCATACGCCTATCTGAGGTTTCTGACAAACGTATTTACGAAGGTCCACGTAGTGCTTACGAGGGTGTTGCGCAAGTCAATATGAATGAGTTACATAGCTTGTGCACACCATTTTTTCTCTGGTCCGCTACCTGCATTTCTGACACAGGGGACCAGATGTCCAGGTGCTCTGAGGCTCTTTCCCCCGCGAAGCCCGTTAGGTAAAAGTGCAGGTAATTAACGCGCTGGTGTTTTGTTTTTTCTTCTCACCCACTGTTCTAAACGCGATAGCGCTGTGCGTTTCCCTTCCTGCCGCGGGATGTTAAAAAGAGAAAGAGAGAGAGAGAGAGAGAGAGGGAGAGGGACCCAGGAGACGAGGGGGGGTGGGGGGGTAGGGGCTCAGTGCTTCTCAGAGATACCGGCTCTGTTCGCCCGGTGCAGCGCACAGCCCGACACGGAGAGAGAATCAGCAGATAAGCACCGCAGTACCGGCATCGGGTGGAAGCAGTTCAGCTTCCCTTTCCATCCCTCTGCCTGGGATGACTTTATGAAAAAGCCAGTATTTTTGTTTGCCAGCTAAATTTGGATCAGCCTTTGAATATTATATGATATTCTATTATATTATATACACTATATGAGCAAAAGTATCTGGATACCCCTTGCTCTGGGGCAGTTTTTTTGTGGTTTTGGGCGAGCCTCCTTAGTTCCATTTAAGGGCAAATCTTAATGTAAATGCCATTCGGATGATTCTGTGCTTCCAACTTTGTGGCAACAGTTTGGGGGAGGCCCTTTCCTGTTTCAGCATGACAGCGCCCCCGGGCACACAGCGGGGTCCATATAGAAATGGTTTTGTCGAGATTGGTGTCATGGAGAACTTGACTGGCCTGCACAGAGCCCTGACCTAAACCGCACCAAACACCTTTGGGATCAAATGGAAAGCCAACTGCAAGCCAGGCCTTATCGCCCAATCAGTGCCCGACCTCACTAATTCTCTTCTGGCTGAATAGAAGCAAATCCCTGATAAAGCCCACCCAGAAGAGTGGAGGTTGTTATAGCAGCAAAAGGTGGACCAACTCCATATTAATGCCCATACATTTTGGATGAGACGTTGGATGTCAGGTGTCCACATACATTTGGCCATGTAGCATATATGTATGTATTATATATATAATTATTATTATTTAATGTTTTGGAGGAACTGGAAGGCAGTCTCACGGAAGCTTTGCTTTGACGTAAGCGATGAACCTCACTGCCTGTGACGCTGTAAAAATAGAGCACCTCTTCTGTCACGGAAAGCGTTTGCGCATGGGAACACATTTCGGTAATTACTCACCGGTAACGTACGGGGGGGGGGGGCGGTGTCCTCCCGGGGCAAATCGACCGCGAATTCAACCGCGGTGCCGGCGCCCCAGCTCTCCCTGTCAGCCCTAATTTCACCCTCGAAATAATCCGCCGTGTCTTTTTCCTCCTCGTTCCTGAAATAAAGAGAGCAAGCAAGCAGAGAGAGGTGGATTGTGGGAAGCGAGTGTGTCAGAGGGGTGGGGGATGGGGGGAGGTCAGAGAGGGGTGGGGTTCAGGGAGGGGGCGGGAGAGAAGCAGGACGGGGGAGGGGGGGATGCATTCTGGTGATCTTTGGCGACAGCGCCAGGTTCAGGTGGGCTATGGCACGTGTAAAAATCAGTTTCTGTACATTGTGCATATGTACCTGCAAATAGTTTAAACTGTATTTAAAGGTGTTGACCACGAAACATTATTTTGTTTCTCTCCCATATTTCTTTTTTCCTTGGTTGCAGCAGAGAATTAGTATCACGTTCTAAAAGCAGAATACAGACTGAGTCATTGTGCAAGTGCATGCACATCAAAATACAAAAGTAATTTCCCAAAAGTAACTCCTGACAAAAAAAAAAAAAAAAAGAAGGTTTGAGACACTCACTGTCTGCTATGCTCCATCAAAAAGATCTTCACAGCAGGCAGAAGAAACGCTCTATCTCCCCATATCTTCTGCCAGAACACCGGGCAGCTGTCCTTCCCTGTCTCTATGATTTATACCTCTGCCCAGACCTGCGTCAGTCAAACCAAACTAAATACTGGGTCACCGCATAATGGTCTTGCATAGTGCATAACACTTTCAGTGGTATCGCAAAGATCATACAGTGGTCTTGCATTGTATATAAAGGTTCCAGTGGTAGCGCCAAGATCTTATAATATATTTATGAATATATTACGGGGCGACAGCTCAGGAGGTAAGAGCGGTTGTCTGGCAGTCGGAGGGTTGCCGGTTCGATCCCCCACCCTGGGCGTGTCGAAGTGTCCCTGAGCAAGAGGCCTAACCGCTAATTGCTCTGGTGAACGAGAGGCATCAATTGTAAAGCGCTTTGGATAAAAGCGCTATATAAATGCAGTCCATTTACCATCCATTTACCATATAATGGTCCTGCATAGTAAAGAACACTTCCATTGGTAGCACAATAATCAGTAGTTAAAATTAGTTTGAACTGGAGTGATGGAGCCACGCGTTCTTCGATTTATATAAATAACTCCTTTCATGCGCGTCCAAGTACAAAACTTGGCTGGATCCCAGGTTTAAAAAAAAGAAAGGAGAAATTCTGAGCCGTTGATCTTCCGATATTGACAGCAGTGCGCGTTCCGCGGGGTCAAAGCTACAGCGACGGTCGTCGTTTTCCGTCACAGTCACTTTCGCCGGCGAAGGATCCGGACACGCCATTCCTGCTGTCGGGTTTCCCGAATTTGCCCCGGCGGTTCACAGTCAGGGCCAAGGCCGGCGCGGAGCGTTAGCGACTGAGTCATCTGCCACCGATCCGTGAAAGAAATCGAACAGCGTCTCAGGGGGAGGGCCATTTGCTTGACAGATATCCGTGTTCAGATCAGTGGCCTGCAGAGTCGGGCCAGCTAGCGCACGGGGCAGGCGCGGCGCACCTTCCCAAAAAATCCCCATGATTCTTACACGGTGATCTACATCACCAAGACGCACTAATCACCCAGATGTGCGGGGCATAAGAATCACATAAAGAGGAGAGGCTGAGCACTCCGGCAAAGGTTTAAAACTGGCCCTGTATCGGGAGGCTACTGCAACGGTCCAGTGAACCTGCAGCACCAGGATAGCAACAATTCTTCAGATGGTAGTGAGGATAACTATCATTGGCATAATCGCCTTAAAAATCCATTAAATGCAACCTAATCACCTTAAAAATCCATTAAATGCAACCACCATATGTCTGCATACCTTGTTAGGCTCACTTCCTTTACAAAGCTTTGTCAATAAAAAAACAACAACAACAACAACAATAATACTGTAACACCATATTCATTGTACCCTAGAGACATGCTTAATATCTCAGAGATCAGACCAGATAGGTCGCATTTATGCACTGGATCACACAGATTTGATGTCGATTCTTTACGTGGAAACAGGAATTGCTATGTTCCCTTGGTGGTCAGTAGCGGATGAGCGCAGGGCAGTATCTTGCTGAGAAACTCTCGCGGGCAGTTTTGGCACGAGACCGGAGCGCGCGTGAAGAGCCTCCTCTATCTCTCTCTCCCCGCCTGCGACGAGCGCGCGTGGGAGTTCGTTTTGGAACGGTTCGAGGCGAATCCATTTAATCATTACCATTCATTTGCGCGACCGGCATTTATTGTTTTTTGCATCGCCGCTTGCCCGTACGTACCGGAACGTCGGATTTGACGGGCTCGCTAATGAGCCTCAAGCGGTTTTAATCTCAGCCCCGCGTCTTCGATGAGAGGCGGCGCACTGACGATACCGGCTCTCAGCAGGAGACGATGCGCTAAGCGCGAACATTAAGGCCGGGACCAATCTTCATCTGCTGCCGAGGAAAACGGCACTTAATGCAATAAATCACACAGGTTTTTATACGCAACACTAACGTCTTTTCTCAAAAAATTCAATCTCATATTCCCTTTCTCTTTTTTTGCGGGGATATACTCGAACACTTGGTTGTCAACACACACACACAATAACACTCACAATTTATGCAACACACACACACACACAAAGAACACTCATATTTATCATGCAAACATTTAGATACCCACTCTACTTTTCTCCATCAGCAGCCTATGACAAAATCAATTTTCGCGTTCTAAAATATCATGGTTTTATGATGATAAAACGGGTTATGGCACTACTGGAATATAATCACACAGCGTAGCGACTTAGAAATATCAACTATCCCTCCAACTATTTGTGCAACCTTTCCATCAGAGTGGAGACCAAACCAGGCAGTATATTTTATTGCTCTGAGCACAGAGATAATCTATTTTCCTGCCCATATTTTACAAACTGGAGTTAACATTTGGCCGTGAAGTGGAATCTAGATTATTTTCAGCTGCTATACAAAGTTTCACCATTTTACGATTTTATCTGCCCCATGAATAATGCAACGTTTCTTCTAATCAGATTACCCCACACATGGTACAATTGGTACAATCATATTACCCCATACATGATTTTAGATTTCAGCTAACATTTTAAGCAAGGCAAAAATCTCTTGGTCTGTCTCTTTCTGCCTCTCTCTCTCTCTCTCTGCCTCTCTCAATCTCTCCCACACATGTACACACACACACACACACACAGCAGATGAAACGGTTGTTTAAATCGAATGTCCAATGCAGTGTTCCCAGGTGTCCGATCTTTATTTGTGTGCCCGCTTTCTTCCCCGAGTCTGAGTCACTCCCATTATCCAACCAGTCTAAATATATCTGTTTCTGCATCTTATCATTTTCTCTGTTTCAGAGAATACGTTCAAGTCTAGTCAATAGATAAATAATGAATAATCGTTGATTATAAGAATTGTTTTCCAGATACCAATAATAATAATAATACTACTACTAATAATAATAAACTGCATTATGCAATACGAACATTACATGGCCTGTGGCTCTGTGGTTCAGCCGTTGTGGCAGTTAGTCAGGAAGCGGAGGTTTAGGCATTATGCCTCCAGGAAAGAGGGTTTACTGGCCCAGAATAATGTGTGGACCCCCTTTAAGGGACTGCAGTTAAGAAGCTCGTGAAAAGGGCTGTCACTCATGTTCACTGTGCAGTAACCTTTACTGTGACTAGGGGACAGCCTCCTCCCCCCTTACTCATTCAGCCACAGGACGTTCATAAACCACACACCCAGCAAACAAGATTTTGGTGCCCCGGTACATTCCTGGGAGACCCGTGCGTATGACAGGGTAGAACACCCACTGCCACAGCGTCACCCGTCATCAGAACCCCTTCATAAATATTCCCAGAATGCACCTGTCTGGAATGTTTCGGTTTCAAAGGCAGGGAGACGAACGCGCAGGAGCGCTCACTCGCGCACACATCCATCGAGTTATGGGAACTCTCGCATGAAGTTTTTTGAAAAAGTCCCACAATCCCAGGAATGTTTCAGTTTCAAAGGATGGGAGACACACACACTGTTACTTACACACACACACACACACACAGTGTTAATGAGCTGAGCAGTGCTGAGTACAATCTGCGGCATTAGCCTGGCTCTCTCCCACACTGCCAGGTCATACGAGCGATTTGCCGCGTATCTGAGACAGGGGACAGGACTGAAAAACTCAGACGCGGATTCTAACTGTTCTCTCGCCAAGGCTTGTCATTATCTCACCGCCATCTGGCTCAGCGCAACACCTCCAAAGAATTCTGGAAAGAAATCCACAAAAAAAGAAAAAAAAGAAGAAAAAAAAAGAAGCTAGCTACCTTTCACAGTGTGTTCTTATCGTCTACTCTGCTTTGTTTACTTGGAGACAAATCCTTGCTCAACCGGCCTCCCACACACGCAAACAGGACGCTCATCGCCTCTGCCGCTGCGGTGAGACTGGCCGTTCGGGGAACAAATGCGATCCACTATAAACACGCTGTTGACCCTCTGACCAAAAGGGTTTTATTTACACGCGTCAGAAATTCTTGGTCTTCTCGAGCTTTTGCATGTCTCCCTCAGCGAGGGCACGATAAGTATATGCATATTTATAGTACGCCCCCGCTCTGTTAAAAGTGTTTAGGCTGCTCATCTGTACGTCGTTTCACAAATAATAATGTGAAAACGTGTGGTAGGACAGGCATGGTTTTTAAAAAAGAAACCTGGCCTTAACTTTCACCAAGAAGACAACTTTCGGCCCTGTTTGATGAAGCAGGATTACTGAGTTAGCTGGATAACTGCACCAAGTAAAACCTGGAGCCCTCCCAAATCGGGAACATGCACTGAAGTAAGAAGAGCTGTTCTGGGTTTTACTGAGTGCAGTCATCCAGCTAACTCAGTAACCCTGCATCGTAAAAATACCCCCCTGAACTGGAAAGACACAGAGAAAAAATATCCACCTGCAAATGGGTGCAACTTCGGTAGAATATGTCACGGACCGACACACTCACAACCTCTCCAAAAACAGAATTAAAAAAGTTAGTGACACCTGCACCCAAACTCATAAAACGGAGCGCTCTCCCCATCCCGAGAGGGCCTCGGAGGGGGGCTCCATCTGCGACCCTGTGAGCATTCTGGGGGGGAGGGGGAGGAGGGGGGCCATCTGCGACACACACACACAAACCCCAGGCGTCCGGAAGCAGAGCTAATTGCATTAGCGGCTCGGGTAGAGATTCTGTGCCATTTCCCCCAAAAAATATAGTGGCAGCCTGTCCCAGAGAGAGCAGGACCAGACAGGAAGGGACCACATCTTTTCAGAGCTGTGCTCAGCAACTGCACTTTTCAAAGGAGGCTTTTATTGGTGAGCCTTTCAAGAGATTATTTTGTATGGGAGTACTTTATAGCACACACACACACACACATGCACACTCACACATACATGTACACACACACGTTCACACCCATCCAAATTATGCAAACTCTCTCGCACATAATTGCTTTGACAATCCCATGAATTTCTGACAAGTTGCCAACATGTTATGGTGGTTAGCGCCACGCTACATTATTCACATCTGGTTACGTTGCGCAAACAAAATGGAAGCATACCGGCAGCAGCATTAGTCATCGCGAATGTGAACAGTCAGCACTCTCAACAAGACTGCCGTCGTGCTGTGAACCGTTCCTCTGAGCCGCTTCACGTTCTAATAATATCGGAGGTTAAAGGTGCGTATTAGACACCGTGCCGCGTGGAGACACACCGCTCATGCAAGACGATTAAAGTTGATGACTACACAGCTTCCAGATGGAGTCACTGTGCAGTGAACTCAGAGGACTAAGGAAGTGTGGACGCAGCTTCTGTTAGATTCTCAGAACAAAAGGTACTTTTTCATACCTTTTTTTTTTTTTTTCCCTGGTACAAACGCTTGTCACTGGGGTGGTATGCTAGAGGAACACAAAATTGTACCTCTGGCCAGTGATACATAATTAATATAGACCCTTTTTGGCTTGTAAAAGGTACTAATTAGCACTCAAATAGACTTTCATTTTACTTCCAGGGGTACTTTTAGGAAATTTGTTCCTTGAAGAACAAACATGTCCCCCCATGGTACCTATTTCTGTGAGTGTGGAGGGTTTAATTTATATGCGAATGCTCCTTCTAGTCCGTTTTTGCCCTGCCAGCACCTGAAATCAGGGTTTAAAAACATGTTCTGATGAACAGGTTATAGAAAACAACACCATGACACTTGAAATGTTCAAGTCTGAAACCTGTGTTGACTTGCTGACAGACCCCCTGCAATTATAAACTCTCAAAATAGACACCTGTACTGCTGGGAAGCTGCATTGATGATGGGTAATTCGGCAGCTTGGAAACTGGGATGTATCCATATTTATGAGGTAATTAAGTTTTCAAAACAGTCAATTAACTTTCTCCTCATTTGCTCCTTGAAACCTCAACATTGTTTGTGCGCAAACTTCATTATAAACAGCCAATTCATATTAGTTAACACAAATTGCTCAGCTGCTGAAATTTATTTCTAATCATTTATTATTTAGTAATTAACTAATCACTTAAAAAACAAAAGTAGCACATTTAAAAAATTGTGGTTTCTCACCCTCCACTAACATTTAAACCAACCGAACATTTGGCTATAGTGAGATGTTCATTAGTGCTGGTCATCATCATCATCTCCATATCTCTGACATTAACATCTCCCTATGAAAGTTTGTTTAATTTCTGTACAGATAAAATCTAACTAAAGATGCACGATGTATGGGATATAGTACCCTATTTCTTAATATATGAGAATGTGAACAAATTAAATAGAACGTAAACTGGGTTATCTTAGTTTTAATTTCAATCAGTCAAAATTATTATAATTACTCAGTGACACAATTGCAGTCATATTCATAATGCATAATAGCAGCAAAGGGTCTTCTTTTTTGGACTGATTGACAGGCTAGCAACTCATTCAAAGCTCAGCCAAGTCAAACACAACGATTAGCAGCCAAAGTGAGGGAGAAGCCTTCACCATCTTGTATTCCAGTTCAGTCGAGGGCCAAGGAGACAAGGATGGATAAAATATGTTATTTGGAAAGAGCCCATCATCTCCCATAGCCTAAAAGGCCTTCCGTACCACGGACAGCGGTGTTCTTGCACACAGGCAGACACAGCTGGGGTTTGTCCACAGTCAACTCAGGTGTTGCTCATTGCCTGTTATAAGGGTGCTGTCCTGTGGGACATGGAGAGACCAGCTTACACACTGTCGCTTGGGTGGTCTCTTCACTACACACATAGCTCACTACCAATCACGACACTCAATTTAAAAACGTGAATGTTTTCCTTTATTGCGTTTATTTGTGCACGCGCTCTGGAATTCAGATTAATGAACCTGCAATTAAAGACTACCTGAAATGTTCACTTCCTGTTTGGACGCACTGTTTGGTTTAGTTGTTTTGGCTTTCTCGTTCCTTTTGTTCACTAACCACCCATTTTGTGTGCGTGTGTGCATTACTCATCCAAAGGAGGTGAAAGGCCTGGTGGCTTCCCATTAGAGCCCACCTCTCTTTTCTAAATCTCTCCACGGCAACACAGCAGACCCACGCGGCGGAGAGCGCCAAACCGCCAGGACATGCCCTCACTTCCGCTGCCCCCCCCCCCCCCACCCCCTCCTCCCACCCTCCGACCGAGATCGATACGCCGCTGCCTGCCCACACCACGGCCCCTCGGACTCCTCCGTCAAACCCGAAAATAAGACACCGCGTTCGTCTTCCCTCTCCCCCCCCTCCCAACTCCCACCTCGAGAGACGCGGACGGGCTTGTCGTGGCTGACGGGCGTTCGATTTAGCGGGTGGTCGAGCTTGGCGGCTCCGCGATCGCGCGGTTTTCCAGATCAGCGGGTCTGGCCTGATTTCTGTTCACGCTCAGCTTCCCTTCTGACAGTTTTTTTTGGGGGGGGGGGAAGTGGGAGGTGGGGGCTGCCAGCATAAAAGTGACAAACTCTGATGTTAAGCCTCATCACACCCCCCCACCCCACCCCACCCCCATTTCCTTGTGCGCTCTGACACGAGCTTTTGTGCACGGCGCAGGGGAACCTGCTCGCCTGCAGGACGTCCCGTGGGCAGTCCCCATTCCCCCCTCGGCGAGCGAAACCACTCGGCGCGCCTGCTGAAGGGTCTGGAGGAGTCCTCGTCATCCCAGGCTCCGGCAGAGGCGTTCGCCATCTCGAGCGGCGCCGCGGTCGGCCTGAAATCTATTGGACACGGCTGCTCTCAGGTCCCCGTGCAGCTCATTCCTAAAGCGGGTCACGTGATCTCCGGCCTGGGTCCTATGGTCCTCGCATCCCACACTGTGAAACCCCAACGGGTTCGAGGAAACAAGTCGCCTTGAACCATTTGAACAGGGAATATGTTCACTGGTCTTTTAATGAAATATTTTTTTCTTACTCTTTTTATTAGAGTTATATTTCTCAATTTTTCACGTTGAGACTCCTCAAGTCACTTAAGACTGACACTCAGGTAATACAGTGTAAGTCAAGGCTTGCTATCTCCAATCCTGGAAGGTCACAGTCTGTCCTGGTTTTTCTGATTTTCTTTCAATCAGCAGCCAATTTAGGCCCATTTGGAAGCAAGCAGTGCAGACTCCTTAGCCAATCAATGACTGAAATCAAGTGCTTACGTTCAGAGACTCATCAAAAACCAGCAGACGTGGCAGCCCTCCAGGATCTGAGTTTGAGATTCCTGGGCCAGGTCCCCCCGGTCGAGGTGGCAGGAAGTTCACGGCGGGGGGATGTAATTGGCTTTGTCGCCAGTCGACCGTAGTTCCTGGGATTACAGCTGCCTTAGCCCCTCCCACTGACACGCTCTCTCTTGTGCAAATGTGTTCCCCGTTGCCATGGGCAACCTTTCATCTGGTATCCACCAATGACGGCGCAGCAGGCCCTAGGCAATGGCGAAAGCCTTTGAGAGAGAGAGAGAGGGCCGTGAAGCACTGCTCTGAGAGGGGAGGACGCCTGTCTAGGTGCTCGTTCCAGTCATTAACACTGATGCCAAGTCCACTCTTAACACCCGCTCTCCAATCTGGGTTTAACTTCACACGTCGGTTTTTTTCCCACTATAAACACCCTGACAGGGAAGTAGGTCCATTACTCATAATCAACAGACGTGTAAAATGGCTGCCAAATGTGTCGATGCCGGGTGTGTGTCTCGGGGCCACTCTTGATCCGTATGCATCTACGTCACTCCTAGGATGCCCGTCCTGAGAAATTAGGAATTGATCTATCAGATGTGAAAATGTACCCCCGGTACAAACAGCAATAACCCTCTCCATAGAGCCATAGAACATCCCTTCTACATTACGTAACAACGTCCAAACCACAAACTAAACACTTCATGGTCCGTATTTACTATAAGCATTCCGCAAATTACCGTTAGTACCGTTGGCGCATGTTTTTAATTTAGCGGATTGTTTGCTAAAACTGGTTCCGTAAATGTGCACAGCCGCGGTGAGTTCATTTAAATGCACTGCCGGTATTCAGATTGTCATTTTTACGTACCACACAATGTCACATGAAATAGCCTACACAACAAGCAGAAGACCAACAGAATCGTTTATAAATTGTTTTTGTTTATTTTTTATATATTGTTTTAAATAAAAGTTCGTAAATAGTATGCACATGCGAGGCACCGAAGTTGTTGAAAGCTTTTTCAAAAAAAAAAAAGTGTTCTCACAGTCCTGGGTAATTTACTGTTTTTAACATTTTTTTTTTAGGACCATTGTGCTCCCTCAAACGTATAATCATAATAGACCACTGATAGCATAATGTCTCCTAACCGCGGGAAAAAAGCTTCAATTATAATGACCTCATGAAATCCAGAGCAGGACTAAACAGAGAGGAACGTTCAGACTCCCCCGTGCGCGGCTCAATGAAAGGTCTTTTTGTTCTGTGGGGGTCTGACGGTGCTCTCGGGTCACAAGTAAATGGGAAAATCATTGTGAATCTCCATCATTATCCCCCTGTAATTGAAGTTCCCCCCTTGGCGGAGTGATTGAAGAGCCCGCGGTGCTCTTAGCGGAGGCTCGGCCTGATTGTCTCTCCCTGTTCCGGCGCATAAGCTCAAACGCCGCCACTTGGCCCTCGTCGGCTCGCGGGGCTTTTCTGCAATTCTGCATATCAAAATACTGCCGTTGTTCCCTCCGTCTGGTTTTCCGGATTTTCGCGGACCTTACACTTTGACGCCGCTTGGGCATGGGTTCGCAGATATTAATTCTCAATCTATACAAAATCGTTTACGCGAAGGAGGCTTTATGAGAGAAGTAATACAAACTAGAGCACAAACTTGCCGTTATCACGGAGAATTCAGTCAACAAGGAATTTTTGTTTTGATGATTAAAGTGCCATAAAAGGTTGAAAATCATATTATTAAAAACCTCGCTAGAAGGCTACCCCGCACTACACAAGTACAGACACCATAATACATCGATCGCTTTTTAGTTATTTCTTCTAGGGCTGCATTAAATTGTTGGCTTGTTTGCGTAATATGTCCACTTTGTCTTATTATACAGATATACAGATATAGCTCTCACGTCTTCATCGGTTAACCCCTCAGTGTCACTTTAGCAACAACCCCGTTCACCTCTCCGGAAACTTCTGGTGAAAACCCCGACGAAAACGCCACAGTTTCGGAACGAAAGCACAGATGTTCAGACGACAGCTTGCCCACGTCGCCAGAGACCAAAGATGTGCTCTGACTTGACGTCACTGCGCAGAGCACTAAGCAGACGCGTGCTTTGCCTTGCTCTGGGGCGGGCATTTGTCCGCGAGCCCGTGAATTTCACAGAGAGAAAATTAACTTTAATGTTGGATCCGGAAATTGGATTCAAATATTCTTTGTCTGTGTCTGCCAGCCAATTGCGCGTTAAACATCTGTTGGCGAATTTCAAATCGAAAACTTCCCGTTGTTTAACAGGCTCTTATAATTGCGCTTGGACAATTAAGGCACATGCCGCGATCACCGAAAAGCAGAAAGCGTGGCCTTTTTATATGAAACATAATAAAATATGAATGCAGTAAATGCTGTGCTTGGATTGTACACGCCTATTGCACTGTGTAGTGTAGGAGTGTTAAAAAAAAATACAAGTACTAAACGCAACAGCAGTTTTCCTTCCTGTTTCAAGGCATTGAAGACACATGAAGTACAACACAAAAGACGATTAAATGCCAAAATGCTTAAAAAAAAAAAAAAAGCCCGCCCCCCCAAGGTAAGTCCCGGTTCCTCTTCCTTCCCCTTTAACCCCTCCCTCCCCCCTCCCGTTACCTTTTCCGGCAGGTACCTGGGGATCATGCGGCCGCTCACCTACCCGGTGCGGCAGAACGGGAAGCTGATGGCCAAGATGGTGCTGACGGTGTGGCTGCTGTCGGCCTCCATCACGCTGCCGCCGCTGTTCGGCTGGGCCACCAACGTGACGGCGGAGCGGGCGTGCCTGATCAGCCAGGACCTGGGCTACACGGTGTACTCCACGGCCGTGGCCTTCTACATCCCCACCGCCGTCATGCTGATCATGTACTACCGCATCTACCGCGCCGCCCAGGTCAGCGCCGCCCGCCACAAGTTCATCAGCTTCCCGCGGCAGAGCGGGCGGCCGGGGGCGGGGGGGTCCGGGGGGGCAGCGGGCGGCGGCGGCGTTGGCGGGGTCGCCGGGGCGACGGGCGAGCGGGGCCCGGGCGAGCGGCGCATGCCCCGGCGGGAGCGGCTGCTGGAGGAGTGCGCGGCGCTGTCGCGGCTGCTCCGGCCCGAGCGGCGGCAGGCCTCGGTGTTCAAGCGGGAGCAGAAGGCGGCGCGCACGCTGGGCGTGATCGTGGGCGCCTTCACCTTCTGCTGGCTGCCCTTCTTCCTGCTGTCGGCCGCCCGGCCCTTCGTCTGCGGCGTGGCCCGCAGCTGCGTGCCCCTGCGCCTGGAGCGCACGCTGCTCTGGCTGGGCTACGCCAACTCGCTGCTCAACCCGCTCATCTACGCCGCCTTCAACCGCGACCTGCGCGCCACCTACTGGAACCTGCTGCGCTGCCGCTACCGCCACATCAACCGCCGCCTGTCCGCCGCCGGCATGCACGAGGCGCTCAAGGCCAAGGACCGGCCCCAGTGCATCCTGTGAGAGAGGGGGGCGGAGCTGGGGGGCGGAGCCAATGCATCCTGCGAGAGGGGGGGGGCTGGGAGGCGGAGCCAGTGCATCCTGTGAGAGAGGGGGGCGGAGCTGGGGGGCGGAGCCAATGCATCCTGCGAGAGAGGGGGGGGGCTTGGGAGGCGGGCTGGGGGGCGAGCCAGTGCATCTGTGAGAGAGGGGGAGCGGGCTTAGGGAGGCGGGGCTGGGGGGCAGAGCCAGTGCATCCTGTGAGAGAGGGGGTGGGGCTTAGGGAGGCAGGGCTGGGGGCAGAGTCAGTGCATGCCGTGGGGGAGAGGGGAGCGGGGGGCTTAGGGAGGCGGGGCTGGGGGGCAGAGCAGTGCATTGTGAGAGGGGGGCGGGGCAGGGCTTAGGGAGGAGGGGCTGTGGGGGGGGCGGGGCGGCGGAGACAGAGTGAGAGGGTGGAGTGGGGGTGGGGGAAGAGGTGGAGATACAGTGAAAGGGTGGAGTCAGGGGCGAAGTCACAGACAGTATTGTCACGTTTTGTCATGTCTTGTTGGAGGTGAGTTTCGAGTTTTTCAGAGACTGGACTAAGTTTCCACTCATGGAAATTAACAAATCGGAAACTTCTTATAAAACGAGTGAAAAAAAAAGAAAAAAGAAAGTTCTTTCTTTTGGACTGGATCCCACGATGTCAGCAGCCTGTGTATGTTCTCTATGTTCTTGAGGAATTAAATCCATCCAGGGCTCATGGAATACTGAAAAATATTACAAAGTGTAAAACATATGACTACCTTCATGTGCCAACGGCCTAGACTATTTATATTGTAGATACTGGACTGTAAATATTATTTTAAATTGTTCATAACATGGTACAATTTTAGGACGAGGTGTTGATCAAAAATGACAACAAAAAACAGGATTTAATATTTATATCAATTAATGTGAGTATAATTTGGTATTAGTAATTCATATTGTCCATCACTACATTAGTGATACTTTGAGTATCAATAGAGAACACGGCCATCTAGGCTTGTGATGTCACTAGTCATGTGACCTACCCTGAGCCATTCTGTGAATAAACACCAGAGATCACAGCCTAAAAGGGTGATGTAAATTCATGCTGGAGAGATCTGTTTCCCCCAATGGGTAGGCATGTTGTGACCCAAGTTCCATCTTTTACTTCAGCACTTCCTGGATTATACAGTATCTGGCACTTGTCTTGACTCAGAATCTTTAGCATCATCTGTGCAGAACAACCTTGCCTTGAATTCATGTATGTTCGTACGTATTTATTTGCATATTTCTCATATCTGTGAGCACGTAGCAAAAGGGGCATCGCTGTCAAACGGAGATGTTGTGTCTGCTTCTTGCGTTCATTCTCAAATTCACACCGGTTCGCTTAATAAAAAGGGATACCACACGATGAATTTCACTGTGAATTCAAGGAAAAAAAATGTCTTTGGCTGGTCTTCATTGCACAAAAGCATTTGCGTCCGTTTGATGTGGATAATAGCTACAGTGGTTGCCTGGAGACTACATTTCTCTGTCTCCCTCTCCCTCCCCCAAGGGTTGTATCTCTAAAACATTTTGCTTCTATGATATTGCAACAACAAAAAAAAATCTGTAAAAAAAAGAGCTTTGTGTTCTTTCACAGGTTGTTTCCCTAAATGAGAACACCTCAGGTAAGTAATCATATGACAAGCTGAACACCTTTGTAGGTAATTCAAACCAATTCAAACGGTATGATCTAAAAACTGAATTGCATGTCTGAAGCCATGGCTCACATCTTTTAAGAAGCTATTTTTTTGGGTCAGAAAAGAGGATTCATGTGATTTATTTACAAAACAAAAACAGAAAAAAGAATTAGGTTGTTGGGGACATATACAGTACATACAAGGTGCTGTATTTGCTGTATTGTTCATTGTAAACACTTGATCGCATTGTCCAGGAGAGAAATTAAATTTCTACAATGATACAAACCACTTATTTAAAGGGCAAATTAATTAAGACTTGACTCATCCTAATGTCAAAAGTAGTTTACAGTAGAATCATTTCGCTCATCGCCCTACTGCCATCTTGCAGAAGAAAAGGTTTGTGGTTTTGACCTGCTGGATTACAGAACTGAAAATGCCTTAAAACCTTATTACCACAGTTTCAGGGATTTGTGAATGCTGTATAATTTTGAGTTCATCTTCTAGAAGTTCGCCCAGAGCACCCATCTGTCAAATGATTTTCCACGGCAGCAACCTTCTACAAGAACGATGTCAAAATAGCCGATGTCCAACTAGTCCAACTGTAGGTGGACCAAACTCCAGAAACAGTGATTCTGCTGGTAATTTCTTATTGCAAGCTAATGTCTTTGTCTCAAACTGTGAACATTTCCATCCATCACTGAAATACTTTCCTACCACCCTTTGACAATAAGAAGAAAAATAAAGCTGAAATGAGGCTCCATGCATCAAAGACTCTCACATTTTTCTACAAGACGATATTAACCTTCAGGGGAAGAAAAGACCGAATGATATAAATCCCACCATTTTTTAATTCCAGGAAAAAGAAGTAGAATTGAGCGCCGTACATAACAAGAGAGGCATTTATTCAACTGTAACTAATCTTCACGGCCTACATTTTTGATAATTCGAGGATCCCTCCCGTGGTGAAAGGAGAAGTCGTGAGGCCACAGCTGGAGACACAGGAAGCGCAGGTGGACCCGGCGCAGGCACGAACTGAGTCAGCGCGGGGAGTCGCAGCCGCAGCACCACCTGCATGCAGCGACGTGAGGTCGACAACGCCTGCCCCGGCCAGCTGCTACCTCACATGGATCGCTTCCCCCCACCCCCCCGGCCGGCCCCCCTGCCAGCCCCCCTTCCTCCATGTTATTTTCTGGTCACTGACACAGACGCGTACGCACAGCTGGCGAACAACGCCGAGTCACCTCTGACGGAGGGAGGACGGATTTTCCCAGAAGCCTCTCCGCCGCCGCGTTTGTGTTTCGGTCGCATCCCAGACTGGCAGAGATCGCGCGGCCATTCAACTGGCCTCTCTTTCAGTCGCATCCCATGAGCCTTTGCAGCTCTCTGTGCGCCGGGTACAGCCTGGCTGAGACAGTGCGGCCGTTTGACTGGCCTCTGTTTGTCTCAGTGATCCCCGGGAGACCAAGCACACCCGTGCGTGAGCGACAGGAACGGGGCGGCTGCAGGTTAAACCCTGTTAATTACACTAGGCCACATCTGGGCCGCATCTGGGCCGCATCTGGACCGCATCTGGGCCGCATCAGGGCCGCGACCACACGTCACCCAGACCGGTCCACGGAAGCCGAGCTCGAGTCTGCGCTTCCATTTGAGCGACAGACAGTATACGTGCCGCATTTCACCCGGCCATCTACCTGTGACCTTCTCTGCTTCCTCAAAGAGAGAAGAATCGTAAGGAAAGACTGTATTGCGCTTCTTTTTAAAAACAGAAAGTACATAAGAATTGGTTGGGGAGAGCAGGGGGGAGGAGGGGGGCAGGGGCTCCAGATAAACACTTTAGGAAAGAGGGAATGGATGACGCACAGCGCTACACTAGCAACAAGTAGCCTGGTACAGTTATAGTCATACAAGCAGTGCATTCATGCAGAAATACATTCATAGCAGCAATGCAACCATACCAGCATTGCAGTCCTACCAGCAATGCATTCACACAGCAAGGCATTCAACCCAGCAGTGCAGTCATATCAGAACACGCTGCTTCTCATGGGATGACATTTGTGCATTTCATTCAATTTGGCCTTGAATAATGTGCCTCATTATGGGGGAGAAAAGCTCTCAAAGTAAAAATAAAAAAAAAAAATTTTTTAAAACAAAGAAAAGCAAAACACCTGTGCACTTTTCCTCTGAGACGCGTCAGTGTTCCATTAAGTCAGAAAACATTCTTGTCAGGATGAAAAGCCACGAACTCGAGGGGCAATGCGATACACCGGCGCGCGCTGGATGCTCATTTGCGTACCGATGTTGAATAAAACACGATAAAAGGGTGTCATTATGAAAATGTTACAGCCATATGTGCAACATTTAAATTTGTTCCTAACTCTGTCATCAGAATGCCCCCATGGGGAGCCTGTGGCGTTAGCCAAAAATAAAAACAAAAAAACATTTTAAGAGCTCAGCGCTAGCAGCTATTAAGAGCCAGGTTTGTGGTGAGATCAGGCGCAAAACACTGCAACCATTCTCAAATGAGCTAAAACTGCTGCACCGGCTATTCCGTTGCAATTACAATTTAAAAACAGTTATTTGCATAATACATATTACGGGAGCTTCTATGCACTTGCAATCCAAGCCTAAACCAGGGGGTGACTATCTATTCTTAAACGATCCATATTTGACATGGCCCATCATAAATGCGCAGATTAAAATACAAATAAAAAATACATATGCTTTATGAAAAAGGAAAACGTGTCGCAGCTGTAGAGCTGTTGATATAGCCTGGCACATCGGAGAGCTCCACTGTACACAAACACCTTGGTCATGTGCTCACGTAACATTTCAGCGAATTAGCTTCAGCTTCTCCACAAATTCGCTCTGTCCCCTGGCGGGGTCCAAGGCAGTCTGGCAGGTAGTCCACCGTCTCGGCGACCCTCGCCCTGCGTCTCTCGGCTCGCATCCCGCGTCCCCAGTCGGCGCGGAAACGGCTAATGCTGCGCGAGCCGCATCAGGCACGGAGAGGTCGTCTAAAAACAGCGCAGGAGACGAGCACGAGCTCGCTCCTCCGAGGAGCACCGATCCCGTTCACAGCGCGGGTTTTGTGCAGTTAATTAAAGTCGAATGTGCACTGTCACGAGCAGACAGAGTCATTTGTTGTGCAGCTGGCACGACGTCTCACAGACTAAAGATCAAAGTAGCCTGGCGAAGGGTAGACATCTTGCGAGAAAAAAAAAGATCAATGATTAACACACGAGGGGTCACTGCCATTGCTCACAACTTATCCCGGCCTACAATTTTTCATTTCAGGTGCATTCAGCTTGGTTTTTAAAATTCATTCAATAAATAGTTTGGCAAAAATTATTTATCATTTCTTTCACAGGCTTTCAGTCAGTGCATGGTTGATGCACCAGTACACTTTTTAATATTGATGTCTTTTCATCAGGTGTTAGCCTATTATTGTATTGCATATATTGCTTGTTGATTTTGTTGCTTTCAGTTGAGATATTAGTAGGTGTAATCTACTAAACACAAACAAAACAAAACATAAAACCCTCTTAAGCTTATGTTGGCCACACACCTTATTTTCTGCAGAAATCGAAATCCTATGATTAAAAAAAAGCACTGGAAATCTGCCGAGGATCCCATGGCGTAAGAAACTTCCGGAAACATTCATCACTGTGGCACTCCATCGTCATCGACACTGAATTGCCATTTGCAATTTGAGCCAAAATGGAAGATCAGGTGAACTGGGAGGATTACTATGCTGAAAACTAGGGGCTACACACCATCAACAGTTCATTTTGATTATTTTGGCTAAAATCACAAACAACAACGACATCCTGTCACCTGGTTTCCGTGAATAATATTCCTTTTACACAAATTTGGAAATAAACACAACCATTTTTCCTCGGTGATTGCAGTTTGGCGCAATCATTTTTGTTATCGTACTCACCAAACTGTGTTTGTCAAAAAAAAAGCAGATGTGTCAGAGTTCAGGAGTAATGCTGAATACTGAATTCAGCCCTGTGTTTTTTTATCCTTAGCTAATACAATTGAATGTGGCCTAATGTATGATTGATTGAGCGTTAGTGTATACTGCTAATTAGCCAATTAAAACAGGGTAATGGCTTGGAACAAAAGCCATCAAACACACCCATCCCCCAGGACCTGTGCTGCACGCACCCAATTGTTTCCATTTCATTTCACTCATTTCAAACGTATAACTGACAGCAAATGTCATTCTTGTGCAAAATTACCCATCACTGCCAATGCACTTGTCAGCATAGCAGATGTTTGGAAGGCGGGATTAATGTGGAACTTTCTTGTTCCCGTATTCTAAATGACAATGCTTATTATCGTGTGGGAACGAACACACACACACACACCACACACACATTCATTCACTTTAAAGTCAGAAATAATCTTTCATGTACACTGGATGGTAAGAAAGATGTGCTTGGTGGAGGTGCTCTCTAATGAGATCTGCCAATGACACTGAATAAGCATGAAGTCCATGCCGAAGCTCTCTGCAAACAAACTGGCAGCTAGAGAACTGGGCTTGCAGCCCCGAGGTCAAAGGTCAAATGCCTGTATGGAGCACTACCCTCATAGCAACATGCTTAACCAGAGCTGCTTCAGTGAACATCCATTAGATGGACAGCATGTAAAAAAAAAAGAAAAGGTCTGGGTAAGAGCATCAGTTAAATGCCAAAAACGTCCAATCACAGAGCGTTCCTTGACATGTCCGTGCAGTTCCTCACGCGCGCGTCTCAAAGAACCGGGTCGTAACCCTAAAAAACAGAAAATATTTGCAAATTTATTGCTGTAAAACACGGTCTATAAAACAGTATAACAGCCTGCCACTCCAGTTACCCAACCACTATGCTACACCTTCACCCTGAGCATTCCCCCCAGTGAGTCGCCAGTACACCACCAGATATGCACTAGCATGCAGGAGCAGTGTATAGGTTATTAAAAAGTAATTAATGCAATGATAAAATGTTTGAAGTCAAAGGCTAGAATATTTGGAAAAGGAAAAAATAATAAATAAAAAGCAAGATGACCATAACCCAGCCTAGCCCAACACACAAGCACATATAATTCCATTGCAGAAAAACCTGTGAACATTTCAAAGAGTCCTAACATTTTTCAGTTGGAACAGTCCACAGCTTTCAGCTGCATCGAGAGCTTCGATTATTTTCAAATCGCTGTCTCTTTTCCTCCAGATCAGCTGTTTTTAATTATGATTCATAACGCCAAATGGATTTTAACATTCATGTAATTAATTATACATTTTTATGATGCGGGTCTCTGGTGGTTTGTTTTCGAGTCGGTCTCTCAGCAGTGCGCAGTGACAATACTCATGAATATTCTCACAAATATTAACGAAGAATTACACAGAACAGGATCCCGGCAAAAACGACGACAAGGAAAACTGGGGAGCATTTCGGTTGGATTCCCATTCGGTTGCGCGATGAGAAAGATCGCCATTTCGCAAAAAAAGTTCTGTCAAGGCCACAGCGCTCCAGATACGGTGTACATGAATTTGCTGGCAAAATTCCCTGACGGTTGTCATGTGCCGATGGAAAAAAACACGCCGGTTGCTATGGGGGGGTAAATCAAATTTTCAGAATGCGCTGAATGCAAGTGTAGTGCACTAACTTGATGTGAACGACCATATATCAACTTCCTTTATAACAGGAAAAAAAACAAAAAAACAAACAAACATCACTTCAAGACCATACCTGCACTCTTCCTTGTGACTTAAAAATAATATTTATTGGATGTCCTGGACACAAAGGCGTGCATTGTGGGAAGGCTTGTTCTAACATTCCGGTGATGTTCAGAGAGACTAAAATTTTTAGCTGGGACGGTGAAGCATTAAAGATTAAAAATGTTATTTTTCCCGATTCGCCGAGCTGCGGGGACACACAGCACATGAATTCACAAGCGCTTCTGCAAACATCACAGGAAAAAAAAAATCAATGAAAAAAAATCAATAAAGCCGCACGCCTAGACTCACAAGCTCCATAACCTTACGCGGAACCATACGGTATTATACTTGTGCTATTATCATAAATGTAGCCATGTTTTTTCGCCGGTTCAGGTGTCGACTGTATCATGCGATTACCGCGGCTCGCCACTTAGCACCACCACTGCTTAAGCCCCCTGAGGCACCGCACCCCTCCGCTAACTGTTTTCCTGGGGGGGGGCGGTGGGAGGGGAGCGTGTGCTCCTTTGAAGCGCAGCAACGTTTAAATCTCACATCTTGACTTCAGGAAAGAAACATGAAGAAACAGAGAGGCAGAGAAGAGAGGAGAGGAGGTCAGGTCAGGACCCACCATCTGTGGAAATGGCGTTGGCGGGCAGTCTCCGCAGCGTTGGCGGACGGTCTGCGTGTAGCCGTGAGGTTTCTGATCGGGGTGTTGGTTCGGGGTGCCGGAGGTTGGGAGGGTGGGGGCGGGGGGGGCCAGAAGGAGACAGTAGGGAACCAACATGGTCGTGGAAGCCCCTCTTGCCAAAAACCCGAAAAGCCTGAAGACGTTTTTCAGCGGGGGGTGGTGGGGAGGGGGGCGGTGGGGGGGCTTGGGCCGGAGCGGCGAAGATGCTAACGGAGCGATGACAGACGCGTGGCTCTGACTCACGCCATCGACACTCGACCGTACCGCCACCGCCGCCGCCGCTCCGCCAAACACCCGCGCCGATCAGACGCCCCCCCCCCCACTGACGTCAGCGCCGCGGCGCTCATTGTGATGTGCCATTGTGCTCCATAAACAACTCCCTGACGACGGCGGTGATTAGCCGCAAAAAAAATTAGTCACCGAGCATCGAGCCAAGTGAATAATGTTTCAGGTGTTGAGCGGCTCGGTAACAAGCTCAACGCAAAAAAACAAAAAACAACAACAAAAAAAAAAAAAAACCAGCTCTCTAAAGGTCAGTGTATGACTAGTGTATTTAGCATGCGGTATAAACGATCATCTGCCGCGTATAAATTAACAATCCTTCAAATTGGATTTCACATAGAGCTCTGTCTCTTTCTAAAAAAAAAAAAAAAGGTTACAGATTCAATAGCATAAACTGACTACTGACTGACATCACACGCCCCCCCCATTTCCTTTCGCATGAATGGTAGATTACTTTACAAACAGCCCTTCACATTCAATCTCATTTGCAGAAACTTTACTGAAGGTGAACTGAACGGAGTTTGCAGGTGAAAACCCTGGCACTTAGCATGTCAGACATTGACGGGCAGTTAGGGAATTTTGCCTGGGCACCAGAGCTATGCAGACATATGGGGATGTTTGATGAGAACAGTGAGTTTAGTTTAACATCACGTACCCCACGCCTTAGCAGGGACTCTCTCTCTCTCTCAATGTATTGGTACACTGGTTTTAACCCAGTCCAGAGGCAAGATTGCTCCCTACTGGTGCACCACCACCAATGCATGCCAATAAGGAGTAAGCTATGACTGGCAGGTTTGTATGTGTCCGTGCTCTAAGAAAAAACAAGCGTGGCTTAGCCACACACACTTAAGCTCCGCCTTCTCATGCTGTTGCAACAACAATCCAAGAAGTAGGTCAACCAGGTCACATGACGCAGCCCGTACAGGTTCTACAATAAATAATTCTACTGTAAATGTTGCACATGGTAAAGGGATCCAAAAAAAAGTAGCAGCCCCCAATAAAAGTAAATCTACTACAAATATGGTAGTCTGCGATAAAAGCCATTTTATAAAAGTATGGAATAAATGTTATTCCTATACTAATGAAACAATCACATCGGCAAATCAATCAAAATAAATGTAGAAATAAAGAATTTGGCTTGGAAAGTTAGTATTGTAGTAGTAGTAGTATAGGAGAGACAATCTTACAAATGAGATCAAGAGGATGGAGAGAATAGTACAATTTGTTCAGCGCTGTTCTGAACGCAATGTTTTAGGCAGTTTGAGAAACCACTCATATCCTCAGAACACCATCCCAATAACCTGCACATTTCGGGTGACAGGTAAGTACATTTTATCTGAAATGAAGGCAAGCATGAAATAAGGTGCGTGTGCATGTGTGTGTGTGTGTGTGTGTAAGCGCATTTGTGCATGTGCACGCGTTTGTGTTTGTATGTTTGTGTGTGTGTGTGTGTGTGTACATTTGCATGTGTGTGTGTGTGTGTGCGCGTGTGCGTATGCGTGCGTGTGTGTGTGTGCGTGTGTGCGCACATGCAGAAAAGCAGTCTGACACTGTGCAGGAGGGTCCCCCACCCTGACTGCTATATTTGTCCCATAGCCTTTGAGTACATGCGTCTGTGTGGGGTAAACGGCCACCCGTGAGCCTGAGCAGGACGGGGGGGGGGGGAAGGGGGGGGGCCGTGGGACACTGGGAGAGAAACAGTCGAGTTTTCAGCTTCTATCAAACCAGCTCAGGTGGCAGAAAACCCGGCCCAAAAAAAGAACAAACAGCATCAGCAGAAAGAGACGAGGAGACGGAGCGGCGGGGGGGGGGGCCGAGCGTTTCTGAGCAGACGCACGTCAGCAGCCGCAGGAAGAGGCGGAGAGAACAGAACACCGCGTCCCGCGGAAGCGGCGCCTTTTCCCAGAGCGTGCCGGCGTACCGGTTTCAACCGCGAAGCCGATCTCGCCGCCGCCGCCGCCGCCGTACGGGAAAAGTGTGAATAATTCAATAAAACGGGAGCCGGACTGAGTGGGGCTGGGGGGGGGATGGGGGAGTCTCTGCTTTTGTGATTGGCAGGTGAGGCCACACCCCCTTGGGGGAGGGGCCATAGCGTGAGGCCCGGCTAATTGCCTCTGCTGGGATGTGGTAAGCCTGCTTACCTACTGTGTGGTAAGCCTCAAGGAAAATTAATTTAGCTGGCTGCCATTCCACCCAGTGAGCGTGTATTGACTGAAATGTGCGATTCACAAGGCAGTACGTGTGACACAGAGTGTGGATGAAATGTGTGAGCTGCGGGAAAAAAAAAAAAACGTGTGAGATTTGATTTTGATCTGCATGTGACATTAATTTGGCATTTTATCTGACGACGACTGGATTTGATTATCCGGGAAGCGGTAATATGCCATCAAACATTCTCCTCAGGTAAGTATAATGTGAAAAAACACTGTTTTTCCTTGCTGTTAATGTCCCTGATCTGAAGCTGGATACTCAAATAAAAACACTGGCGCTGATTGGCTGGCCAGCAATTGTTGTGGCACCTAACTGTAAAGCATCAATCATTGCGGTAATCCGATGCTGTAATATGCCTTTAGAACCATAAAAGGCGGAATTATTTTGCGTTTTTTTTTTTGCTTTTGGTGCGGTTTTTAGTGGCCACGTCTTCTGCGAACAAAACATCACTCCCACTCCTCCGTGATTTGTGTTGTTATGCATTATTATGAATCTCATTTGTTCTCTGTTACTCCTATTTGCGCTTGCATTATGGTGCCAAGCTGGCATACATTAGCTCGCACTTAAGTTACTCACTTCTGAATTCAAGTCACAGGATCGTCTCGTGGACGAGCGGAGTTGTTCTTACATCCTACACTGTAAATACCGGTCTGCTGTCTGCTTTTATTGAGATTGCATTGTCTGAACTTTGTCGAAGCAGTAAATTCCCACCACCCTCTCGCCGGGGCCTAAATCACAGAGATTAAACATAAAGGGCCTTGTTTCTGCTTATATAAAGGAAAAAACAAACAAATAAAGGAGTGATTTACTTTAACAAACATTTTACAGGCTTACAAATCAGTCGCATCGGTTGCTTTCCAAAATTAAATGTCTGGAGAGGTTTCTAAGAACATATTTCAAAATGAGAACTTTAGCCTAGACTTCTTGTTTTGTTGAGTGTTAATATTACTTAATTAGGATTCACTGAAGTTGTTGATGCTTACTGTAAGTTAAAGTAACCCTAGGTATGCAGATAACTAATTATCTGAATACCTACTGGGAACCTATTTCACGATATTGCAGACACATACAGCTTTTTATAACACTAATTAAAATTTTAAATTCAACAGCCCAATTAGATTGGCAGTGATTACGAGAGTCATGATTAAAATAATCACCCTATTATTACCTTGGAGATAATGAATTATCCAACTGCAGACTAAAATGCACAGAACTCATTTATTAGTTACTGACATCAATTGTCATTCCACAATTCAGAAAACGTATGACTAAATAACATTTCAATAAACTTTAGTGACGTGACTTGTGACGTGTGCGCGTGTGTGTGTGTCTGTGTGTGCGTGCATGTATGTGTTAAAACTGCCACTCAGAAACATCTCCATAATCAAAGTGAGTTCTGAACACAGAAACGTTTTCGACATGCCCATCTTTGAAGTAAAAGATTAGTGTAATTGGAACCCAAAGCACTCTTTTATTTAAAAATAAGAAAAACTTTAATTAAAAAGGTGACTGTACAGAAAAAAAGGGAAAAAGGAAAAAAAAAAAAAGGAAAAAAAACCGTTAAAGCCAATTTAGAGTCCTGAAAGCAGATAAGAGCCGGGGATTGTGGGAAGCCGGCGGGAACTCGGCGTGTGAATGACAGGGAACTGACGGCCCCCCTCCGAGCGCGCCCGTCAAACCTGCCGCAGCGCACAACTTTCATGTTCCATTTCACATTCAAATTCCGTAATTGTAACTTATTTTAAAATCCACACACTTTATATATAAAAAAAATAAATAAATTAAAAGAAATATGCAAACGAGCTGCCGGGGACTGTGCGAATGCGTGGGGGCGGGCGCAGGTCTTACAGGGACGGCCTGTATTTCGGGGCTGTCTGAAATAAGGGAACGTGAACAACGACCAATCCGGCGGCCATCTTGGCGCGTTCAGGAGCCAGCGTGAATCACAAATGCCTTTGTGCACGAGGCCCATTCCTCTCAGTGAGATACAGACGCAGCTTCTCTGCCGACCTATACCCGCGGCGGATAGCAGTGGCAGCATCTCTGCCTGTCTGTGTATGTATGGAGAACCTGTAGCGCTCGACTATGTAATTAATTGCTATTATTAAGCCCTGCAATAAGTCAGAACGTTCTTGAGCGAGAGCAGATCTGGAAGTAATTCAGGGCTACTAGCACTTTGCTAGGGGGATTATACGTGACACTGGCAAAGGGAGACAGAGATTGTTCTATTTTTCCCCACACTCTCTGTTCTCTAGCTATAGCGCATCCTACACTAGGTGTGAAATGCTGAAAAGCTTCATCAGAGCACAGAAGTACTGGCAGGTTTTAACGTCTTACCTGCCGGCAGAGCTGTTTTTATCATCATTTAGGAATGGCATATTATGTTACAATGCAAAGCTGTCCAAATCAACAGTCACATTGTCCAATCTCAAGTAGTAGCAAGTGCACCGCTAGCCTTAGCGACGCCGCAGATTAGGCTAACACGCTAACGTTCCCTTTTACGATAAAAGGAAAAAGCGGCACTAACTACCGCCTTTCGGCTGCAGTCTTAACTCTGAGATGATGTCACAGTTCCCAGCATGACTGTCGGAAGGAATCAAAGGTCCCGAAAGTGAGGTGGCGGCGCGCTAAACCGGACCGAAGCGACGCAGAGAAACCTGAGGGGCGCGAGCGGGACGCCACGTTGGCGGGTTTGTGACTAAACGGGCCGTGTGTCATCGGTGGCCGACCGCAACACGTGGGCAGGATCGCTGAACGTCTGGCAACCCACTCCTCCCTCTCCATCTGCCATGGGGAAATCAAAAAAGGGAAATGGAGGGTGTAAGGGGAAGGGGGGGGGGGTTCGGGTGGGGGGCAGGGAGGAGAGAGCAGCTGCCTGTCAGCATGACCAGCGGCCGTGCCCAGAATCAGTCACCCGACCCAAAAGATTTTTTAAAAACCCTGCATTTGATATTCAAGCAATCTGCCACTTGTTAGGAAATACTATAACAGGGGAGCAAAGGAGCAAGCCTTTCGCTGATTTCCCCGGAGGATCTGGCAACCACCTGGTTAGAGAGCGCAAGGCCAGCAGAACAATCGTTCCCAGGATGCAGTTCTGCTCACCTGTCTCCGAGTGAGCTGCCCGTCAGGCGTCGGGCTCATTAGCCCACACAGGCCTACTGTACCGCTGAATAGCCCAAAGCCAGCTGGGAAACGTTCACAAAATAAGGTCGAATAAGGATGTGCAAAAAAAACAAAATAAAACAAAAACAAACGCTGTATAGAAACCCCACTGAATGAGCGTCGTCATCATCGCGGCTTCCGCTCTCCATAGCGGTGCAAAAATATTAATGGGACGCCCTTCCCCTTCGCAAGCGGCTGCCAGATGCCACCTTTCATTCAGCCTGTGAATCCAGCATTACGGAGCAAATCTGCGGATGTGCCACCGCTGCAAACGCGAGGCAACATTTCGATGCCGTCATATGGCTTATCGCCTGGGGCAATTATTAAAACTGAGCTGAAACGGAGATGGTACGGTTCGAGCCCATGAGCTTGATTTTTATATCAACCAAACAAGTACAATATTACAGTAAATGAGTTTTTTTTTTTTTTGGTTGGGGGGTATGGGGGGTGTTACCATTCACTGCAAGTTACATGATCAAGAGTTTTAACAAAGAAAAATGCTTTGGTAATCACAAATTAAAATTTTCATAACAAATGAGTCTTTTCTTTGTGAGGTTAGATTGTGGGGGGGGGATAAGGGGATAATGTAATTTCATTATATTACAATTGCTTCACTGACATTATTCCATAGCGACTCACAGAAGCGGAGAACATCAGTGCTAGCCTCATGAATACAAATGTGCGATATCACAAAAGAAGGCACAGAGGCAAATTTTACAATCACTAAGCATAACAAATATTAACATTATAAACAACTATTTGTAACAAAAAAAGGTATGATTAGACACTAGGGCTGTCAGGAGAAATAAAAAATTATATTATATTATATTATTTCTGGGTACAGGACAGTAATTATTTATCACATATAATATTTCAGAAAGCGTTGGGCCCCCCCTACTCCAGGGCCCAGGACAATGTACCTGATTGTCCCCCCCTGACAGTGTCCCTGATTATACAGACATACCTATAACATCATCCAATGTTAATACAAGAAACTAAACAGAGAAAAAAAAGGATATATATCTAAAGGGGTCAGGGGAGCCATCTGAAGAGGTGAGTGTTTAGTTTGTGTTAGAAGATGGGCAGGGTTTCTGCTGTTCTGACTGCAGCGGGAAGATGGGCAGGGTTTCTGCTGTTCTGACTGCAGCGGGAAGATGGGCAGGGTTTCTGCTGTTCTGACTGCAGCGGGAAGATGGGCAGGGTTTCTGCTGTTCTGACTGCAGCGGGAAGCTCATTCCACCAACAAAGGCACAGAAGACCCATTCATAATGCATGTAAATATAGCCAAACAAAGCAAGAATCTGTATTATACGGTTCAAAGAGATGAACACCTTCACTGTTGACAGATATGCAAACCAACCCTGGTTTCCCACTTGTCAAACGGGGGTTCTCCAAAGCAGGGAAGGGTCAGGCCTCTTGGCAGTGATACTGGTGTGTTCTACAATGTTCTCTCAAACTATACCCCAACACCCCACCCCCCCCCCCCCAACTGACAAGAGCAATCACAACAAAGAGCACCAATTAATTGACTCCGCATATTTGCATATTCACGATGCCACGATGGTGATCATAGTACATTCTCATCATGTGTGTTTCAGATTAATAATTGTAGGGAAAAGTAATTTTTTTTTAGAAAGCGAGTGACAGAAATTATATTCCAAGCACGCATTCAAACTTTTGTGAAAGTTAAGGTGTCCTTCACAATGTCTTTTAACCGCAGCACAAGACCTGCTGAGTGCATTTTCCCCCCATCTAATAATACTGAGCAAAGAAAAAGAGATAAATTGTAAAAATTGTAGAGAGAATGTCTCCCAGGAAAACGGATTTTTTATTTTATTTATTTTTTTACCGTTAGGTCCATTAGGGAATTCGATGGCTGAGTCTTTAATTTGTTGAAGAAATAAAATGAAAATATGAAAGAATGAAGACGGCCCCCCCCCACCCCAGGACAAATGCCAGGACATTTAAAAAATAAAAAAAAAAAACCTCTCAAGGTTCCCCCTGGATGAAGATACGCTCTCGTTTCACACACCACCACCATCATAGGGGGCTTTGGGACGGCAGCCACGCGGATCAAAAGTTTGCCGTTTCTAGCATAGCTTTCGAGCACTTCGAGGATCTCCAACATCTTTTGTCTTTGAAATTAAAATATGCGAAAGCATCGGTTTTCTTTTCTTCAAGAGCAGTTTTGACGAGTTAATTTCTGCTCATCCCTGAGCTCACCTGTTTGTGAAGAGAAGAGCGTTTGCATTTTAACTGTCAAATTTCGGGCCTGCTGATGGTCCGGGCCTTTTTTTTGCAGATTGACAGTGGTTTTATTTTTGTGTTTTTTTTTTTTTTTTCCTCTTCTTCTACGCGGTCGTCTCAGACTCAGACGAACCACATCTTCATTTGCGAAGCCGCCACCGCCGCCGAACGTTCTGCATTCGCTGCCTCGTTGTGTTCCTCGCGAAACGTTCACAGCTTTTATGTCGAGCGGAGGATGACTCACGGGATTGGAGAAGCGATACGGTGTGTAGTTTTTTTTTTTTTTTTTTCGCGAGCCACTTCGACGGTTTTACATTAAAAAAAAAAGAAAAAAAAGAAAGAAAAGGCGTTCGTTCTCCTGCCGCCGCGTCATCGTCTTGATTGGAGGAGATTGTCGCACGCCGCCCGCGCTCACGCCGACCCTGCGAGGGCGGCGGACTTGGCGGGTCTGAACACGCGCGCCTCGCCGCCTCGGCTCTCCGGCTTGCGCGCCCCGCCGATGATGCAGCGACCGCAGACACCGCCTACTCTTTTCACCTACGGCCAGCACCCCGCACCGGAGGTTCGCTGGGCTGTGATGTCATGAACAGGCGGGGCCTGAAGTCCGGTAATCGGGCAAAGCTTCCAAAGCCATCGTTAACATCAGACCAGGCGAACTGAGTCACCACAGCACTTCTGTCGCCCCTTCGCTATGCTCTAAGTTACAGTATTTGTTTGTATATTCAGTATCTTATTTAAAAAAACAAACACACAATGGCGGTTACAAATATGTTCCACCATCTCTGTACCAGGGGTCTCAACCTCCAGTCACGGAAGGCCGCAGTCTCGGCTGGTTTTTCCCGATTTCCTTTCAATCAACAGCCTAGGTTACACCCTTGGAAGGCTCGTTGGGTCGTGCAGAATGTTTGGCCAAAATCAACGGGTAAAAAATTACGCACTTAAGTGCAGGAACACGTCCAAAAGCGGCAGACAAAGCATCCCTCCAGGATTCGAGTCTGCTCCAAACACACGGCACAATGGCGCTATGCGCCAATGACAGCCCGCTCCTACCGCACGTCTAATCTTCTTGCATAGACTTATTAAAGGGCCTGAATTTCCTTCTGTGTGAGGACCGTAATATGCCGTGTCATCTGGCAGTACGGTTTCCATCCAGTGGAAAACAGAACGGACTTGATCTTAATTTAACATAAGCTAACGCTAACAGCGGCCAGTCATGCACCAGTTCTGGAACACTGTGAAGGCAGCTGCATAGCTTCAGCGTGCCACAGATCCTATTCCCAATAAAATAAAATAAAATAAACAGCCAAACGTGGCAGAGCATCGTGAAACATTCCCATCATTCCCTCCGGCCGGCCGGCCCTCGCTGGGGCGGGAAAGGCCAGTTCTCGGAACGCCGCCACTCGCAACTTTGTGGGAGGTGACAAAACGTTACGTTCGCCCTTAGTTTGTTTCCACGACAACAGCCCGGGAACAATCCACACGCTGTGTTGAAGCAGGCGCCTGGCACGGGTAATTCTCGAAAAAAACAAACAAAAAAAAAACTGCTACTTGGTCATGGTGTAATCCACGTGCTACACTGCCCCTCCAGAAAAAGCCGCTCGCTAGTTTAATTAAAAATAGAAATAAATAAATACAAATGTTGCTCCTGCTACTGGAGACAATGATACGATTTTAACAAAACCTCAGTGTCAAAGACAAAAACATCAGGGCTTTTTGACCCTGTCAATGCAAAAGAAAGACGTGCCGGGACCAGAACTGTCCAGGAATAATCGGATTCAGTGTTGAAAACGAGAAAATATCGACTGGTGCATGCAAATGTGCAAAGATGGCGCATGATGCTTCTGCCTCTGTTATTCTGTTATTCTGTAGCGGCCAGGGGTGACGTGCTAAACGGAGGTTGATTTAAATGAGCAGGATGAGTCAGTCAGTTAGCGACAAACAAAATTGATTCCACTGTAACGACCGCCGTTCATGCGGAAACAGACTTTTTTTTTTTTTTTTTTTTTTTCTTCCCTGGACAAACGGGCGCTTTTATTTGCCGGAACGTCACACGACGTGCGGCGGACAGACGTTCCGCTCTCCGCTTCCGCGGAAATTGTGTCGTCTTTCGCTAAACGGCGTCTGACAAGACGGGAGTATAAATATTTGTAGTCGATGGAACAGGTGAATATTCACTACCGGATTTCGAATACGGAACCATAAAAGGGGGGTCAGGGGCTTCACGGCCTAGCAGGGAATTATCTGCAGCAGCAGACTCCATGGGGGGTCAAAAAAAAAAAAAAAAAGCCGCGTGCGATTATTCTCTCGTTAGCGTGCGTTCACACTCCGGCCTCAGCCCCCGGCGGGAACCGGAGGGGAATCTTCTGTGAGCGGGTTAGCGATACGCTACGTTACGCTACGCCGCGGCTCGGCGCGCTGCTCTCCTGTGTCTCCGCTCGCCGGGTTTCAGCACTACAAAAGGGCCCTATCAGTCAGCGGTGCCGGCTTTCCACCGCTTACAGTTGTTCTCTCTCTAGACCCCCCCCCCCCCCCACCCCCACAAACAGCGCGCAAGGTGCCGTGAGGAGATAAATGCGAGTAGTGACGCCGGGACAGAATAAGGGAGCGAAAGAGGCGCCGTTCCACCTCCTTGCTGAGATGATATTTTTTTATCCTTCTGACGGGTTTTTGTTTTTGGCTCCTCCCATCGTTGCGGCGACCTCCACCAAAACCGCGCAGAGCCAGACGAGCCTCCGAACTGCATCGCATGCCGTTGCCACAAGGCAAATCGCAGCCACCCGGCTGTCCGATGAGCAGCCGGGATTGGAATACCACACAGCAAGAAACTCCGCCCTCCAGGGCAATGTGATGACCAATCACCCAGCGCCCCCTGCAGCATTCCTGTCATTGTCGGCTCAGTGTGCCCTGATTGGCCATTAGGTTACTCTTCATTTCCACAAATTCACTGTGAGCCAAGTTTAATTTTGTGATTGCTTAATTTATTAAACCTTTATGAAAAAGAACTTAAGACTTCTTAGTTCTTGAGACAATATAAACAAAGTTGGGGACTAATGTTGACTGACTGACACTTCTCTAACTTTAAGAGGATAATTTCATACATTTCATGAATGTCCATTAGAAAATGCAACAGAAAAAAGCTTCAACTAACACAGTGAGCATTGCTAGTTTGACCTCAGTCATAAATCATGAATTCATAGCCAGCCTGTCGAATTTTATACATAAATATCTATAGATTTATCTTCAAAAATGTAAAGAATGCTTGTGAAAATATGTGGAAAGGCAGGGTAGGCCGCTTACACCAGCGTGGGTGACTATAGACAGCCTTTTGATCTATAGGTATAGAACTAAACAGACCATCTGCGGTTACATCGATAACAACATGGCAGTGCGCTTCCACCGACAGAGACAGCCTCTACACCGAGATTTAACAGCCAGTCAAAAAGACAAGAGTAGAGAGGGCTATTTTAGAAACTGTTCACAGCGACCACTAAATAAAACATCTACATGAAATATGGAAGAGAAATATAGCTGAATATCGTGTACACACAATACACAATTTAAAAAAATTTTTTACAGTCAGTTTACAGTATACTGTATTTAGTTACTTCTCCAGTGAACACATACAAAAAAGCTATATATATATATATATATATATATATATACACACATACACACATGCATATATATGCATATATATATATATATATATATATATATATACGCATATATATATATATATATTATGCGTATATATATATATATATATATCGTATATATATATATATATATATGCGTATATATATATATATATATATATATATGCGTATATATATATATATATATATATATATATATATATATATATGCGTATATATATATATATATATATATATATATATATATATATATATATATATATATATATATATATATATATATATGCGTATATATATATATATATATATATATATATATATATATATATATGCGTATATATATATATATATATATATATATATATCGATATATATATATATATATATATATATATATATATGCGTATATATATATATATATATATATATATATATATGATATATATATATATATATATATATATATGTATACTGTTCTATATTTGAGTTGTTTAATTATGGATTGTCTATATTTACAGAAGCATGTAGAAACCACTGTATTTCCCACAGCAATATATGGCAATGCAATTACTCCCCAGCAGTTCATGCAGGGACACACAAAAAGTTTATGTACAAGTGGAAAACACTTTTGAATTTCTGGGGTCGAGGCCAATTTCTCATCTTTCTTATCAAAAGCCGCAGCCTGCATATCTTTCGGAAAAAAAAGAGCCGGAAAAAGATCAGAATAAAATCCACCGTGTCATAGAACGGGCAAAATAAATAAATCATAATAAACAACGTCGGAGAACGTCAGCGATCGCCGAGCCGGATGCACGATGGGACGCCAGACACTAAGTGCCTAATCTGTTTCCTGTTCCCTCCTTCCTCCGTTTCAGTGTTCCGAAAATGACAGCCTATTTCAGTCAACCTCGAACACCCAAATGGAGCAATGTAACGAGATGAATGCGACAGATTAATAGGGATAAGCGTGCGGGGGTTATTTTGAAGACGCCCATTCTCTGCAGTCATGGTAAAATTCCAGTGGCTGGGCTGTATTTCTGCTCTCACCTGAAAGCTTCTAAGTTTTTGTGAGGGCTGCATTATCGGAATGTCATAAATCTGTCTGGAGGCCAACCATGAGACCCATGCGGGTTTTTTTTTTCCTTCTTCATTTTATGGACATCCCTTGTACGCCGTTTGGTCTTTGCCAATGTTTTAACGCGCTTTGCTCGTGAACCCCAAAACTGGAGTCAGAAATCAGTGCGGCCATTTTCCTCAGGAAAGAAACAGGAAGTGGGCATTTCACGGGCGAGAGACGCCTGGAGGAAGTCTGTATGCAGATGAGCATGAATATTCAGAGGATCTTTAGAACTCCATTCAGGGCTGCGCGAGACCGTCGCAAGCCGCTCTCTCCCCTCCAACAATCTGGACCACCGTCTTTGTCTGAAGAAAAAGCGTGTAATACAGGATGGAGACTGAGTAGGGGCCTAAAGAAGATGAGGGTGAGTGTGTGTGTGTGCACGCATGTGTGGGAGAGTGTGTGTGTGTGTATACGGGCATGTGTTTGCATGTGTGTGTGTGCGTGAGCGGGCGCATGTTTGCATGTGTGTGTGTGTGTGTGTGTGCGTGTGAGTGGACACGTGTCTGCATGTGTGTGTGCATGTGCGTGTGTGTGTGACTGTGTGTGCGTGTGACAGAAAGAGAGAAAGAGAGAGAAATGCAAGAGCTTGGGAAGAGAGCTTGGGAAGAGGCGGAGTTATTGCCAGAGGAAGTTAATTTATTTCAGCTGAGAGATGAAACCGAGTAGAAACCGTTTCTTTGTTCAGTGTCACACACAGAACAAAAGGTTCTCAGTTTTATGTACTTTCGTCCCCGAGAATCTCTGAGAACAATCAGAGCTGTCAACACATGACACAATTATAGAGGCCGTGAAATAAAAAAAGCATCTCTGACACTTTATTTTCGGTTTTGCCACGTCAACTCAAAGTCCTGCTACAACTATTTCTACTTTGAGAAATAGGCTCCCTCCAGAAACAACGGGAAAGAGAGAGAGAGAGTCCTAAGCTGAAGATAAGACGTTTGGAGCAAGTAAGTGTAAGTAGTGATTTACGCGTGCCCTCAAAAACCAATAACGTACACTAGGAATGGTTTTCCTTTTACCAGCACTTAAAACATCCATCTACCATCCCTGCTCTCCTCCGTTTGGAATGGCTGGTTCTACGCCAGGGGTGCACCTTTGCTCAATACCTCGACCCGCAGGACCCGGAGTTGTGCAGCACTCAAACCTGCATCCCCACGGTGGGATGAAACCGGTTCCTTCCACCGCGGACTCCCAGAATAAAGAAATCAAATTCAAATCGGTTCAGTTCAAATTGTACAACGCTTTTCCCCCACAGAGTCACTGACGTAAAGACGCTTTACAGGGGAAACAAATAAAAAAAAATTTAAAAAAAATTAAAAAAAGGGAAAATTGGGCAAAAACCAGGCCCAACCCACAAAAAGCTAGCAACCGAGTTAACACTCAAATGATGGTAAGAAGAAAAAAAAACTCCCCAATGGGAATAAATCTCAGGAGGAACCTGGCTCCAGAGGGGGACCCATCCTCTGCTGGCGGGCCTGGTGTAATGGTAATGATAGTGTGAATGTGCCAGGTCTCAAACAGCGATCACATCATTAGCTTCCATTATCACGCCAAATGTTCTATTCATGAAAAAAAAGGATAGACAGTTTTTTTTTTTTTGCGTAGTACAGCCAGCGTAACATTTCTCTTGTTTCAAAAATGTCTTAAAAAAGAGGGGGGGGGGAGAGAGAGTGAGGGAGAGAGGGAGAGAGTGAGAGAGAGACAAAGAGACAGAGAGGGAAGGAGAGAGGGAAAGACAGAAGGAAAGAGACAGAGAGGGAGGGAGAGAGAGAGGGAGGAAGGGAGAGAAAGAGAGAGAGATCTATATATCAGTTTCAGGATTAAGGGTCGTTATTCAAACACATGTCCATTTCGACTGACAGTGGAGGTCCCTTCAGGTTCCCGAGATCACAGATGTGCCCAAATTAGCCTGGCTTATTACATCAGAAATCACATTACCCCCGAGGGCATCTGACCTCAACCGAAGGTCACTCTTATCGCAACGCACCGAGCGCTCCACAGCAGGGCTGGCCAAACATGGTCAAACCTGAACAGGCAGTGCGTGAAAATGTAGATTAAGCATGTGATTATGGTACAGCTTAAAAAAAAAACAACTTGTTTTTGAACAAGCTTAATTGATAAAGAGATTGGCTTTAATAAGACGAGGACATGGCGGGGGGGGGGGGCACCAGCGCTGCAGGATGCTCGGTTTGTTACGCTGTGGGAACTGCACGCTGAGATCATTGTGCCGCTATGCCAGCTGTGGTTTGGCAGCGTCTAAAAGTGTCTGTTTCCTCTCTCATGCCTGCACACGTCACAGAGTAATTCACAAAAAAGGCGTTGCCATGGAGACGCTAAAATCCGCATCACTTTACACACACACACCCCCTTCCCCGCCTGGTAGTAAGCAGGTGGGGAGACGGAACGTTACAAAAAGACACACACACAGTGCCCGAAGGCTCCAAATATTTGTATTTTACCGATCGGAGATTTCCACTAGGACTCGTCTTCCAAAGCAGTGCTGCACTTTGGAAGGTGGCTAACTGTCGGTTCAGCCCCGTAGACTCACCCATGTTCACCACTTTGACACACAGGAGGTCTTATTCATACTTATCCAAAAAAATTCCAGTGTTTTTAATTTGGTGTCCACATGTTTCCCAGTACTGAGAGTACAATGTGTCACAGCCACAAAAGGAGTACTGCAACTGTAATGAAACCACTCAATACTGAAGGGATTCACGTTCTCAACATCGGTGTATTTCACTGTTGGTTTGTCTTTTTTTTTCCTCCATTCACACACACACACACGCACATAAAACACCCCCTGTTTCTTAAGTGTCCTTATCTCCGTAGTTTACGTAGTAAATACATAGCATAATTACATAGCAGCGTCGCTACCATCTGTTAGCGCACACAGCTGAATTCACGGTCCTCAGCTCAAAGATCACCCATTCCCATTGATTGACGTTTTGATTAAATGTTCAAGCATAACATCTACATTACATTTTCAAAACATATTTTAAAGAACACTCATTCAAAGCATCGTGCCACCGTATATAAGTGGGTTATAGTTGATTTCTAGTTAAATTGTGTTCGGGGGCCCACACAGCGTCCAGTGGGTGTCCATGTCAGCCAGGGTCCTGTCTGGGTTTCCCAACCCCAAGCAAAAGAATATTGGTTCAATATATTTTTAAAAATCTCATCCAGTTCTACATATAATAAATGTTCCACAACCCAAGAAAATATTAAAGTTGAAAAAAATATGAAAATTCCACAGTTCCGGCGTTTTGTTGTTGTTCCTGGATTTTTTATAAAAAATTTTTGGTGAGGTTTTTTTTTTGCGACAGCCCAGCGCTATGCTCTCCGCGATTAATAGCGCACAAAAGCGCAGGGCCGCTGAGGGTGCCCGGGCGTCCCGCCGCGACAGTGATGGGCCAACAATAGCGGGATGACTCACGGTTTTGGCGGACGGGGAGGACGTGGTGCGGAGGCGAACGCGCTCAGATGTACCCTTTCGTAAACCGCGGTTCAATTTCGTCTCTTTTCGCAAAAAAAAAAAAAAAAAGAAGAAAAAAAAAGAAGGAAGTCAGAAAGAGGTCGGCAAGTTACGGCCGACTTTCACCCAACCCTGGGCTTCGACAGGAACAACGGCACAATGACGTGGCCTCAACCTGAGACCGACTGAGAATTAATAACTATTTTTCGGTAATGGAACAAGCCTTGGGTTCAGAAGAGAGCCAAAATAAAAATGAGACATTTTATGAAAGTGCCGCTTGAGCTGAACAGAGCAGGGAGCCTTGCATTTTAAAAGCAATGGCATACAAATAACAGAGGAAGAAAACAGATAACAGACAAAATATACATGGGGAGGTTACAGTATTTCATCCACCAACTGGAGAAGATGAAATGAAAAATCTGTTAGTCCTTCAGTCTAACTGCATTTTGTCAGCAGATGAGGAAATTATGTTCTACAGCGTAGGAAACTGATGAAGGCCCTTGATCGTATTTAAGCCCTTTAAAAAGAAAACTTCAAAAACTTTTTTTTTTATCCTTGCAAAACTTCTCAGCTCCCTGCTGCTGTGCTAAAGCTTTCAGGCACATCAGATCTGTTTGGTCCCGCTAGGCTTGGGGTCCAGTGTGTGTGTGTGTGTGTGTGTGTGTGCACGCGCGCACACCCCACAGTCTGGTTACCGCACCCTGGGGGGGGAGGGGGGGAGCGCCCCTGTAGGGTGCAACCCCAGTTTTGGGGAGCAGCACCCTGGGGAAAAAAGGCTTCAGTGGGAAGGGCCGTGCCTGTCTCAGCACACCAGGGAGGCTTACAGGGCAATCTGTACTCCTGCAATGCAGTGACCGTGCAGCTCAGCTGGTAGACTGCAGGAAATGACTGCGCAGCTCAACTGGAGGACTGCGCAGCTCAACTGGAGGACTGCGCAGCTCAGCCGGTGGACTGCAGGAAATGACCACGCAGGTCAGCAGGTGGCCTGTGAGAAGTGCCAGTGCTCGGCTGCGCTCTCCTACACTGGCAGGAACACCAAGGTGATGCGAGACAATCCAACTAAGCCTTCAGAATAAAACAACAACAGCAAATCAGGATTTAAAATGAGTTTCATAAAGAACCATCGTCCAGCCACCAAAGGCCTGAGCACAACTGGATAACAGGGCCCCTCCTACTGAGTCTCTCCCTGTCTGTGTCACGTGACATATAGGATTTACCAATCACATGCAGATATTAAACAATTGCACCATAATGCAAACTGCCCCCACAACCGCCACACAAACACAGACACGTGCATAAACACATACACGTCACAGCCGACGGCTAATCGCAGGAGAGGGAGCATTGATCGGATGCGCGTGGCGGTTTTCGGCAACGCAAACAGGCTTTAGCGTCGTCGACACAACGCAGGAACCACGGGACGGGATTCATTGCCGCCGTTCGTGCGTAACGAGCGGGGGGACGAATGAGGGAATATCCACAGCCGCTGGGCGCCTCCGGACATCTGTACACCGCCCGCTCGCGTCCATTTTGCTCAACTGACCGCCGTAATAAACACAGAAGACAGACGGTGCTCAGAGCTGCCCCGGCCCTCGGAATCGGTCTTGATTATGGACGCTGATCGCATTTGGGCGCTCTCCAAAAGCGCTTCCGAAATGCAATTTTCATTTCCTGATCAATTCGCCGCCTCCACCCTCCCCCCCCCCCCAGGTCCCCCAGCGGTAATTAAACAACGGATCTGATGGCGTTTCTGTCTGAGGCCGGAGGGTGTTACCTCTGAAAGATCCGCTTCCAATAAAGTAATGATGTCATCACTCACCTCCTAGATTAAACCCAGGCAGGGTCGACGGCAGCTGCGGGTGTTAGCTCTGTTAAATGGGAAAATGAGAACATGAGATACCCTTATTACGTGCTAGGAAGCATATGCTCAAATGAAGGCATAAAATCCTTTTGACTTTTTGGCCGTCCTTTTGGGAAAATCGGGCTCATGCACTTGAACCAGTCCTTAATTCATTCAAGAACGACAACCCGTCAGGTAGTTTTTTTTTTTTTTCTTGTTTCAAAATGAAATAAATTCTTAATCGCTTTATCCACTTTAACTGTGTATATTCTGGTTTGTGTGTTGTCGGCGGTCTTGAGGCTGTTGTTGTTGCCCCATGGGGTAACTGACACCACTGGCAGGGTTAGGGAGTTATTCCAGACCCAAGGTAAGGCGCTATATTAAGGAGGATTGCAGCTGGGAGCACCACTCAGATACCCCCTCATAAAACTTACCTTTAATCACATTCACAGGGCAGTGTTATTTTACATCACCTGTTACAACAAAGAGCCGCAATTTACAAATAAAACCTGTCATTTCTGGCGTCAGGTAATTTCTCTCCATCTGCTTAAGATGCCAAGCGTGGGCACCTTTTTAATTTAAAGTTACCGTGGCAACATACTTTTTTTGCATCTCATTAATTACATGCAAAAACTGAACACTGTGCAACGCTGAACCTGTGTCCTTGAACCAAGGCTTCTCTCTAGAGCACAGCTCAGACACAGGTTCTGATCCAAACCACTACATTATCACAGTGTTCTGATCAAAGGGTGGATTGAAATCTCCAATCGGCGCATTGTGGGATTGGATCTGTCACTCAGTACAATCCTTCTGTCCACCCCCATTTGGGATCTGAACCCATGCTGATCTGCTCTCACACTCCCTGTGTGGGATCTGAACCCATGCTATCCTGCTCAAATCTCCTGTGTGGGATTTGAACCAATGCTGTCCTGCTGTCACACCTCCTGCGTGGGATCTGAACCCATGCTGTCCCATGGCTGTGCTTCAAATAAAACCCTGGTACAATTTCACACAAACTTTTCTTTCAGATCCAGACAACTCCCTTGGGGACTAGCGGGCGCTGGAACAACATCATGTAGTCACCCACCTGTGTTCCCACACATCTCCGAGAGACCAATCCGGAGTTTTTACAGACGGCCAGAACAGCCTGTTCTACAACCCCTGGGCACCTTCGGTTTTCGGTTTTATTATTTACAATGCTAATTGCCGATTTGTTTGGCCAACGTTTTGGTTATTGACTTTAAATGGGCCTTCTGAGCCTGCTGTGACATCACACTTTTGTGTTCCTAACACAGAGGCTCACACCGATGTTCTCCACTTTTGTAAGTCCTTCTGGATAAGTGCCAGCTTAGTGAACAAAACATTATCATTTTTATTATTATTGACCGAGCAACAAGTTTAAATGCACTTGTGACACTAAAGACAGACTTTTTACCAGTCTCATTTTAATGCAAAGCGTAGTCCTTGCCCTCATTTTTTGTGAGTGTACCGTTTGCATACTGAATGTTGCCGAATTCCACCTCATTTACACGTCGATGCATCACAAAATATCAGAATAGGTTAAATAGACAGAAAATATTGTTGGGCCGCTCTTCAAATGGTAGAGGGGGAAAGATCAATACAATTACGGGGAAGTGTATTACAGAGAGGAGCTGTGCTGTAACTAGCAGTGAATCGGCAGATCAATTCCTCCTTCCCTTTGCGTGATTGCCCCTTCTCAAAATATTATTCCTTCTCCGTTCAGGTAATTTACGGTTTAATAATGCTTTGCGATGCCGTGCCATTCTAACTCACACAAGTTATTCAGAATTAAGGCCCCCTTTCACTGCCTCGACTCCATCGCCGGAAGACCTTCAGTGGAAAGACCTCCTTGTTTAACAGTCTTAAGGATGATCCAGTAGCTGCCAGATAATATTTTTTTCCAGATAAAGCCACTTGCTTCATACACTGCCGTTTAGATGAAGTCAGTCTCTTGTGAACCACCGTTCAGATAAAGCCAGTCACTTGTGAACCAGCATTTAGATAAAGCCAGTCACTTGTGAACCAGCATTTAGATAAAGCCAGTCACTTGTGCAACAGCGTTTAGATAAAGCCAGTCTCTCATATAGCCAGTCTCTTGTGAACCACCATTCAGATAAAGCCAGTCTCTTGTATAGCCAGTCTCTTGTGAACCACCGTTCAGATAAAGCCAGTCTCTCATATAGCCAGTCTCTTGTGAACCACCGTTCAGATAAAGCCAGTCTCGTGTGCATTGCTCATTACCACCTCTCTGAGCAGGCCGAGACCTACATTTTGTGACAGGTCAGCCTTAGCCTCCAGCCTCCATTTGAGCGCTTCAATTACTTACACAAGCTCGGCTGTCATCAGACAAGGACGGTCGTCAGCCGGAGACACTGGGGCCTGCTAAATCCAGCCCAAACAGCCCTTATTAAGTCAGAATCCATTTGCTTTTACATTAAGCTAAAATTACATCCCGAGGAACCAACATCCCAAGGTTTTTTTTTTTTTCTTTCCTTTCTTTTTTTCTCTCCCACAAATCAAGCTCTTCCAGCAATGCTCCAAACTCAGCAAACCGAAAAGTTTACGTTTAAAAAAAGTTTAAGCTTAAATCTGTTCGTTTTTCAAAAACAAATCCAGTTCAGAGTATTCAGGGCCAGCTAACCATGACTCAGTCAGGTGAAGGTCTGTGCTCCAGATGTACCAGTAGATAGATTCCTTGAAGGGAAATTGCAACACACCTTCCAGCAGCTCAGTATAGACAACACTAAATAAAATACACATTTTATTTGCAATATAAATAGAAATTGTGTCCGGGAGTACATTTATGTTCTAAAATGATACATGTCTAAATACATCCAGTAACAAGTAGATCAGAAACGAAAAACTCCCAAAACTTCTCTGCATTCTACACCAGTATTCTACACTCTTTTCAATGTTACACCTGCAGCAATTATGCCACAATTATGCCAATATGCAATTTTAAAGCAGTACTGTGTGGAACAAGGATTTTTATGTTTTCTTTTAGAGACCCCAATGCTGGGTGGGTAGTAAGTGTCTAGCAGTAATTACAATAAGAACGAAGCTGGGAAACTGCAATGAACAGTAGCTCCTCAACTTTCTGCAACCGATGACTAATTCAATGGCAATGCAATTAAATTGTACCCTACGACCAGTTCAGTGCAAATAATAATAATAATAGACTACGGTCTTAACAGGTGTAATGCTTCATCATTGTGGATTTCAATGAAAAATTCTTTATGTACAATGAGTCATTATTTTTCATATGTGCTCTAGGGGCCTACATGAACCCCTCCCACAACCCACGGTTTTACAAAGGACTAACAGAGGGAGGAGAAAACTTATCTGGCAACCCCAGGGGCAGAGTGGAAGAATGTAAGCGTGGAGTATGTGTTTTACAAAAACCCTGATGGAAATCTCCTGTTCGTGTGTGTGCGCGTGTGTGTGTGTGTGTGGAGTGTGTGTGTTGGGGGGGGGGGAGGAGGGGGGCATGTTGATATCAAAAGAAGGTCTTTAAAGGAATGGGAACAGCGTGGCGTTGGGAGCGGGATAAGCAGGAGGAGCACTGGGCTGTGCGGGGGAGCTTTGATCTCCCATTCCCTCTCATGGGCCGCCGTCGCCACCGCCACCGCAGTCACCACGGAGACGCAATCTGAGCGAGAGTGACAGTGAGTGACAGCGAGCGAAAACGACAAGTGCAACCCCCTGCTGGAGGGGGCGAGGCTTGAGCTGCAAGGGGGGGGGGGGGGGGGGGAAGGGGTTCAAGAACGCACAGAAACCAGTAAGGGGTCTGGCAGCACTGGCTGATTCTGAGGAGGCTTCATAAGAGGCATTTGAAGAGTAGGCTATGGTTTCAATGGTGCTATCAGAAAGGTATAGTTTTACTGGTATTATCAGAAAAGTATGGCTGTAATGGTTTTATCAGGAAAGTACAGTTTTAATGGTGCCATCAGTAAGATGAGGATGCTTATTTTGTGTGCCTTTCTATGTCGTTTATTAGAAGAAACACTTGCTTCAATTCCTTATCTGAACGAAAGTACAATTAGGTTTAAATAAACCCATCTTGACAATTCAACAAGTTCCTGGCTTAAGCAAAGCAACTGCAGTCCAATTACTGTGAAATGTCGACAACAATCATCCTTATCTCGTACATAGGGATATTTGTTGCATTTTCTATGACCGGCAAAGCTTTGAGAAAAGATGGAGATTTGCTGGTATAGGTACTAAATCCAATTCTGGAAAATTCTTCTAAGTGGTCTCTCTAAATGTCAAACCTCTCTCTAATGTATTGTTTTTTTTCCATTTGTGTCTGTTAGTGACTCATTCATGGGAGACAGACATCTAAATGGGGAGCTAGATCCAGAGTCAAGAATTAGTCTCCAAAATGGCTTAAAATAGATGACTTTAATTATTTAGAACTCATCAAGGGGTACCACGGTGATTTTCTGTGCTTGTGAGTGCATGCAAATGAGTGTGTGCGTATGTGTGTGTGGGCATGTGTGTGTGTGTGTGTGGGGCAGAAAATTGCGTTTAAGAAAACAGAAGGAACCAGCAAATCAGTAGGGGGTCAACACCCTGCCCCGATCACTGCCAACTCAGCTGAATAAATTGGGGGAGGAGGAGAAAAAAAATAAAAAAAAAATAAAAAAAAATAAAGGTACACCTCGTCAGGTATGGGGGCTGGTAAAAGTGAGGGGGGGGGGGGGGATACAGGTGCAGAGAGAAGAGGTGAGTCTTTAGACTGAGTCACACCGTTTCTTTAAAAGAAAGAGAAAAAAAAAACCTTACCTGTCCTTTATGTGGGTGGATACATACATTGTTGCCTGACTAAGCAGCACTCTCTGACATTCTTCAGTCTGCATTTTGTATTTTTATTCTCTTTCCCAGCATCCCTATCTTATTCAAATCTGGCAAGCGCACCCAGAAGTGTTAAATGATCACGGCATCACGAGCCAGCTGGTTGGAGCGATGCGATCACTGTTATGAAAACAACTTTGAAATTTATAGGCAATTAGCGAAAGATGAGAATACCAAAAAGTAACCGGATATTTCTTAAACTAGCGAGTTTCAGAAAGAAAGTGAAGGAATCGTGACTGTTTTTGGAAAAAAAAAAACAAGGCTTCTTAGCAGAAACAGTCGTGCATGGAAAAACATGCTAGAACTGCAGTCGTGTATAACTTTCCCCATTCCTTGAGTAACTTCTCACTAACTGAAGCACTTTCGATTTCAATTCTCAAACATAATGGTCAATTTATCAGACTCTAATCCTGGCTGCTAGAACAGGTCACTAGATATCACCTCCTAGTGACGCATGAATGCAGCTCATCCACATTTGTGGAAATCCGATATCTCTCATAACCACGCCAAGACTTCACTGTGCGCCTCAAGCAAAGGATAGAAGCCGTTCCCTATGAAAGGTGATCTTACCCTCTAATGTGCCTCCCGGAAATGGCAGTCTGCACATCTTTTTCCAGTAATATCCCATTCAATTCACTGCCAATTCCAAAATGTGGACATGCATGACGCGATTCTGCATAACTGGTTGATAATTAATTTTCTGATTTACTTTTGTTATCGGTGACCTGACAAGTGCGATTAGCTTCACGTTACAACTGCGTACAGCTATTCAGAACACACAGGGGCACGAAAAGGAACTACTTCAGCACATGCTGCCAGCTGGCCTTACCTTGCTCACTTCGCTGGTTTAGTTCTTTCTCATATGTTCTTTTTCTGTGGCTTTTTAACACTTTTCTAGTCTTGTATATTCAGATTCCACACCCGTGCCTGTCAGAGAGCGCTAATTAGTCTCGGTGCATATTAAAAAGGTGCCCTATTCACACAGCTCTCGGAAAAAAAACGGCACAGATGAAATGTCAAACTATTAGCGGTTACGATTTTTTTTTTTTTTTTTTTTAAGTGGAGTTTTCTGAAGATCGTTTTTTGGAGCGTGTCCAGCTTTTTTCTCCCACGCGGACGTGTAACGCTCGTATCTATTTTTAGACCCGCGGAAGGGCGAGCTCCCGTCCTCTTAAACGCCCGCGGCCGGGGCGACCATGGGGGACCGACGTGCCGCAGGAGGGTGAGCTCATCTCCCGGGACGATCTGAGCTGAAGGGCTGAAAAGGTTTGGCACACTGCCCGCCAAGATGGCATGCGGGTCGGGGGTGATGCTGAGTGACAGTCGCACTTTTTAACTTTTTGCGCTGGGGCTGGACACAGAGGGGGAGGACGTGCTGGCTGATGGCTTCAGAGGGGAGTCTATGTGGTGGTGTGCTGATCTATGTTCTCCCAAGATTTATGGAGGATGGCCTACTAATACATTTCAATTCAATACAGAAAATATGCCAAACCACCAACCCCCACAGATAAACGATGTGTGACTGTAAAAACAACAGGTTAGGAGAAAGACCACTCCGAGCATCAGAACCACTCCGAGAAGCAAAAGCGCTCAAGGACGCAGAACCGCTCCCTGAACCAGAACCGAGCCACAACCACAACCACTCAAAGAACCAGAACCACTCGGGGAAACCAGTCAAGTTGTCTTTGAAAACCAGGCTGGACAGGGCCATTAGAACTGCAAGCTGGCACAGGCAGAACAGCAGCTGTCTGCTGTCCATGGGGAAGCGTTCATTCCAGCAGCTTAACACACACTTTGAACTGTGTGCTGTGATCACGCTTTAAGGGACTGACAAACAAAGACGACGACAAATGAACCTCTCTAACAGGGCAGTCAAGCACCAACTGACTTGGCGTGGCTCTTACGAATATGTCCATATGCTGACGTGAGAATAAATTAAGGAAGAAAAAAAAAACTACATATCCCAGCTGTCCTTACTAGCTGCTACACTAATTCAGTGTATGCCTTAGGGGAAACTAAATAAGACTATTAAGTTAAAATACACTACAAAGCAAGCAAATGTATTAAATGAGGATAAGGTCTTTTATGCATCAGCGAAATTGACAGTTTTCCAGATTTTTATTTCTAACTTCTTTTGGTGACAGCCTTAAAGTTGAGTTAAAAACACTGTTTGGCAGGTTCTTTTGCATGCATTAAACACGAGACCGTGTCAAATGTTTAAGTGTAAGGGATTCTGCGCTATCTGGTACATTGTAAATATTCCAGCCCTTGTAAATTTACATTTTTCATGCGTAAGGACAATCGTGAAAGTGCTGCTCAAAAACATGCATGCACTGCCACCTGGAGTACAAATGAGGTATGGCAGCCTCTAATGGCATCCGATTTGGCACCTCGGCGCTAACGCTCTGTGGTGACGATGACTGCGTTTTGCACTCTTGTCTGAAATCATAGAGCACTTGTTATGAACTGAGGCTCAAAGCAACAGGTCTCTCGTTTTCAGAAGAGTTACAGCTGTGGATTTGAAATGTTTAACACTGCAGCGTCCATGGGCCGGCGTGGATGCAGGTTTTGTGTTCTAGCCCAGCACTGCAACGACTGATTGTACTTATCGTTGTTTTGATTGATTGAAGAACATGATTAGTTAATTAGTTGAATCAGATATCGTAGCGTTGGGTTAAAGCTGCAGGTCCACCGGCCCTTTTCGGATAAGATTGGACACGCCTGGTTTAACACATCATAGGGGGAGGGGCTTGAATACCTGCTGACACATCACCGTTCCATCCTCCAAGATGAGACCTGAACAGATCTGGTGCACTGCGGCTAAAAGAATGCATTAAAACCCACCAATCCTGCATTCACAGTTCACACCAGAAGCTTGCATAAAAAGGATATGTCTAGTATTTCCCAAAAAGATAATCTGACTGAGCAAATTTGGCGGAAAACAAACCTGCTATTCAAACCCACAACCTCTGAGCCTCAACCACTAGTTCTATCGAACCTTCATCTTAGTCACAGATGGGCAAACAGAACGGCCTCCGGTGGTCTGGCAAAAATAAAAAAAACAAATAAGAACAAACTGGGGCAGCTATGTAGGGCAACGGCCAGGGAACTGGGCTTGTAACCCAGAAGTTGCAGGATCGATGCCAAAGTGGGGCACAGCCATTGTACCTTTCAGCAAGGTACTTAACCTGTAAACATCCAGGTGCATAAACTGATCCCAAGTTGTGCAAATTACTGTGGCTTAAGCTGTGCTTAAAATATGTATTTAAAAAAAAAACTATTTTGCTGACAATCTGCTGACAACCACAACTGTGCAAGTGTCTCTATTCAGACTCAGGGCTGAACCAATGATGGTTAGTATATAGTATATACTATAAAATGGGTGTTGTGTCAGTTGGGAAATGTTCCGGTTTAGCTTCTTTCTGGAACTGATTACAGGACCGTGGATCATAATAACTGCAAGCCACCGTTCCAAATTCAGTGGAAGGGCAGGGGACAGAGAAAGGTGGCCAGTTCTGAAGGTTAAAAGGACACGTGTTCCAATTAAAAAGGCGAGATAAATAGCCAGGGAGTTGCCCTATTGTGGCTTTGCAAATATAAACGAGTACAATGAATCCATCTGTGGTAATTTAAAGAGGTCAGGCCTGCCCTTTTGCACAAATGACAGTGCCGTGTGAGGGACTTAGCATTTAAAATAAAACGTAAAACTCAGTGGTAAATTGAGTCTATAGTCTGCAGAGTGGTAGCAGAGGCTTGCATATAAATGGCATCACCATAGTCAATCACTGGGAGAAATGGAGCTGCAGCCTGTCTAAAATAGAATAGAATTAATAGAAGCGAAATGAAATACAAAGCTTGAAAATTTAGTTCTTTTGAAATGATTAGCCAAGCGTGTGCGTAGCGTGTACACAGTAAAGTGTTAAATAAACTTTAATGAGCACATTTGATCCCTCTTGTCCTCAAGTAGAACTTAAATTAACGCCTAATACTTCGCTGTATATCTGTTGCCAATTGGAGCATTTCAATTTTAATTTCTGGTCGTGATGGAAGTTCACATGGAGAATGCATTTCGATTCCACCCCCCCCCCCCCCCCCCTCTATCCTCATTAGTGTCACTCAGTGGCACAGCTCAGATCACATGCTTGGTAATCTTGGAATTAAAAACAAACACCGTCAGAACTGTCGTCATCATTTAAATGAAGAGCAACACGACAAAAAAAAAACAACATTTGTCGATCGCCGTTTAAACGAGTGTCATATTTTGTCTATGACACCCATGTAGAAGTAAACGCATGCTTCAAAGATAGAAGCCTGTTACTGTGGCAACCACACTATTGACGTACCTCGTACTTGCGTTAACCTTTACCGGTTTAGCCACAAGGTGTCGCTAAGAGTCAAGAGGACGTGGCCGGAGGAGTCAGCCTGTGTGGTCCAAGCAGTAAACCTGTAGTGAGTGGAAATACTCCCTCGCAGACACTAATTTAAGTCATTGTTCGTCAGTGCATGTCCCCTGAAAGAAAGGCAACGAAATTCTAGCAGCCTGTTTAATTAGGGGTCCAAGTTAAAGTACAGATGTTACGGCTTCCCAACTTTTACTGTCTAGCATAATGCACACAGCCATTGGCGATTTTCGGCTTTGTGCGGGACGTCACTATGGAGACGATTCCCTTTGAAGTATGTTCCTGGACTCTGTGTTTGCCTAGCGGGACAGGTCGTTGTGTTTAATCTGTCTCGTACCGAGTTCTTTGCTTTTAAAAGACATTTTGAAGACGCTTCCATACGGTTTCTTAGACGTCCCGTGCCTTGTAGGCTTGGTGAACTGGCAACACAATACTGAATTTGATCACGTCTGTGGCTCATCCACCAGGACTGTGCACTCAGCAGTACATCCACCAGGAAATCATTAGACTCAATTAGATTCTATTACCTGAGAACCGTTGAAGAAAATCCCAAGGAAAGTGCCAGTAAGCTCATCAATGCTAGCCCCCTTCCATTTGGTTCATTCATGTACAATTAGTTTTGATCATTATTGGAGGTTATTTATTTATAATGGTCTTTTTTTATTTTTTTAATAAAAATTTGGTTTGACGTGTGGCTTGTATGGTGTTACTCGACTCTGTGAAAACCGAAGCAGACAGTACACCCACATTAAACTTCTGAGCATCGATCAGTAGGCTTCTTGTAAAATTCAGAATCATAAGGTCAGGTCAGGCTGTCTTTAATCATGCAACACAAAGCATTTAATCGCAAAAATCACACACAGCTTCAGATATCTTGTGAAATGCCATCGACAACAAGGGCCAAATTAATAATATCCACCTATTCAAAGATCAACGAGTGAATCGTTCATATCAGACTCAACACGATAACCAAGGTGCCTGATGTTACAAGAGTCAAATTCCCACAGTTGGTTCAGAGAGCAGTCAGAAAGTAGCTTCTGTAGGTAAATAAAACAATGAACATGTCCATTCAAAGCATCTGTACCTCAAAGTGATTCATTATTCTACTACCAAACACTACCAAACACTTTTTTTACTTGCTCTGAAGAACATTTTCTCCTATTTCTCCTCTACAAAAGGTTGACGGTGTTGTTATTTTAATGTTTATGCCATTTACAGGAAAATATGATAATAGGGTCAGACTGAGCATGAACCCCCCAAAAATTCAGCAAGAGTAAAAAAAATAAATAAATAATAAATAAAAAAAAATCTCAATTCCCCTACTGGGAAGAACAACACACAAACAGTGGCAAGAAAAGGAAAGCAGGTTTAAAAAAAAACTTTAAAAAAAAAAAACAATATTCTAACTGCACTGTAAACATAGTAGACACTATTTTGTGACTCTTCGGTGTGCACACGCGTCCAATTGAGGTGCCATTTTATATAGGTAGTTTTTTTTTTATTTTATTTTTTTTTACAAATCAACATTTTTGAACCATCGAACAATTCTTTATCCAAGATTGCAGAAAACTGTCAAAAAAAGTATGCTGTAGTTTACTGCATTAGAGCTGTGCTGCTTATGTTTCACAGTAAGTTGCATTTACAAATGTGGTGCAATAACCAAGTGCTGTCCACTTCATATAATTTTCTCTTGACCACTTAATTTGTCACAAGCAAAGCCTGTAAAATGCATTTAAAAATCTCAGATCTCCCCAACAGAACAATGGTGTTATTTTCGAGGCTCATTCACAGCAATAATATCAGTGTGAGATCTACTCTGATAAAGCAGCTATCCCTGGTGGACACTTAAGCACTGAGAAGAACATCTGAACTGCGCTTTTACTTTAATTAGAGCTCAGTGCTCAAGCCTGCAGGATGTGTTTGCTGTGAAAGCCAAGCTGGAGAGGTTCACAGAGAGCACAGACACCAGTGTTCAGCATCGCCAGAGCTGCATGTGCTGTCTTTCTTAATGAGTGTGCAAACCACCAGATACGGCCAAAAGCCCACTCTGAAATCGACAGAGTTTGTTCAAAACCAGTACCAACGGTGACCAAACCGTAATTAATTATGTGTCGATAAAACATCAATTAAAACATGATTATTAATATCCATCCATCCATCCATCATCTATATCTGCTTATCCTGGGCAGGGTCAAGGGTGGTGCTGGGGCCTATACCAGCATGCATTGGGCGAAAAGCAGGAATACACCCTGGACAGGCCACTAATCTATCACAGTGCACACACACACTATTCACTCACCATCCAACTCACATAATAATAATAATAATAATAAAAATAATAATAATATTATTGAGAATAATTTTTCTAGATCCAGGTTCTTAACATGGACCTACTGCTGGCAATGCTCAGGAGTAAGACGTTGGCAGTGAGTGCAGTTGACCCCACTGGGTGTCAAGTTCCTGAGCAAGAACTAACCAATGCTCTGGTGATGAGAGATCAATGAAACGCTTGGATAAAAGCGCTATATAAATGCAGTCCATTTACCATTTACCATGCCCTTTGGCCATACTGTTGCATTGTGGGTAAGGTCCTCCGCTGCTCAGTTTAATTGACAGGCCGGGAGCGCACAGGAAGTGTCAACAGAGGCCGGGTGTCGAAGTCCCGCCCTCCAATTCTCACCTCCATTAAAGAGGGCGTCCGTGCATACTGCCGGACCACCTGCTCAGAGGCAGTTTGTACCAAGCCATGGGGAGCGCCTCCCCCTACGCTACGCCGTCCAATCAAACCACACCGCCCGCTGTGCGTGTGCACACTTCCCCGGGAACACGGCAGAAATGCAAATCCTGTTTCCCTCCACACCACACCAACAAAAAACTATTCTGGAATGAGAGAGACCCTATGTGCCAGTTTCGCAGAAACAGATTAAGCCTAGTCCTAGACTGTATTCAATTTTGAATGGAGATTCTGTATACAGAATTTAATTTAGTCTAGGACTAAACACGATCGGTGTCGGTGAAACTGGTCCTAAAATTTTTCCTTTTGTGAAATGATAGCATCAGATAATCAAGGTGATTCTTTGAAAGAAAGTTACTTGCATGAAACGGAGATAAACAAATGAAATGAAATGAAATAAATCTACTGATGTAATGGATTGTGTGAATGAATCATTCACATTTGTCACCACAGTATCATTAATGGCTCCTGCAACACGTTTTTACGAAATTCACACAAACTATGTGCCATCCATAGGATACAGTCATGGTGCTGCTATGCTGAATCATTTAATAATATTTTTTATCATTAATTTACATTAATTTCTTTTTCAACTAGAAAACAAATGTAAAAGACAGAACGTTCTCTGAAATTTGTAATAAGTATTCTAATATATCTGTGAGGAAATGGCAGTTTTGCATAAACTGTGGAAAATGGGAGGGGGAAGAATGATGACTTAAGGCGTTGGTGTTTCTCTCAATGTTAGTGTGTGAACGTGGGCATTTCTATATCAATTATTTCCATAATGAAACTGACACATAATAGCGTTCACATTTCTTTCCCTTTTAAATGCTTAACAATAAAATAAGGAATGCAGCTCTTCACGGGCGCTCTACCTACACGAGGCACAAACATCACAAATGAAAAAAGAGACGGGATTGTATCTTGTACGTCTTGAGAAAGGCACTGCAAGCTAAAGCTTTGACTAATACAGATACAATCACCTGCTGCGCAAGCCTCCCTTTTTTTCCAAAATGGCAAATAAATAACAAAATATTTCTTGGGGGAAAAAAAAGCAAATATCTGTATTTTACTGAAAAAGCAGTTGGGTTTCCATGGAAACCACTCCAATGGATCTTTGAGGGTGAAGATCATGCATGCTGCTCATCACCCAACCATTCCAATATAAACCAAGCGGGGGGGGGGGGGTTAGTGGACGTAACCACGGACACCCATTCAATATCCCAGCGTGACCTGCATCTGTACGTACAGTAGACAGAAAGGCCGGTCCGAGGTACCAAGTCCAGACCAAACTTTTGGGGGAGTGTGAGAAAAAGTCAATGGTTTCAAGCACTAGGGCTATTTGGGGGGGATGCACATCTCCCTACAGGAATGGGAAGAGGGCTCTTTTGTGCAAATCGGTTCAACTGCCGAGGCTAAAGTCCCCCCCCTCCCGCCCCCCCCCTCTCTCTCGCTCCGGGGCTGTCCCGTGCCAGACGGGCCGAATACACAAGCTGGAACCCACACCCTGTGACCGCGGTGCATTGTGAGGGGCCGGTTGCTTGCCGAGAATAGGCCCCTCATTAACTTGGTAATGACCTGGGGCCCCATTGTGGCCCGAGTACCCCACTGGACCTGTCCCGGCCATTGTCCCTCTGACACCTCAAACAGTAGCAATTCACAGCCACTTCCAAGCCCAGGACCCCCCCAGGACCCCCCCCAGGACCCCCATCCACCCGAGGCCTGAGCTCCACCCCCTTCCTCTTCATCAGAGCACAAAATAAAGTGCTTTTCAGCTAAAAGGCTGATAATAATAATTATGAATAATAATAATAAATAAACAATATTTTGGAAGTGAGACGTATGATTAAAAATGACTAATGTTCTCAGCATTCCTAACATTGCTGTTCAGGGTGAGTTTATGCTGGATGCGTTCTTTGTTTCACATGATTAATGTTCAATTAATGTGGCAGCAAATCATATCCAGTATGATACGATCTGAAGAAGACTGACTAGTGTGATGCCCTGCATTGACTGTGAACAGATCATTTCAGAGAGGGATTGGCATAAACAAGCACACACAAAAAAACCGATTGCAAAGATACTGTGTGCAAAGATAATTTCTTGGGCAAGGAAGATCAGTTATAACAGAATATAGAATAGTTTGCTCGTGAATTTTCTTCACAAGTTGACTCGTCAGTATTACGGCATGGTGTTGCACAGAACATAGACCAGAAGTCCTAAGTGGTTTGTGAATGCCAACGGCACTGGACTAGAAAGATGAAGACAAATTAAGGTGTGCAACAAAATAATTTATGATTAATTGTTAACCCAGCTATGATGTCACAAAGCATGAGGCAGAATTCTCAAATCCTGTCCTGAAATCTGCATCCATTAATGCATCCAATTTTTAAAAAATTCTATAACGGAATGCAGACATGAGATAGAAAGGCTGAATATTACATATTTTTATGAGATTACATTATGCATCCATATAAAAAGCTAAATTCTGAATCATGTATGCTTCATAACCACCTATAGAAAGTGAACACACAATGGTGTAATGTAATGGTGCACACACACACACACACACACACACACACACACACGTGCACGTGCAAAGCAAATTAACAAACAGAGATCAGAGTGCGTCTGACGTCATCGTGCAAAATTCTCAAATTACAACGCCAACTCATCACATCCTACCCAGAGCTGAATACAGAGCACTGGGGTTTTTTTTAAGCCGTTGCACACAGGTGAGTTAGCCAGCTAGCCAGGAAGACAAGCCTAGGCGCATAGCAGGTGAGACACAACTCTCATTAGGCCTGTGCTGAGAATTACCTCAAATGAAGAAAGCGCTCCCTTGCAGGATGTGGATTGGACCCAGACGGAATACACCTGGGCTTTTAGCCAACCCCTTTCATAGTCAAGGTAGGGCCCATCCTAGTCGTCAAGGCAACTAGGTGACCGCTAATGGTAAAAGGGGGGGGGGGGGGACATTCCAGAACGTTATGCAATTTCTTTCATGGAGTCATTAGCACTGGGTGTGCACAAGGAAGGGCTGGGGGGCTGGGGTGGGGGGGAAAGAGAGGCAGGTTGGGTAAAAAGGTGTCGATCAGGTGGCCAAACAAGCCCTTTTCACCTGGGTCATAATGACACTAGTGTTTTTCAAGGCCATTGTTCCGTTCAATCACCTGTCAAATGAGGCCCAGGCATTCATAGTACCCTGGAACTGGCCTGGCCCTCTTAGGACTCTGAAGGGGCTTGAGGTGGTTATTTTTATTTATTTTTTTTCTTCCAACTAATCTCATAACCCGTACCCTTTTTCCACATAATTTTATGACAATATTTTGTTTCGTTTTTTTTTTTTTAAATAAGAAGAGAACAAAGACATAGGAAAATGCATTTTTTGGGAAACATTTCAGAGAAGAGATCATTAAAGTTTAAAAAAAAAAAAAAAAAAAAAAAAGAGGTATTTAAGTTCAAATGTGAATAACAAGAATAGCCAGCATGAAACATTTCACTGTTAACGCTGTGCATATTTAAACCACATTTTATATTAAGCCATGCTCAGGGGATGAAAAATAATCATCTGTATTTTTATAATGTGCTTTTTTTTAAAAATTTATTTATTTTTTTAAAAAGAGTATGTCACCTGAAGGTTGGTCCCTCTTGCCATGTAGATGTTTAATAAATAAACACAAAATATATGTTATAAGCTGGGTTTCGGGTTTGTCGGGGGACTGCACAATGAATGTCATAAGAAGGGACAAATTAACTGTCATTTCAAACAAAATAGCTGTCTATTCAGGCCCAGACATAGTTTACCATACACAAATTTCAAATCGAAATTCTAAAGGAACGAGAAGAGAGAGAAGAGGAAGAGGTGTGGATTGTGTGTACTTGTACAGGTGGGGAAGGGGAGCGTGTTTAAAGGCGTAACCCCAAAACGGGACAGGCCCGTCAGCTCCTGCTCTCCCCAATGCTGCGTTATGAGCCAATAGGAGCTGGGGAGGGACTGGGGTCAGCGTCTGGCTTCAATACACAAAGGGACCACCGGCAAGAGCTCAAGAGCACCAGCCTCACAGTCCCTGACACTACGGTTAACCTGTCGCCATTAACATCAACATCATCGTCATCACTGCCATCATCATTACCACCATCATCATCATCACCTCCATCATCATCACCGCCATCATAATTACCCTCAGCACCATTACTGTGGCTGTTACCACTATCCAATTTAGCCAGCTTACAAGGTCATCATATTAAGAAAGGAATTACTCAAGATGCGTTAAAATTAATTATCGTGAGAGCGACACAAGCAGAAAGAATGCAGGAACGAGAGAACTGGGAACACACTACATTACATTACATTACATTCATTTGGCAGACGCTTTTATCCAAAGCGACGCACAAAAAAAAGTGCATTTCATGATCGTAGACAACTGCTGAACGCGGGTTCAGTAAGGTACAATTACTTATTTTGTACAGCTATTTCTAGCCGAGAACAATGAACACTATTCTGGTCTAACATCTGCAAAGCCAACTAGGCAGAAGAATAAGCTACAGTATTAGGACAAATACATTACATCAGGCAGATGGCTTTATCCAGACCTGCAATGCAGGGGAAATGAGTGCTTCCACCAGATTAATATGAGCAACAGTACCACACCTGCCTAGCAGCATTCCAGGATTCAGCTTCTCTAAAGTACTAGTGCAAGCTAACCAGTAGCCAAAGTACAAATTCTGAATAAATACATTGAACATCCATAATAGTCTAAGGAGAGGAACATTCATCTATAAACATTTCATAACCTTCAGCTAACCTGTCAGTGAGCACTGTGAGAGCAGCAATTCATTTTGTCATTGGGTTCACATTGAGGGAAAACTATGCTGTATGCAGTACTGACATAAGCACGTTATATTGGAAGGGATATGTCTTACATAAGCACAAATGATGGAGACTGATTTTGACATCAATAATTCTATAATTTTTAATTTGTTAAAACAGCCACTGCGGCGCAGTTTTTAGTAGGTTCAAGAGGTGACAATCAGTTCACTGAGGTGAGGGTCCTCACCTGCAGGACAATCATTTAAGTGGGTCTAGAGATGGAAGTGTTCGGGGAGTAATGAGGGACTGGTCACTGGGCAGAGAACACCAGGGCACAGTCAGCAAAAGGGTTTTTCTGGTTGGCATAGGAAGATGGTGGCAGTTCTGCTGTCATCATGGTTTCAGACGGACTGCTCCTCTTTTGGAGGGAACATAATTACAGGAGAAGCCATGTTTGATAACAGGACAAGGCACTGGAGGTGCCAGGTGACCAGGGGTCCCTGTTTGAGGTCCAGAGAAGCACAGCTTAAAATGAAATGCAAAGGAACAAAAATAACTTAAGAAAATGTAGTCTTGTGAAGCAGGCCAACATATCCTACCTACCGGCTCCCTAAGATATGTTGCACACAAGTCTTTACGGGCAGTAATGACATTGTCTTCCATTACTTGACTGAATCTATTACTTCCCTTTATTGTGCTAATTTAGGCGAAAATGCTAAATATATAACGCTGAAATGTAGGCCTATTATTTTGTCTCCTAAAGGTATGCTGGTTTCGAGGCCAATATCAGGGCAGCGCGAGCCCGCAGATGTTCAGGAACTACTGCGTAGGGGGGGTGGGGAGAGCAGTAATATGCATGGTGTAAACACAGACTAACGACTTGATCCTTTCTCTTTCCAGTTGTGAGAAATCCGTTAACTAACTTTAGGGGGGTTGGGGTGGGTGGTCCGTGAGTTACGCACTCTGATGTCCAGTCATTGTTTTGGCATCCTCGCGAGCTCCCGTGTTTGCGCTGTCCATTAAGCGTTCTGGTGTCAGGTAAAGCGAATAATTAGAACGTTCAGATGTCAAAGAGAAACGCTGTTCCCGCGACTGTTTGAACGTGTTTTAACAGTTATTTAAAGTTCTGGGGACGTCGTTTTTGCACTACTTCCCAATGATGGAAATTAGCTTGACAAAGTTTGCAGAGCTGGTCATAATCCTCGCTTAAAAGAGAGGGCGCTTTGTCCGAAAACAGTGTAAGCAAGCAAAGCCGGCCCTTTAAAGAAGCCGCTCGGCTTTTCATCAGTTCCTTTTCAAGTCTCTAATTAAGAACTAATACCGGAGAAGGCCTCTTTACATAACTAATTTCCTACGAAGGAAATAAGTATGCATTTCCACATACAGATGGATTGTCAATAGAGATGAGTCATAAGCATTCGGACAAGATATATTTCTTAATGTTCAGTCTTTAATATTTATTCGTTTTTGATAGGAGCGGAAAACATGGTGCAATTTAATGTTATAAGAGCCTTACTGCAACCAAACTGACAAAATACACAAAATGTGATTATTGATATATTATTTATTTTCATTGAGAGGCTATGCCATCGTGCGTAATTTTATTTATCTTTTTTCCATATGCCATTGTCGATACAGACCTGCCAACCGTGGCAGCTGGTACTCAGCGTTTGTATAGAGAGAAAACAATTCATGTCACAGGTAAGTGTTTTAATTATCAGATCGGATCGCGGATTAACGCGGCCATTGGGATTATGCACCTCGCAGTTAGCAAAACCAGCAGCACCACGTTGTCATCACACCAGGGCCGCAAGATTTGACGCCTGGGTGCAGCTTCGGCCATTTTCCCATTTTCAGCCGACGCCGCAGCTGCAAAACGGGACACTTTCCACAAGGTGCCATCGCGGCACCTGGGCCAGAGGGGCGCGTGACAAACTTCTAGCCTTTCCTGCTCCTTGTGAATTCCATACAACACAGAATAAGCACAAATGGGGGCAGACCTAAAACTACAAATAAATTAACGACTAGGTTGTCAGTACAGGGCGGTGTAATAGGTCTACATTAAAACTCGCACAGTGCACGTTTCAAATAAACAGGATTCTGCATTGTGGCTTTTTTAACCACGTTGTCGAAAGGCATGGGTCGCGCTTTTAAAATAATGCGATTTCTCTATTTTCTATTTGCTCTCCAGTGGTGAAGCTATTTGTTCCGCTGCTTGTAATATGTGCCGACTGGCTTTGATTCCCAAGACACGAATAAGATGATTAGGCGACATCAAGGCCTTCTCAGCGGTAATGATTGCTTTTGGAGCTCAGATCCTCGCAAGAATTTGTACGAAGCCCCCACCCCCCTTTCCAAAAACCAATCCCCCTTTTCGGTGTGTGCTTCCCCGAGTGTCTTGTCATGGCCACAACCATCAGCCCATTGACAATCCCAGCTTGTCACAAGTCAATCAATTAATTGGAGGCCTTGTTGGGCTGGTCTTTCTTTCCTCATCTGCTACTTAAGAAGACAAAGGCGCGGAGGGGGGCCTTTGACACCTCTGACTTTGAGCAGAGTATAAAACGGGGTACATGACCTGGCAGAGCAGCATTCGACATCTCCAGTCCTCGCCTGAAGAACTGACGCGTTTGGATCTAACAGGCTTTGCACTTTTTCCTTTTTTTCCCCCCAGACTTTGACTTTTTTTCTTTAAATTTTTCGAAACATGCAAATTCCACCCAGGCCCGTGGGAACCTACGGTTACCCCTTGCGCCCATTCGCGCCGCTGTATCCGGAGTACTCTGGCGGCCAGTGTACCGCGCCTACAAAACCCAGCAGCGGGAAATCGTTCACCATCGACGCGTTACTGGGTCGCTCTGATCAGCCTGGGAACGAACGAGTGAGCCACCCTCACATCGGAAGAAAGTACCATCCTGCGGCCTCGCCTATTCCGCCCGCAGGACAGATGTGCGCACCGATGCCTCACTACCTCTACGCGCCGAACATCGTGCACACCCAACCCGGATACCCCGTGTACTACTGCCCGCCATTCACTTACCAGACGACATGTCGCGGCACGTTTTACGCTGAAGGTAACGACTACTGCCTGATTTTTTTTCTAAGGGATAAAGTGCTTTCTAAACAGTGCAGCTGTCAACCCGGTCTGCGATGCGTGTTGCTAATGTATTGCTTGTCATCTTTCCACAGACACTGCAGCGTCTAAGGCCAATATTCAATCATTCAAACACAAAGGGGGGAAATCGAAACGAATGCGCACCAGCTTCACCAACGAGCAGCTGTCCCGCTTGGAGAAAGAGTTCGCCCGCCAGCAGTATATGGTCGGCTCGGAGAGATTCATCCTTGCGTCCGCGCTGCATCTAACTGAGGCTCAGGTAAATATCTTTGCCGTTCAGCTCCTGCTTCGCCATCCCATATTCCACTCGAACAGTTTAACCAATACGGAGACCGAAATTCAAAGTTTCTCAGTGTGTTCGAGGCGATTCTTCATGCTTATACATTACCATTATTACACATTAATTGTATAGTATGCAGGCGGAGGAAACCATACACAACAACTATGAAGCATCGAATGCATTAATAAGCATAATTCAGACCACTAATCGCGGCCTTTCGTTCCATCCCCTCTACAGGTAAAAGTTTGGTTCCAGAACCGGCGCATCAAGTGGAGGAAACAGTCCCTGGAGCAACAGCAAGCCAAGCTGGCTAAACTCGGCCTCGCGGCCCCGCAGAAGAGCCCTGGCTCGCAGGGCCGCGACGATGAAGGGGAGGAGGAAGAGGAAATCGACTTTTCAGCAGACTCAGACGTGGATATCTAAAAGTCCCGTCGGCGCAACTGCAGAACGCTTATGAACTGTCCCACAACTGGATTTAAAAAAAAAAAAAAAACTTTTGTACATACGCTACTGGAGAGTGGCAGAGTAAACTATTACTATTTGTATAAATATTTATGAAATTGATATATTTTTAAAATTACCCGTGTTGCCTCACTGCTCTGAAGAATGTTTTGTTTTGATACATGTTGTACATTTTTCTATAATCAAGAATAAATATATTTTCAGATTTTATCCAAGCATTTCATTTAATCCACCAACCAAGGTTCACCGAGATCGACCTGGAACAGTCTACACATTAGTGCAGCACATATTTTCACTCGCTGTGTATTGATGTTTTCGGGATAGCGGTATTGGAATGAATTGCAATAAGCCATTACACATTCTAATAGAGGAAGAGGAGCAGGTCCACGTCGTCGTAAGAAAACTAGGCTAATTAAAAACATGTTATGGTGAAACCGTATCCCTGTGAGTTACAGCGTATAGGGCTGAAAACCAGTGAAATACATTATTATAGACCAGTCTACACGTATATGAACGCAATGCCGGAAATTACATTACATTACATTAAATGACAATCATATTTTGTTTAAATAATCAGTTAAATTACATTCGGTGTTCAGGAAAGTGGTTTATGATGTCAGTAGGTTGTTGGATAAATGTTTTAAATTGGACCCCCGGGTCATGTTTTCATTTTTCCAAAAGTGGACTGCATTTATATAGCGCTTTTATCCAAAGCGCTTTACAGTTGATGCCTCTCATTCACACACCAACGGTGAAAGGCTGCCATGCAAGGTACCAATCAGCTCAGTGGTAGCAATTAGGGGTTAGGTGTCTTGCTCAGAGAACTGGCAACCCTCCGACTGCCAGACAACCGCTCTTACCTCCTCCTACAGCATATTCTATATGTTTATATACAGTAGAAACAGAATGAAAGTGGTAGAATAACAAAGTCAGAACATAAATAATCAAGTAGCCCACCAGTTTTGCGGTGGCGTCTATAGATCAGTCCCAAAATATATTTCCAAAATTTCCTCACTGGGGAAAAACATCCGACAGCAAGTCAAAACTGACACACCAAACAAGGCAAGACGTCATGCCATCCTCCAACACACAGACAGACACGCACATACACACACAAATGAATGCATCTTATCTCGAAACAATGTGAATGTAATTAAATTCGGTTCATTGACCGCTTTTAAGTTCGTTAGAATAAAATGGAAGCAATGCAGCCGGTGCCTGACGACCGTAAACCAGACGGATTACAAAGTCAATTGGATCTCAGAAAGACTAAACCGTGAATTTAACCTTCAGAAACCTATTCTTTATCCTTGCAATTAACGTGTAAAAGTTTGGATTACCTCAGATAACAGGCTTACGTGTATCCAGTTCGATCAAAAGGCACAAACTTAAACAGACGCCGCCGCTGCTTGGCTAAACCGCTTTATGCCCAATAATATGCAGTGTAATTAAATTGTGTTATTGTAAAAGAGCTATTGCATTAACTGTGAGTACAACTCTCATGGTTCGTACACCACGCTTGATCTCCCTTGTTTGTAATTTAACACGCGGAATACTTTGGCACACTTGATTAACACAATCCAACAAATAACGGTACAGATTAATTAGTTTACAATAAGGTACTGAGACTGAATATGTCCATCAAATGGGATTTATCTTCAGTTTTCTGTCGACAGGGGGAGGAAAAAAAACATTTGAAAACGGTAGGCGAAAGGATTTAACGTCACACAATCCGATTACACAATGTTATTATTTGGGAATAAAACCAATTAAAATGTCTCTCGGAGACAAAAGAAACAGTAGTACGTTTAAAGATCCCCCGCTTTCCTATTTTTGTGTTAGTCGTACAAATCCGATTTCAGGTCACATTTCACTGTCGTCCAGCCCGAAGAGGAGTAATTAGGGAACAAATACAAAATAAATATTTTTAGTATAAAAGTATAAAAAAAAAAATATTACAGCCAACTCCGGGTGCACGTCCATTCTAGTCACCATACGAGGAGTTTCCAGAACCAAGGACTATGGTTATTCAAAAGGAGACAATAATCTGGCTTCACATTTTGCCCGTGCCCCGACATGTTATTGAGATCCGTTACAGCTGAGATCCGCAGGAAACTATCTAATGAGATTACTTTTACAGCTGGTCAGTCACCCTACACAGACAACAATGAGTAATAACATGTCAAATGTGTCTGATTATGTTTGGTTTTGTTTCCAATAGTTTCAGAAAAAGCAGTTTGAACAGAGTGAAAATATGTATTTGAATAAACTTAGCCTCGTAAATAAGCACAATAAAGTTTAAAACAATCATTAAATCAATACATTGATAAATACAACTGTGTGAACTGATCCGAATCCAATCAGATTATCAAACACTTCACTTTGAGAAAACCTGCCTTCAGGTGAGCAGATTACTTGGGGCCAGGTGGGGTCCTGGAATGGCTCCGACAGCCACAGTTTATGGGACATGTCTGACAGCAGAGTTTGCCTCTAACCCCGAGCTTACGGTGGGGGTGTGCGCGTTCCCCGGGATCAGAACGAATTCCCAACATTAAAAATACCTACAGGCAGTTTAAAAATTATTATTTATTTTTCTTTTTTTTTACAGCTGACAGGACAGAAGAGCGCAGAAGTGCAGTGACAGGCTCACATTCACAGAAGCAGTCAGATGGGACACTCAAAAACGCAGGAGCAGACAGAACAGGAAGTGATGCTTTGTGTACAGGGTCCCAGGATGAGTTTGAGGGGGTAGAAGCTCCCCACAGTCGGCTTACATCCAGACAGGAAGAGACTCTCGTTGTGGGCCCTGTGTTGTTGATGCCATAACAACAGTTAGAACAGGAAGGAGACAATGGGGAGGGTGTCCAAATTGATCTGAGCGTGTGTGTGTGCATGAGTGTGCATAAGTGTGTGTGTGCGCGCCAGTGCAAGTATGCATCTACGACTGGAACCAAATTACATCACTTCACACAAACTCCAACCATCCACTTGCTCATCTAACCCAAATGCAGAATTCTTGAAGGACATGTGACATAACTATGCTATAGCAATATCATAATAAGAACACTCATGGCTCAAATGTGCCAGCGGTGTGCACTAGTGCACTAATTATTAGTCGCACTGGGTAAGAGCATCGGCTATAAATGCCCAAAACATAAATGTAAAAATGGAATAGGAGGGGTGAGAGCAGAGCTGCAGATTGATTTTAGATTCATGAAAAATACACTTGCACCCCAAAAGGATGCTACGTGATTTCCTGTAATTGGACAACACGGTTCTGGGGAGGCAAAGGTATTCGGGGCAGTGACATACAGAGAGGCAACGTGTTGTGTATGTCAGACGCACTCTGTTGACTACCTGTCCTCATTGATAAAGACCTCCTAATGGAGACGAGCGTAGACAGAGTGGAGGACAGCCCTGGCAGCTGCATCACAGTCAGGGATTTAAACAGACAAAGAGGGAAGCGGTGGATCCTGTGGCACCGCTGCCGTTTCCTGGGTTGGTGATTAAGAGCACCCCCCCTCCCCCCGACACGCACGGGGGGGGGGGGGGGGGGACCCACAAATCCCGATAAACCCCGTTTCTGATGAGATCAGTGGGGGCGTAATCTCATTGTGGAGGGGAGTCGCGGGTCCTGTGGGCCGGAGACAGAGAACCCTGGGAAACGGGAGGGACGGCGAGGCCTGGTGACCCCCTCCCGCCGCCATCCCAATTAGCAAAGGATGCTGGGACACTGCTAAACCCCCACGGTATCAGAGCGCGGTGTTCGTCTGCACCACTCACTGTTTTGTCAGCCGTTTCACAGGAGGGAAAAGCCTTGGTCCTCCAGATCTACTTTGGTAGCTCAGTAGCTCCCTACCCCCCAGCCACAGAAGTATCACCCATCATAACAATTCATAGATGATATTATTATGAATGATAATTATGGCTTTGCATGGAGTGCTAACGCAGGAGGAAAGGGTGTGGGTGGAGTAAGCACAATGCTGTAAAGTCCTTCGCTTCTTCACCATTGGCATGAATTTTCAAATTTTAGTAACTGTAAAAATGGACACACGCAGTTTAAGTCTACATTACGAAAATGCTTCACCGCAACTGTAATCCACAATCGGGGGGAAATGGAGAAAAAATAACTGGCCTAATCTACATCGAGACAAATGGGCAATGGTATTCCGAACACCGAGATTGAAATACACATACTTCCATAGTTTCGGCGATCCATTAGCCGAACTGCAGTCCTGGCCTGTTGTCGGTCTGGTCAAATCTGATTTGACTGACTTGTGCCGCCTCGAAACTGACACAGGTTACACTTAAATCCAGTTCCAATATCCGTCTCTCTCCTTAGGCAAGAAAGCGTGACAAGTGCCGCTACCGTTCGACTAATTGTCAGAGAATAACGTTAATTCGATTGAAAGAACAATATATCGGTACAAAAAAAATCTAATCACAATTACCTGCTAAATGCCAGGGATATTGACAGAAACCGTTTGACAGCAGGCACCTGAAAACAGCAACTTCGCCATCTCAAATCTTTACTTTTCCCAGGAAAATGGAGATAGTTTCGTGTAGTTTTATTTTCATAACAAATCAGAATGTTTAAATTTGTAAAATAAATGTATACTCAAAATGAGCTATGCGGATGGTGGACATTTTAAAGTGTCTTTTTTGCCGAAAAATATCTGAAAACGATAGGCCTACGTATGTTGAGATTGAGCCTCATAAAAAAAGCTCATTTATCTATAGGAATAAGGAGCGCGCTAAAATAAGCGCGTTTCTAAAATAATGCGAAGATCAAATCTTCATCCTACGTGCATCGCCCGACAAGACAGAAGTGAACAGTACGCTATGTGCTTTTCTAGATCCCAAAATGGTCTGTTCATCTGCGTTCTATTTACGAACAGCATATTTGAAACGACACTTCAAAATCCCTTGAAATAACGCGCTTATGGTGGCTCTAATATTGTCAAAATATACAAATAAACACAGAAATCAAGTGTCCTTAATATTTTATCAGCTCTTCTAAACGGAGTGTATCAACCTCAGGTTTTCAAAAAAAGAAATGACTAATCCACATTGACTGACGCATTCGTTAATCACTTCATGAACAGATATGTAGGCCTATATTTGTGTGGTGTTGGACAGGCACATTATATAGATCACATCCATCACGGCAACTTAAAGTTCTAAACTAGTTGAACTTACAGGACCATTTGAACGAAAACAAACTGCGCTTTCGCTATTGGGACCAACACCACGGATTGCTTTTAGAATCACATGGAAATTGGTATCCATGACTTTCGTTGTGCGGCTAGGTGCGAAAATTCTCATGGAGCTAACACTTCTGAAAAACTGCATGAGGTCCGCGCAGTCAAACGGCCTGGCAGAAGAGAAAAATGCAGTTCATTTGAGTCTTGAAACATTTTAGGGTAGGCTATTGTAAAAAATCCTCTTTTTTTGCATTTTATTTGTGAACCAATGGCTTCCACTCTATCTAATAGTCATTAACATCCATTAGAATCGTTTGAAGTCCTCGCGGCCCTTTGTCTCACTCTGAACGGTTTAATATGGAAAATACAATGACTTCTAACGCCGAGACAAGACAGACAAAAAGACGACCGAGGAGAGCCCGTTTTAAACCTGCGCAATAGTGGCAATAGAGATTTCCAATAATGCGTTTTAATGCGTTTTTCCAGGAAATAGAGCGTTTCCTGTTGCCCCGAAATTTCAAAAGGACACTGATCGCCTACTCGGAGGACACGCACCGTTATTCATGAGTTCAAGCTCTGTTTGTTAACAACCCCTCTGACGAGAGAGCAAACAGACGCTGTGAAACATCCACTGCACAGCACAGAATACCCAGAAAGAGAGAAAAGTGACCGATGTTGCCACACAACTAATTTTACCCAATAGTGGGATTTTAGATTTTTAGCATTGAAACCATTAAACTCCTGTAAGTATGTATTGCAAGACGGATGAATACCATTTTCAAAACTACTTCATACAAGTCAACGTGAAATAAACAGCTGCAGTGTATATCAACCTTGTTTAATTTCACAATGTAACAGCAGTTAGAAGATCACGGAGACCTCCACAGCCGTCTCCATGAGGAAGCGCGAGGAGATGCATTGGACGAAAAGTTGCTATTCCCTTTTAAGCATGCAAAATGGAGTAATTAAGTCAGAATTATTGGGGGGATGACTGAACGTGATGGAACTGGGGATGCACAGGTGGCTACGCGTCTCCATTTCTCAAGCTGGTGGTACAAACACAAGAAAGTGCTACTTTTCCCATCTCGTTATGATGGGGTGAAAATTTCCAGGTTTTTAAGTGGAACAGATTAGCTGAACACACAGAGCTAATGCGAAACAAAATGGTCAATTAGTTTATTATTGAATAGTGGGTCCTCGCGCACCGCTCGCCTCGCGCTTAGGTGAACAACCTGTCACTTGCGTGACCGGAGTCGACTATGCTACCTGCCTGAGCGCTTCCTCCTATGTTTGCTGTTATAAACGGCACTAATTGGTGAGAAACTGGACAATGTGCATACAAGGGTTTAGCGCCTCGTTCTTGGGCATTAAACCTATAAACCACTTCTTACCTTTAAGATTAATTAGGCTGGTGGGTCGCCAATGATTGGCTCATGTAGGTCTACACTTAGTGCTGATATAGTTGAAGCCAGCGTTAATTTGTTTGATCTGAAAGATAGTGATTCATGCACGAAGACAGAAGCTATACCAGGTGTTTAAATGCACCCAATCCTTAATTACCGTATGTTTTTTTTAACGGTCTGCAACATACAGCAGTAAAATGCCTGAAAACCTACTGTCAAGTGGCAATAGATATGCAGTTTTGTTTAATAATGCACTGCATTTACATTTATATACAGCTAGTGTTTAACAACATTCGCAAAAAAACCCCAAAAAACTGTTTAGTCTTATTAACCAGACCATTGCCATGACATTGACTGCCACTAGATGGTGGCATTAGCTCATTGCACACGCGCCGCCACACAGTACATTCAGAAGTTTTGATGTTCTCCGTCTGCTAACATAATCCAAGGTCACATCAATCGGTCTTCTCCCAGTTTGGGAACCGTGGTTACAGAAACTTTAAATTCTTCATTCTTAATATCAGGGAACCCCCTCTATTTCTCTCTCTCTCTCCCTCCCCCTCACTTCTCCCTCACTATCCCTCCATCTCTCCCTCTCCTTTCCCTCACTGTCCCCCTTTTTCTCTCACACTACCTCTCCTCTGCACCGGTCCAGTTGAAGAAACTTCAGTATCAGAGCAATGTGGGCTATAGTTATTCAATATTAAAACACACACACACACGAGGTTAATAACTACAGTGATGCAAGATCTTGATAGTTTTTCGGTACATAACCTATGTAACATGACACAGCATAACATAATGACGAGAACAGGCCATTCAGCCCAAAATGCTCCCCATTTTTCTACCACTAATGTGCACCTAGTGGCTCAGCTTATCTGCAAACTAGATAGTATCTAGCACTGTATCAAGTCTGGTCTTGACAACCCACAGAGTTTCTGCCTCTACTACATGACCCAGCAAGCTATTCCACACACAGACTACTCTGTGTGGAAAAAAATAAATTAAAAAAAAAACTTCCTAACATCTGTGTGGAATTTACCTTTGGCTAATTTCCATTTATGCCCCCCACCCCACCCCACCCCACCCCTCGTTCTACTAACACGTATCCCAGCATGCCCCTGTGCGTTTCCCGCGGCCGGCGCGCTGGCGTTTGTTTGCCCACGTTCTCCGCGGGCGCTGACGGCGTTTAGCCGCTCAAACAGAACGGCGTGAGGACCCGCGCGGCCGCCGTCAGCCGGGGGGGACCCGTCACACCTCTCTAACGGTCGCCGGGGAAACGGCCGCGGGGCTCCGCCCAGCGTGGAAACAGACCGGGAAGAGGCCTCGTTCAGGACCCCCAGTTAAACCAACACAAGTCATTGCTTTCTGGCTCTTTTTCTAAACCAGCCCTATTTACTCATTTCCTGTGTTTATTTAAGCCAGTGTACCACTGCTAGTTTCATCGAACCCAGCAGACCCATCTGAGTCTTGTTTTTATTTAAACAGATGCACTCTTGTTTCCTCAATGGCCAACAGGTCATAGTGCAAGTTTATTTTTATTTTTAAAAATTCCCCTCAGTCCTTCACATGCAAATGTTATTCTCAGTAATAAGGTTTTGCTTCAATTATCTTTTTATAAAATCAGGCACATTAATGAACTGACATTCATGTCACACACAAGCAAAGATATAAATGCGTTTCCAAGTACTGAATAAAGGTTTTTTAAAAACCCTACCTAGCTGTGTTTTGGCAGAAGGGAATAAAAAAAATACCCTGATGCAGTCCAGCTCATGCAAAAACTCAACAAGGCCTGTAGGGCAACTTGTCACTTCTCTTGAGTTACTTACAGAAAGGTGGTACAGTCAGCTCAAATTTACAGTTACAGTACAATTTACAATAGACACTCGTATCCACTTACACAACTCACATTCTACTGAAGCTGTTCAAGCACCTTTGGTCAAGGGCACAATGGCAGTGCCCCACCTGGGGAATCAAACCTGCAACCCTCAGAGCTACAAGTTTCGTACCCATTATGCTACACTGCCACTGTTCAGAAGGCCTGAAAGGGATGGAGGGATGTAGCTGAAGGAAAAGGAGAAGTGCCTCACTTTTACCTTAGAACTCAACACACCAGACTCTTAGGGGGCACTCTAGAACTTGGCATACCAGACTCTTAATGGCCACTAAAGAACTCAAGAGCTTACCAGCTTACCAGGGACACAGTGAAGTTCAGAATCAACAGACAGGTCCTACGGGCTGATCATTGTTAGAGATCCCTGACCGAACTCTTCTGTGGGCTGGGTTCCTTGTGCTTGCCTTACCTCTGGTACAAAATGAAGGCCTTTTCACATACGACTGCAGTATTTTGATTGATACGCAGTGTCATTGATTGATCACCGTATTAGATACGCACAAGAGGGGGAAAAAAGAGAACAAAAAAAGTTGATGTTTGGCAAGATCAGATTACATCAACAGCTCACGCAGAGTTCTGACAGGCACCTTATAGACCCACATAAAGGATGTGTATGACTCACATGCGGAGAAGACGAGCAAGTGATTAACCAGAAACCTTGTTCTTCCACGTTATTTCAGCGCATGCGTGAACTTCGCACATTTGTCCAGCAGAGGGCACTATAGTCCAGGTTATAGGCACCCTGTAGCGAAAGATAGTTGTCAAGTATAGACAAGACAATTTGCAATGATCAGAGTGCCATTCATGTTTGAGAAATTATATGCACAGGCCAGTTACTTTTTAGGCAAATTCAAAATGTAAATTTTAGACAAATCAATTATTTGCACAAAATACAAAAATAAAATTCAAGCGAACAACACTGATTCGTATTTTCTGATCAACAAATAAATTCGGCCGGTGAAGACCTTTGTGTACGATAACAATCAATAATATCCTATCGCTTAAATTATTGCATAAACTATATTTGCATAAATGTGTTTATTTAAACGACACCTCTGCAGTTTGCCTTAAGCCCACGAGGCGGCAGCAAAAGACCACACGGGCCAAGGGGAGCGTGGGGTCTGAACGTTAGACAATAGGCAATACGGAGACCATTACCCTCGTCAAAAAATGTTTTCGTTTCGGCTGTTTTGAACAATAAGTAACTGGCAACAGTCGCATTCCAGCAAGTTTTCTCCACCTTGAAGAATTAATCATACTTTGTGAGTTGCCAGAAGAACGGGGACCCAAGTAAGATTCTGGAAACACAGTGGATTGAAATTAAAACTCGCACCTAGATAATTAAATTACAGTTTTTTTTTTTTTAATGAAAGAAGTGCAGTAGCTATAATTGCATACGCGTCTGCAATGCATTCGGTTATTTTGAAGCACTACTACGAATGCAGAAAACCAATTCGGCCTCGTTCCAAATGTAATTTTATACAGTTAGTATATTGGGTTTGCCTACTCAGTGTAAATTTAAGGTAACAGATATCCATTACTGGCTGTGGGGTGGTTTGCAGAATATCGAATATCAACCACTCTCCCGAGAAATACTACTGAAACCACAAAAGGATATAATAAATCACGCCGAAGTCGACATTCTGCAGACAATGTGAACCACTCACTGCCTGCATCCGTGCCCTGCATTGTCTGCCAAATAAATTAATATGCCAGCCCTACATATTTAATCATCTGTCAAGGTCACTGGCTAACTGCTCCAATTACAGTGATGTAATTGCGACATGGTTTTGTTCCTACTTGCGTGTAGATTAACAACGGAATTGTTATTTTAGAGATTGAGAGATCTACATTTGAACCGTCGTGTATTAATGAGTTCCTCTTATGGGTAAACCTGAAAAACAAGTGACATATTTCAGAATGGAAGACATTTTAATTACGACGATGACCTGTATTAAAACCGTCCATAGTAAAGTACGCCTGTTCTCATTTGATAAACTGTGGCGTTTCTGCAAGGTAAACTCCCATTCATTTTCAAGTTGGTCTCCTAAGAATCGGTTACTCATCAACCTGTGCCGGTCAGGTTCAGCAGTCAGGTCGCGATGTTCTCTAATCATTGATGCAAGGCACCCCGAGCTGAACAGGGACGTTTAATTTTTGCGGTACATTTAAACTAACAATTAATTTGCGGAACAATTAAAATTAACTAGACAAACAATAATAGAGACGGTGACGTCTACGAATCTTTGAAATAGACTCTTGCTACTCTTGGCAGCAGACCTTATACTGCTCATAATAATAATGATAATAAGCCAAATAACGACACTGTCAATTCTTGCATGTGCCGCTCATGTGTGGAAAAAGTATCAGTATTTCGATTTAATAAGGCCACACTGCATTGATATTACGAAAAAAAGATGTGAAGCAAGCAAATAACAAGCAAATGAAATTGGGCAAACAAAAACGCTTCAGATGCGCGGCCATGGCGTCAACCAATATTCTGCGGTCTAATCAACTCAAATCGATGAAACCCTGGTTAAAATGTCGATTCATTTCAGCTCGTACTGGTGAAATCCGGCAAAAGAAAAAATAAATAAATAAAAAATCAAGCGTAACGAGGAAAGCACCTCTCACTCCTTTCTTATCGATACTTCAGACCAAACGCTCTCAGGGTAAGTTCGTCCTTTTGCAAAAAAAAACAAACAAACAAAAAAAAAACCCAGCGTATCTAACACACGCTAAAGAGGCGAATGTGCGTGAGCCTTCTTGTCAATGAAAATACATATAGACTGCGTGATAAATACATCGGCAACGCAAGGTCAATTGTTGCCATAAGTTGGAAAATTGTCATGAGAGATCCCCCAAAGTATTGTTGCCAACAACAATGTACACCTCCAGAGCAACGTACCGCAAAACACTTCATGTTTTTTAATGCTGAAGGGTAACTCGCCGACACAAATACGGCCACAAATAAATCTGCTCTTTATTCATACGGCACGACGCGCAGCGATTTTAAAGCGTGGCAGTTTGAAGCACACAGACACAACAAATCCCACAAACTTCGAAACGAGCCATGCTCAAAATCAGCCGGGAGATTTTAAAAGCCAACTGGCGCCACGTTTTGACATTGTCTGTGGTTCACGTGAAGGGACAAAGCTGGAGGACAGTCACCAGTTGCAGCACTTCTCAAATTTCCCTAAATTATTACAGAACAGCTGAGAAATCTGAGGCTGACCCAATAGACCAATGAATTAGAAGCCTCAGCTAGTGCGAGATTTACGCACGCACATGTAGCCTACACATACGCATGTACAAATACACACACATGTACATGCATGCCCACACACACACACACACACACACACACACACACACACACACACACACACACACACACACACACACACACACACACACACACACACACACAACACACACACAAAAACACACACACACCCTATGGATGGAGGGGGGAGGTGGCGGGGGTGTAATGATCAGCTTGTGGGCCCCTCCAGCAGAGCTTCACATGCAGAGAGTGCAGGAGCAGCCCGGAGCAGCCCCAAGCAGCCCTGAGCAGGAGCTGCCCTGATCAGATGCCCTCTGGTATCAGAACACATGTGACTGCTTTCACATGAGGGTGGGGGGCTGTTAAACTGTGCAACTGTGTGCAAGTGCAGGCGTGCGAGTGTGTGTGTGTAGATCTGCATGTGCGCGCGTGTGTATATTTTGATGCTCATCTCCCTTCATACAATCCTGTGTACGCATACTCTCATATTAAGTCACTTTGTTCATCACAGGCATCCATCTCTTCAGTGAATATATAGTGTTCTTAATGGGCAGCAACTCAGTATCCAATCCCCCACCACCCCCGTCATGAAAAACGTGTTGCTTTGGCACTTAAAGGGTCACTTTATCTACGTCAGCCTTCCCCCGCTTTTAAACTAAATCAGAATTGTCACTTCAATGAAACGAACCCGTACTCGCTCCACTGGCTTTTCAATTGCGCAAATTCAGTCTGTTTTAGAGTCTAGGCTGAGTTCCTCTAGTGGTCCTCACCTGCCGGCAGTCTTAATACATCACTACGTTCTTTTGCTTTTGGTGACATTATTATCGGCAGCCAATCAATTGCCTTCTGGTTTAGAATCCACCAATCATTGATTTCTCTCGCTCACCAGTGACGGAATGAACCACACGGCACTACTGAACGGTGGCTGGGACCGTGTTGGTTCTTGTGTTTTGGCATCTCCTACGAAAAGCATGTTCTGCATTTTTTTGTTTTATTCACCCCACTATAAGAAATAACTTCAAAAATTGTTTTTTGACTTTCACATTCTCACGTCTTATGTCATATTAAACTAAATAAAAACAAGTAAAATTAAATAAAAGTTCATTGTAAGTTACACTGATATGTACATAGATTTCATGAACATAAAATTACGATAAATTCAGTTGACATCATTATATTATGATGAATACAATGATGATAGTGATAGTAATATAATTAAATATCTTACATTAAATTTATATAAATCCACATAACATAAATACTTTTGTTATTAACTGTATTTAACTTGCAAGTTCAAGCAGTATGAGAGTGTAAGTCTGCACTGGCCTGAATGGTCTAAAACTGATTATATCTAATAAACACTACTTGGCTCTACTGATTATTATTAGTTGTCGCAATACTATAGACTCGAATGCATACAGATTATCTTAGAATTCAGTTAAAATTAACCATTGGATTGCGCGACGCAAAATTCTGCAATCACGTCACTAAACAAGCCGCAACTGCGGCGCGGGACCTCAATGATCAGCACGTGCTGTTAATGGCCAGAGCTCTTTTCTAGCCCTTCTGATTCCGAATCATTCCGAGGAAAAGCCGTAGCAAGTCAGGTTAAGTAAATCACAACCAATTAAGAGGCACACATTCAACGTTAAGAACATGCAAACAATAAAAATAAAAAAAATAGATATACTCCTTATTTCGGTAACATTTGTAACTGTAAACTGAGAAGCTCTTGTGCCCATTAATGCCAGGTTATTACCTGTATGTAGCTGCCCACACACTGTACATGCAAAATCATAGATTCCAATTTATAACTGTTACCACCATGGGTGCTGTTATACTACAAATAAAAATAATAATTATTACTATTATCATAATCATTATTTATTAATAAATAATAAACGATGTTTTTCATTCGCTGCGCGGTGTACACATTTCTGCACACCAAATGTGGCTATACACGCCTCAACAAAAATGTGACGCTTTTCTGATTAAATTCAAAGATTTGTTGTTAGGAATTAATTTACCCAGGAGCTGGAGATTAAGAAGGTCAGGACTGAGGACTATGAACATGATAATTATTCATACATTTACGGTATCTTTAAGGCAAATGGAAGCAACACGTATAAGTATTTCGCCGAATTTCCCGACAACTACACTGCGATGGCCGGCATATGGTGTTGGTGTCAAGTAGGCCAAATGACGACAACCCGATGGGACATTAGCGATGCTGAGCAATGCCACCGTCGCGACAGCCTGTCAGTGACTACATGACTGTCAATTCAACACTTGCATTGGAATCGTGACAGTGTTAATTCACGCTGCCTAACTAATTCGCAGTCGTCACATTTATTGGACGTTGAGGCAAAAATCAAGGAGTGTACGCGCTTTTTAGTCCAATTAATTATGACACTTGATATAATTGCTAGCTATTCGGAAGATTCATACGCAGGTCAGGCCTTCTAACTCTGAGTTTAGCCTTCTGAACTAAGATAACATGTTAATTCATTGTTATTGTTTCTAATTACCAAAACAAAACCAAATATTTAATATTGCAACTACCAGAATCACTATGCACCACTACAGCGGTAGCGTAACACGAATCCCATTCAGATTTGTTTTTTTTTAAATCACATAGGCCATATTTGGAAAGAAATGAGCTTCAATGTTTCAATTCAGACAAGTAAAGGACAGAATATGACTTCGTACTGACTGAAGTTCAATCCACATGCCAATTATTTCCTTAAAAATGCGCGTGGGCATTGGCTCATAAGTCCCCCCACTCTTAAATTATATAATTTACTTTCCCCGTAATTAGCGGTTCCTTCGTAGCATTTTAGCAGGTGAAGCCACAAACAAACCCAGTCGACAGCAATAAAATGATTGCAGGGAATAATTCTAATGCAGTTATTTAACTAAATAAAAAGGATAAATACCAGTCCGGCTCGCCATTGCAGCCCTTTGTCGGCCTAATTAAACGAGTCTGCTGCTAAATAGTGCGGTGAAAGGAAATAATTAGGTGGACTAAACCGATGACTCAGTGAGTTTAAGATCCTTTGACTTCTAAACACCCAATCAACATCTTGTCCCGTCTCATTATTTTTCTCTGTAATGATTTTCTAATGCTCTCTCTGGGCAAAAGAGCGCGTTAGTTATTAACTTTGAAAGTAGGCCTAAAACCTAAATTGCGTGAATGTGACCTCCCCGTTTGTGCTTCAACTCGGCTAGTAATATTCACAGCAACGTGAGGCTAATACGAGACATCTTCGCTTTAAAACATTAATTCAGCATCTTTCTAACTTTCAGGAGTGTTGAAGTTAATACATAAGTGTTTACCTACTTATTTTGTGGATCCACAAAAACGTTTCGCTATTCTCCTCCGTTTTCTTTTTGTTGACTTTGTTTGAACGTGTTGCACTTAAACCGACCATTGAGTCGCCAGCTAAACTAACAGCTGCAGCAACATCGGCCAAGCAGTAGATGTTATCACTTGCCGTCATTAAGTTCAACGATGGAAACTGCTCAACTGATATAGGCCTACAGCTGCGATTGATCGAGTTAATATGTGTCCGACGAAACGTGGTATAGCCGAGATTTATTATTAAGTCCGGCTAAAAGCAACTGCCAAAAAAAAAAAGAAACTAGTGGAAGTTGGGTGACAAGTGGTATCTAAATGCGCACTGGACTTTAGCTCACAGAAGTAGACCCCCACATTATCCAACTTAATAAACAGCATTGTCAAGCCACCTAACAGAAACAAAGAAGAATAAATTATACTGTATATCTTCAAGTTTATATCACTAGTTATGTGCAGTTATAGTGAAGTTACAATTACACAATCAGCCCAATTAGAGAATTGAATGATTGATTAATTGATTAACTGTTTATATGTACTTATATTATCATAATAAGATATTGCAACAAAAAAAAATGTATAAATGTAGCCTATTGCACCGAAGGCAAAAATACAAGTTATAGAAAGAACACCAGAACAGATTTTACACCCTCTTCAGACAAGAGTCTGAAACAAAATTAAAGATAAATTACAGGCTTAATTCTACCACATATTCTCGTGCAAGGTCTTCTCGGGGGCAAACAGTCACAGGTTTCTAATCTGAGACTGGGGTTTTAGAGTCAATTGGCATTTTTACGCACAAGCGTATTATAAGCACTTATTCACTCAAATGATACCGGCTCGGAGTCAACTGCACGGAGCGCTGAAGTGATACTTTGGCTTCCTTTGAAGGGAGGGAAAATTGGACCAGAGTAATTATTAACCGTAATGGATGTACGAATATAAGACAGACAGCCGTAATCATTATCGTTGATCTAATCTTGCTTCAAGCAAGGGACTAAACTTGAGGAAATTAAGCCGCGGTAGCCTATTTGCCAGACATACTGTAGTGTCGCAAGTTAAGCAATGCAAAGTTTGAGATAGAATCAAACGAATGTATTTGTTCGGTTTAACTCCAAAGAAAGGAGAACGGTTCCTGGAATTTTCCATTGCTTGTTTAAGTTATTAAACGATATTGCATTTCTATGTCGCTTTGTTTTCTGATTCATACTAGACTTGTACTACTACAGTCATTTCAATTATTAATATTGTTGCTTAGTACTTAGATGTTAATATTTATATACATATCGTTAATAATTAGAAGACTACTATAATGATATTAGAATGATTACAGAATGATACTAGTTGATTTGTATTGACAATTAACATTGAGTTTTATTATTATTATTATTATTATTGAAATGTCAGTAGTAGTATTATAGCACTTTGAAGGCTAAAGATAAATGTTTTAATTCACGGAAGGCCGTTTCAGCCAACAGCAACAAAAAGCATCTTCAAGCCTCCTCCAGAGCGCGTGAACCCAGAATATCGGTGTCTCACACAAGCTGGCGTGCAAAAAGGTGCGGAAGAGAAGGGGTGAAATCGTGAGATGGATTTCGGGAAAGGACTGCGGCGGGGTACAGAAGGGGAGAAGTCGAGGGTTATTATCCTTTCTTTATTTTCTGGTGCTATGTATTCCAAAGAAACGTGACAGGTTCCAGAGAAATAAGCTTACGAACATGCATTCATTTCAAAGCGTTTCTTTTGAAGTGAGTGAGAGCACTTAAAAAAAAGAAATTATATCTATTAAGACCATTAGTAGACACTATGGGCGGGGCAGGGGTTTTCAGTGGCTCTCATTTTGTCTATAAAAACATAACCACGCGTTTGTAGGTCATTGCTTATTACATCGTCATACGTCATTTGGACACAAATTGAAGAGAAGAAGAATACGTCCAAATGCTGAAAGTAGAGGCACCCTCTTATCTTAGGCATAATCTGGGTTCCTATGCGCAAGACAAACTTATTTCACGTTTGCCAAAATTATTAAGATACTAAGTGTTATTGAGAGTCCTGATTTAGAAGCGCCCCGTCCAAAACCACACTGTTACGAACACATCTTACTGTGGCCTAGTGCAAAACTATGCTATGTTTGTGTTGTTCATGGATAATAATATACGCTAAATTAAAATTTTCATAGTTTCCCTTAACCAATGCAGGCCAATTTATCCACGCGCTTTACTGAAAGAGAACAGGTCGAAGTGAATTATGGAGTTGTCCGAGAATGAGAAAGTGCATAACAAAACATTGGCCTTTACAAAAGAGTGCCCCTGCTAGTACGCATCAAATATTACTACAGTAATCAAAATTTTAACCATTGGTAGTTGGCTGGAACAGCCTTAGGCCACACGTTACCACTTGTAACGTGTATAACATACTTCCTATGGATAGGCCTGAGGCGAAGACATATCATTTTAATGAGACCACAAGACCAATGAAACGGCCAACGGCCTCCTGGGAGGTTCCGCTCTAATTCCCGAGTAAGTCATATCAAAATCTAACAAATAACCTTGGTATACTTAACGTGTTCTTCATGGCGAGTGTCTTCGTCCTAAATTCATTGGAAGGCTCCAATCCGCGTTTTTTGAGTGATCCATGCTCCGGAGTAGACGGAGCCGTCCAATCAGAGCGGTTTCCTCAGGTACCAATAGGCACCACACAAATCTTTTCCCCTGTCACTCCACAGCCGCTTCAAACAGTGTTTGACTTCATCTTATATCAGCACGTGCCGTCCCATGGATTCATACCTTCTCTATTCACATTTAAGATCCTAAAGCTTTTTTGTTTTGTTTAACTGCTCAACCCTTTCCCCAAATTACCGTGCAATCGGACCACCTTGCCTCCCCAAATGTCCTTTTAAATGAGTCTACGTATTCATCACCACAGAAGACGAAACGAGTGAGGAACTGTATTTTTCGGGGGGGCGGTATTCACTTGGACTGTCAGACCATGTTTCCGCCGGCGGGCAAGCGCTGTTTCACCATCGAATCCTTGGTTGCGAAGGAGAGTCCTCTGACGGCGGAGGATCCCATCCGACCAACTGCCCTTAGCTATCCGAACCCCGCGGACGCCTTCATGAACGGCTACCAGGGCCCCGCGGGGAGGTCCCTGTATCCGAACCCGGAGCTGGTCTTCCCAGAGACAGTTAATCACCCGTCATTGACTGTTCATCCGCACCAACTCGGAGGTTCGCATCTGCAGCACCCCCACTCGTTCTTTGGAACACAGCACCGTGACCCGCTAAATTTTTACCCCTGGGTTTTGCGGAACAGGTTTTTCGGTCACAGATTTCAAGGTAAACGCAGCTACATTTTTTTTCCTCTCTCTTTGTTGCATGTAATTAAAGGCGGATCAAAAATAGGCTAAATTAATCTATCGTGAAGCCTTTTCCGCTGCACTGTCTGGTGAGTGTACAGTAACTTTTCTCTCTGTAAAAGAATGGCTTCGCTGTCGCTTGAGGCCTATGTAATTATGTTATGATTGCTCCGTAAAAGGGTAAGTGTTCATTTAGCAATGACAACATTTGCTCCTTGGCAGACCACTTACGAATACATTATGAATTTCGCAAAGCTTCCAAGGAATGCGAATATGGAAACATGAAAGCAAGTTAAAAGCACATAAGTGCATGTTTCCAAAGAGAATGCACGCTTTTATGATTACAATGAAACAATGTTGTTTAACTCACATGGGTACTGTCTGTAAGCAATGTATTATTGTTATTATTATTATTATTATTATTATTATTAGTAGTAGTAGTAGTAGTAGTAGTAGTCGTAGTAGCAGCAGTAGTACTTAACTGGCTATTTGATGATGATTATTATTATTATCAGTTGTAGTAGTAGCAGTAGCAAGAGCAATATCACATTAATTTTTAGGCTATTATTACACGACTCTTGATTTATTAGTGGCTGAAATATATGGTGTTAACTATTGCCATGTTCCAATATATTATTTGGTGCATATAACCAGCCTTTCCCAAGAGCTCAACAGTCTGTGATAAAAACTACACTTTATGATACATTCAATATGCTTATATATATATATATATATATATATATATATATATGTGTGTGTGTGTGTGTGTGTGTGTGTGTGTATATATATGAAAACCTATTGTTCTCTATCAGTACGTTGGCCTACTCAGACGTATCTGCATTCTACACCTGTAAAACTGTGCATGCGTCACAATCTCAACAGAGACTAACATTTTAAGCCAACAGAGAGGAAAGGGATTACACATAAAAGAAAAACAGCTCTTTGTTCTGGAAAATGAAGAGAGCACAGATTGAGTTATCTTATTTTTTTCTCGCTGTCCTCTCGTCGCCTCTGGCTACGCTTTGTCGTCGGGCTGGTGTGAGTCAGATAAACTAAAATTGCTTCTTGTCGCGAGGAAAAATGAAACTGGCCGCTTATCCGCATTATACTGGGATTGAAGGCATTCGCCAGCATTCTTTTGCACGTGCTACAACTAACGTACGGAATGAAAAACACAGTCCAGGCGACCATGAACTATGAGGGGACATTCTGATATAACACTTCTGATGCACATCCTCTATAACACAGTGGCAAAAAAAAAAAAAAAAAAAAAACTACATAATTTACTGGGCCTCCTTGAATTCGCATTTTGAATTTTAAATCGATTCTTTTTTTTTTTCTCTTTATTTTTGTTTAAGCAAAAATCACTGAATACATGTTGGTCGATAATGTGTAAGCAATAGCGTGAATGAATTCCAGGTATGTGAATCTAGGCTGATTGGATCTGAAATGGTTTTAAACACATAATATATGTTTCTCTGCAAAGCTATAGACTTAAGAGACGACCCTTACAATCTCAAACACAGCCAGAACCTAATGCCTATGCATTGCTCAAAGTTTATGTGCATTTTTTTCATCATGTACACAAAAAGGAAATATTAAAAACAAGGCACAGTGTGTCCGAACTTTGATTTGTACCCCCAAACAATGAAGTTATTTTTCAAACTGAAAAAAAATGTAATATTTAAAAAGGGATTTTTCAATAAATTGCAAAGTGCTTTGTAACATTGATACCCTATGTGGATAGCTGTTATCCAGCATTAGATGCTTCGTGTGATGTTACTTTTGTTTATTGGCAATTACTTTTAATTAAAAAAACTTTATTTTCATGGTGGTAGTTGCCAAAGTACAAAAAAGAGAGAAAATAAACAAACCTCCCGAGTTGCCATTAAATTTGAAATAGACTTTACGCGGAACTTTTACCTATTTCAGTATTTACCCCAACATGGTTCGTTGACCTCCGCGTCCACTGAGCAGCTATTCTAACAGCTTTCTGACCCATTCTCAGTAGCATATATTCAGAGCACGATATGTGTGACTGATGCTGATGTCTCTATTCGTTTCTTCACATAATTAATATATATTTTGAGTTGGACTTATAGCTTCCATAAATTCCATATACAAGCCAAACCACTAGGCCTGAAATAGGTGCCACTCCTTCGTTTTTGTCCAGTTCGTCTTATCGACGTCGAATTTTTCATAAACAAACTCTACTCATAACATTCTCATGGGTACATAAGTAGACGCTAAAACAAACGAGGGGTTTAGTTTTCAACGCAATAATAAACCCAAAGGGGTGCTGACCTCAACTTGAAAAGATGGATAGGATTTTCATACCAACGTAAAATACGCTTTATATTACGTGCGGGAAAAATACATGCGAAATGTAAATATGCCGTTCAGTGCTGGATTGTATGCAACGGTGTGTCAAAAGCTACCGTTTAGAACTTAGAAACCACTCTCACCTGTGAATGTGCTCAAATTTCACGGCTTGTCAAGTTCGAGTGGTCTCCGAAGATTAAAAAAAAAAAAAAACCGTCGTAGTTAACGATGAGCAAGCAGGGTGTTTTATGCCATTCAATGTATAGCCCGGAGTCAAGCAACAGAGAGGAATCTTTCGCAGGTAGAAGAGGCACTGCATTCCTATGAGGATCTCTCAGGCTGCGTCAGAAGTCATTCCACATTTTCACACATTTTCTTACAATGTATAACGTATAGCTTAAACACACTCAGACCACATTTAAGTTACACGTGCTTGCTTATTAGACGGGCTATCACTTTGGTAGTCCCTGTCATAACACGTTTTCTTTTGATATAGACCTATAAATAAAATAAATATATTTTAAATGTTCATATATATTCTATACGAATTGTATCTCCATTACAACACGCCTTTCTTAAAGTCGATAAGTTTGCTATCAGTTACATATCCTCCGTTAACTCAGATGTTGCAGACGCAAATATACGCACCCTGAGATGTAAAATGTTCAATTAAAAAAAAAAAAAAAATCTCCAAGGGAATAATTACATGCCATTTCAGAGTTTACAGGGCTTAAAGTTTAAACACTGCTTTGGGCGTTCGACACTCGCTCATGCGGAGAAAAAGTGGTGTTGAGATAATTGGCTGGTATTTTTCTCCCCGTGCAGCCAATTTGCAAAGGAAATATTTTCTTTGTCGGTGATCAAGCCTTTAAGAGAGTCCGTCGCCCGAGTGAGACCTTAAGGTGATTTATGAAGGAACTCTTGTCCGAGGTTGTTTCCGCACCGGACGTTTCTTTGGATAACCCGAAATCGCCATGTTGTTAGAAATTCCGAAAAAAAGAACATTAAATTATAACACTTGTCAGAAAATGCAGCCAATGCCAAAAAACCTGAATAGTTTTTCTTCGTTTCTTTATCAACTCTGTCATAATCACTGAGACCTGAGATATCGCTCCACTTGGTGGATACTATTGTTTACTCTAGAGTTAATCTGACACGCTTGTTTTTTCCACAAACATTTTTAGACAAATTTATCTAATTTAAAGTAAATTAATTTCTCTTCAACTAATTTTTCTAGGATGTATTTCACTTTAATGTATTTCAGAACGACTGTGTATTGTTCTCTAATATCATTCAATAACTTACATTAAACTTATTTAAAAACTGATTTCAAAATGTAATTTTCGAACACATGTTTGGTTTATAATACAATACAGGGCAACTATTTTTAGCTGGGGCGGAGCATTGCTAAACAAACGACAAAGCTTAGGGAGGCCTTCACAAAAAAATCAAAACGCACACAACACACTATAAAACAACACAACAACACGTCGTCTATCTCCGAAACAAACCATTTACTGTGTATAATAATAATAATAATAATAATAATAATAATAATACCAGGCCTAGTAATTCAAATGATGATGATGATAATAATAATAATAATAATAATAATAATAATACATCTGCTATATTCCAACCAAGATGAAATGACAATATCCATAATTTGGTAGTGCAACAGCAAATACACATAACAAAACATGACGAACTAAAGCCAAAATTTGGAGGAAAAAACGACACAGCATTCAAACACGCAAGATCTTACTGGGGTCATTTCCTTTCAATTCGCTCGCCCCGGGGAACTAATAATCCCCGGGCTAATTAGAGCCCTGTGCGCGCGGTGCTAGACCCGTTTCTACTAGATTTGCCTCCAACAGGGCGCCTGGCCCGCGCGCACAAAGCGAGTGGGAGTGCCGGAGTTCCGACTCTCAAGCCCGCGTTGTGATTGTGTTCTCAGGAAATGATGTTTCCCAGGACAGTCTACTACTGCACGGCCCGTTCGCCAGGAAGCCCAAGCGGATCCGGACGGCTTTCTCCCCGTCCCAACTCTTGCGGTTGGAAAGAGCCTTCGAGAAGAACCATTACGTGGTGGGCGCTGAGAGGAAGCAGCTAGCCAACAGCCTCAGTCTATCGGAAACTCAGGTAACACATCGTTTAAAGACGGCAAAACGGGAATTGGTATCGCAGACTTAGCGTGTTCTTCGGGAGTGGCGACACGATGACGTTGCTTCAAACGCCAGTCACCCACATTCCAATCACCGACCCGAACAAACCACGACTGTCAAAGTAAAAAAAAAAAAAAAAACATTTACATGAAGCCCTTTTGAAGTTAGCATTTTCTCAGAAGGTTAAAATAAGACAATTTACCAAGAGTATATATTCCCAAAAAACGTGGAATCTTCACAAAAAAGAGGGAACCAAATGCAACATTATTACTTACTACTGCTACTACTACCAATAATAATAATAATAATAATAATAATAATAATAATAATAATAATAAACCAAACTACATCCTAAATGATAAAATATACCTAAATTAGGGTGTTTCCTTTCATTATTTCAGAGGAATTAAGGTAGCTGGGGAAAAAACAAACAAAGAATGCATGATAACATTGAGTAAAATTCAGTGGTTAAAGTACAAAGTAAACTTAAGCAACAATTTGACATGTATAGTTGTTACATTGTAGAACCAGTTTAACAAAAACGTTCTGACTTCTGCAACAGAACAGTTGTGTGCTGCACTGCAAACTGGATAATAGCGTGAGCAAAATGCCCGTAAAGTAGCCTATGTGTTTGGAATTCACCAAAACAAAGTCTTCGAGAAGAATATTTCACGAAATGTTTTAGGTGTTTGCGATGGATTTAATTAACAAGAACAGCGTACATCCTAGCTGTTTAAATGGATATCGACTAGAAGAGAAAGAGAAATTACCAGCATGTAGGCCTAATTCCGAAACATTTACTAAATAAACTTATATTTTGAAATAAGGATACGTGATTCGTGATAATTATATTTATTTTATAAACAAATTTCGGTATAATTTAGTAAGAAACAATTGTTTTTTTTTTTTTTAAAAAAAGGAACCATTGGGAGTTGTTTTTTCCTTACTTAATTATATTAAATATACAGATATATCACGCCAGGCGTGAACGTTTAGATGTAACTATGCTTCAGAAGACTCGTCGTATTAAAGCTAAGCCGAGCCAGTCCGGAGAGGCTCTAGTTTTCTATGCTTTGTCCAACAACTTTCGCCTTTTTTGACGATTTACTTACTTATTTTCAGCTATTGTGCAATGAGGGCAAACATTTACGCAGGGCGGATACGCTGATACGCTGAAATGTATATATATATATATATATATATATATATATATATATATATATATATATATTAAAAAAAGTTTTGTGTGACAAGCACACAAGCATGACAAACTACGGAATTAAATGCTAAAATCAAGGCAAACAGCAGTGAGGGGAACACAGCGTGCAGTAAAACGAATATTATTTCTTTTACATTAATACTTATTACTCCACTGCCCGTACTCAACTGGAATTTTATGAAAAAAAAAACATAATAAAATAACAGATCTATCTATCTATCTATCTATCTATCTGTCATTTGTTTATTCATTCATGCCCTCTTACAGTCAAAAGAAAAAGTGGAATTCATGAGATCTTTAATAGATGCACAGCACCAAAATCACACTGGCTGTGTGTAAACAGTGCCAGACAGCGTTAAGGTCATTTGCATTTTACATTTAATCACACTCTCATGCAGAGTGATTTACATGGGCTGTAAGTGCACCTAAGAGGCAAGAAAAGCATTACACAGAAAAGAGTTCAATGATAATTTAACACCATCAGAGTAGATAGATTACATTCTACTGCATAGAGATGATTTTACACCAAGCATTATCTGTGACCCTAAAAACTGATTAAGTTACAGACAAATCCAACTCAACTGTGGAGATACATGGATATCAGAAGAAGGTAGAAAATAAGCAGCAATAAGTTATTTTGACCGAGGATGCATCTTACACCAACCAGAAACAACAATGCATCTAGGTTGTTGGGTTTCAACAGAAAATGTCCTCTTTTTTGTGATGTCATAAATGTTGCTAAGCAAAGCTGTAAAAAGAATGTTCTTTCACTCAGGATTCTCACAGTTGATTATACACTGTTCTGACCACAGGAGGAGGAGACAGGTCAGTGGAGCACCATGCTTTGGTACACATTAGCAGTGGTCTTTTTCTACCTCCTCAGGTCAAGGTCTGGTTTCAGAACAGAAGGACAAAGTACAAGAGGCAGAAGCTGGAGGAGGAGGGGCCAGAGAACCAACAGAAGAAGAAGGGGAACCACCACATCAACAGGTGGAGGATTGCCACGAAGCAAGCCAGCTCGGAGGACATCGATGTGACATCCGATGACTAGAACCCCACTCCAGCTACCCTCTCCCAGTCCGACCACACCCCCGACACCCCGATCCCACCAGAGACCATTTCCGATCGCAACCCTATTTATTTAAGTAATATTGTAAGGCATAATTATATCTATAAATATATATATATATATTAAAAAAAACAAGGACAAAAATGACTGAATATGATGCCGCCAAGCAGAAAACATTTGCAAGCCTCAGACAGAGGGTCTCCTCGAGTCAAGCTGAGAAACTGACACAAGTCCCAAAGGATCAAAGGCCGACTTTCGCTTTGCCCGAACTTGGGGCCCTGCGTGCCCTGGTTACTGTACCCCAAAACCTGAGCGTCCTGGTCCATCTCTCTGTCACATAGCCGCGGGAAATCGGGGCCACCTGCTATTCAGGGGTGATTTTCACGTTCTGTCGTTTCATTGGTCCTTTTGACCATGGGTCTCGAATGTAGATAACATGTTAAACTTTTTTTTTTTTTTTTTTTTTACAGTATAACATGTATTGCCTGCACAAGTTCACATGGAAACTTTCTTTTTATTTTTTCCCATTTTACTCTAGTCCCAGCCCAAGACAGTGGCTGTCAGAGGTTTTTATTCTGACTAAACTAAACCATCAATAAATGTCACATTTAATTTAAGCACTGTGTTTTTTTTCTATTTAAGTACACTGCAGAAATTTGAGGAGATGTCTTTAAACAACTGCTAGACTGTGGCTCATATCGGGCTGATCTAGATGCTGTTCTGTGTTGTTTGGGCGGGGACATATCTCATTTCAAACGGGGGGGGGGGGGGTCAAGAAACAGGAAAATATCTTCAGGGTTTAAAAAAAAAATTTTTTTAATTGGGGGACATTTACAGTATAAACATGTTAATATTGGGGGGAGGGGGGATCTGATGGGAGGAATGGGGGGGGGGGGGGGGGTGATCCCTCCCACCAGTATGGCCAAAGTGCAGTTCAAAGTCCAGTTACTTACACACTGGAGGCCCCTCCCCCAAACACTTTCATTTGAAATTTCCTGTTGAATATTGTACTTGATCAAGTTTTGAAAAATGATTTATCCACAAAGAAATAATATTTTCGTATTGTAGAGAGCTTTGCCATAAATCTGTCGACACACCTGTGTTGTGGACTGAATTGCTTACGCCACTGCTCTGGAAAAAAAAAAAGCAGAAAATGGAAGAAAGAACATTTTTTTCCTACAGAATATTACAGGGGGTAATACAAGTAATGTTCCATTTCTTTGAAGAAGTACTTCTCTGGATGCAAACCTCTCGGTCAGCAGATATTCCAGTTGGGTGCAGCAGATTCATACAGATATTACACATATATAACATTAAGAAATATGTTGCTGAATTTCGACGGTTGAATATATGTAAACAATATACTGTTTTTTTTTCTTTCTGTCAACTGACCTTAAAAGTATGAAAATGTCATACTTTAAACATCTGTCTTGAATTTTACTCCGAATGTGCATTAAAGAAAATAACACAGGTGAGATTCTTTTTTTTTTTTTTTTTTGTACATCTATGAAGCTATACAGAAACAGGTCCTACAGATCTATGGAGACCATGAGAGAGGGAAATATACTGAAGGTTAGTTAATGTAAAATCCCTGAAACAGACATTAAATGTTTTCCCAAGCCGGACAACGTCCTAGTGGTGTAAAGAGGAACTTTCCCAGAACAAAAAACAAACAAACAAAAAAAACTGTAAATTAACAAATAAAGATGTTTTAGAACGAACTATGTAGACCTTCCCCGTTTTGTGAATTTATATATGAAAAAAAGTTGAAGTTTACGCTCATCAAGTATGCAAAAAACGAAAGGGCCAGGAATGTGATAAAGAACCAATAATTACAAAAAAATTAACCCTAAAAAACAACCTTAAAGTGTAGTTGAAAAGTTTCTTCAAAGAAAACGGCAGTGTCTACATCCGCTGCTCGTGACATGGGGGCCTTGCTCTGCCAGGAATCTATCGAAATGGCAAATAATAAAAAACATATTTTTTTAAAACCAAAACTGGTGTAAAAGGTCTGCGCAGTAGCAACACATGGAAGGGAGGAGCAAGACTTGGAAGGGAAGAGCAAGACTTGGCAGCGCGTGCATGAATGTTTATTTTCAGTGGGGCCGCTGTGACGGGGTACAGACAGCAAGTCCGCTTTCAGCACAAAAGGGGGGACCCTGGCGGCTTGTTTTGAGTACCCCCGGACACTCTATACGCAGCGCAGGTGCAGCCGCGGGCCTCAGAAGCGTGATGTGGTAACACATACCGGCCATTCCAAGAAGCCGGTGCTTTTTAAACTGTGGCGAAGGACAGCGATTCGCCGTAGGAACGAGCCCGGTGGCCGAACGGCCGCGTCTCATTTTACACTGTCGGCGAAAAAAAACTCTGATTATCGGATTTTCCACACCGCGGCTTCTGATTAAATCGCCAGGTCTGTCAACGCTGCACTCGCTACGCGATACCGTTTATCCGTGAGGCTACAGGAGTGCCCCATCCTGAGTGTGAAACTACATCTTAGATAGCACAGCCTTTATCTACACAAACACTAACTTTTATTTAACACGGACTGCTGTTGTAGTACTATAATATAACAACAAGGGAGATGACTCTCGCTCTACTGACACACGCGCGCGCGCGCCTACGTTTGGGAGGAGACAGGGAGACGTCCCAAGGAAATGATCCTCAGACTTGCTCGCATGCTTGTGAGACTTGACTATGCGAGTCGGTTTTGTTTCCCCCAAAGTTGTGTATGCGTGTGTGCCTATAGAGAAAGAAAGATCGCCTGTTATTTCTCCCCATTGCCATTCTATTATATTGATGCAGTAGTTATGGGTATGTGTGGGAAAAAGGGCATGGAAAAATATAATTGAACCATCTGGATAATTTTCAAATATGCAGCTTCAATAATAATAAATAAATACAATTATAAATGTGCATATTTTCCATTTAATATCCCGGAGACAGTGACTTGGCTTTTGCACATAGGAAATACAACAAAAGCAATTGCTCTTTGTTAAATCCACAAGAGCAGTCTATAAATATTTTCATTTTGAATTTAAAAAATATCTTTTGTATAAACTAATGGGGAATATTAACAGCCAAAAAAGAATACTGATTTATGTCAAACAGATGCAGCAATTTAAGAAAGGCAATATTATTCACAGGTTCTGTGCATTTAAAAATGCATTTCAATTTAAAATTGCGAAGCACGTCCTTAGCTCGGTGCTAGTGCTCGTTGTGAAACGCTAGCAGCTGGAATTGTTGTAATGATAAAACATCTGAGGTGACTCGATTCAGGCGGAGGGCGCCAACCCAACTGAACTGCCGCTAACACGATATTCGCACAGGCGCACGAGAAGAGCGTCGATAATGTCACTTCGTTATCCAGCAGCGGCTGAGCGCGCGGAGGCGGGGAACGGGGTAACGGAATGGAGACGGACGGTTAGCCTGGACGGATTGGCGCACTGCGTCTCACCGTTGCCACGGTGACAGTGAGGAGCATCGCCGCGTGAGAGCAGGTGTCTGCCCAAGGGGTGTACCTAACGAGACGAGCATGGCGCTGGGCTCGACTACGCTCCAGTCAACAAACAATTACTGGCAACTCTCACCTGAAGCACGGAGGGAGGGGGGGGGGGGGGCCTGAGGCGGTAGAGGAGTCAGAGAGGAAGCGAGGGAATAAAGGAGAGAAGGGAATAGGATCCTGGGGATTGAGGGATGACACTGAGGAGGGAAGTAAAATAGGGTGTTAGAGAAGAGGACAGGGGGAGGAAAACCAGAACAGAGCAAAAGGAAGGAAAGCAGAGATGGAGGTGTGGGGCGGGAGGCAGCGAGAGAGAGACGGAGACAAACAGAGAGATAGAGAGACGGAGACAGAGAGGTAGAGACAGAAAGACAGACAGAGAGAGACCAAAAGAGAGAGAGAGAGAGATGAGGGAAGACGTAGAGCAGTGGTTTGGAGAGGCAGCAGGAGGGACTGTGGCGGAGGGAGAAGTGTGTGAGGAGGGAGGGGGGGGCATACTGTTGCCTCTGGGGGTGGGGGGTGGGGGGGCTGATATGTGAAAGTGGATGAACAGCTTGCCGTGGGAGCCCAGGGGGCTGGGAGCGCTGGCCCAGGTGTGAATCCTGTTGTCAGGTGAGACTGTCTCCGCTAACAGCACAGCGTCTGGGCAGCCGGAGGTGCTACCTGGGACAAGCTGATTCCGCCGTCTAAGTGAAATCTCCCTTCAGCTCCAATTAGGAGCGGATCCGGAGGGAGACGCCGGTGGGCCCCGGACACGCGGAGAGAGGAGAGAGTCTCCCGTCACGGGCCTAACCTCCACACGATGACTCACAGCGCCCGGCAACTCACTACAACACAGTACACGCAGTACACGCTATACACACAACACGCAGTACACGCGTAGTACACGCTATACATGCTATACACGCACTACACGCTATACACACAGTACACACACTACACGCTATACACACAGTACACACTATACACGCATACACACCACTACAACACGCAGTACACGCAGTACACACAACACGCAGTACACACAGTACACGCTATACACACAACACGCAGTACACGCGTAGTACACCTATACACGCTATACACGCAGTACACGCTATACACACAGTACACGCAGTACACGCTATACACACAACACGCAGTACACACTATACACGCAATAAACACAACTCACTACAACACGCAGTACACGCAGTACACACAGTACACACAACACGCAGTACACGCAGTACACGCTATACACACAACACGCAGTACACGCTATACACGCTATACACGCACTACACGCTATACACGCAGTACACGCTATACACACAACACGCAGTACACACTATACACGCAAAAAACAACCATCAACATCAGTACACGCAGTACAACGTATACAACAACACGCATACGCTAGTACAAATCAGCATTACGCATACATGCATAAAACATTTCTAGTAACAGGTATACACGCTATACACACAACACGCAGTACACGCAGTACACAACACGCAGTACACGCTATACACGCACTACACGCAGTACACGCGTAGTACACGCTATACACACAACACGCAGTACACGCTATACACACAACACGCAGTACACGCTATACACGCACTACACGCACTACACGCAGTACACGCTATACACGCACTACACGCGTAGTACACGCTATACACACAACACGCAGTACACGCGTAGTACACGCTATACACGCTATACACGCACTACACGCTATACACACAGTACACGCTATACACGCTATACACGCACTACACGCTATACACGCAGTACACGCACTACACACAGTACACACAACACGCAGTGCACACTATACACACAGTACACGCTATACACACTATACACGCAGTACACGCAATAACAGAGCAAAGTCTTATGATCAGAGTACTGCAACACGCAATACACGCAAAAACAGCAGTCTCTTATAATCAGATTACTGCAACATGAAATATATACTGTATATAACAGACAGCATACTGTTATAATGAGATTAGTGCAAGATGAAATATATGCAATAATAGAGAGCAGTTTCTCATAATCAGGTTACCGCAATATATTGTACAACATAGTCGAAAGCAGAGAGCAGTCTTGTGTAGGCCTAATCATATTACCGCAACATGCAATACATTCAGGAAGAGACAGCAGGTTGTCTCAGATTAAAACTATATCCTGTTTAGTGTCCATATGCAACTGGCCAAAGCATTTCTTTTCTTACTGTCAGGCTCAAAAACAAAGGACATAATTATAGCCAAGCAGTGAGACGAGAGAGCGGTAACCGCAAGTTCTCGTGATCAACAATAAAACTGAAAACACGAGCACCTGCTAAAATGTCAGCAATTAATACAACAACAAAAAATAAAACAGCTTTGCACACATTTACCAAAGTACACAATTTATTTTGCATGATTAAAAAATTAATTAACACACAGCGAGCGATCCGTGCGGAGTCGCAAAAAACAAACTCCGAGCGAAGAAGGCTGCGAATAGAAGCTATCATCTGTCTGACGGTGACATGACAACATTTTCCCGGGATCAATTTTAATCGATAATTCACAGCACAGGTTTTGCAGCACAGCAATAACTGCTCATTTCACTCTAGGGGCAGGGGGTCAAGACAATATTACCAGGGCAATTTAGTTCAGTGTGCCCACGCTGCACTATCAAAGGACAAGGAACTGCAGTGTAATAAGCAATAATGCAGGAGTGTCTTGTATATTACACAAGTCGGTACTCTATGGTACTTCGAATTGAGGTTACATAATCACAATTTCTGAACAGCTGTCCTAACGTCATTGACCGAATTTCCTTGAAAGAAGAACTAATGGTGGTAACCAAAGTGTTTTTGGAGAGTTTCTTGAGGCCCAAAAGCGATTCGGTTTCCCTTTAATACCCCGACATGTCCGTTCTTGCCCCGTTGCCCACTCCAACGGACGAACATGCTACGTTCCCATAACAACCAGGTAAACAAACTAATCCCCTGGTCTAGGCAGACACATGGCAATGCGAAATAAAAAAGGCAAGTTTACTCACACGGAACTCCATCATGCATCAGCAAAAAAATCACAACATTGACAAATAGTTCATTTATTTTCCGCTGCGTGTAAGGTATGGCACTTCCATGTAAACTTACAAGCACACACAAACACACACATACACACACACACACTTCTACATTGAAGAATTAATACTAGCCCACAGTAACAGTGTTACTCATGAAAAAAGCTGCTTGATTGGATTTGATATTTGCTTAAAAACACTTCAAATCAATTTCAATTAATCTCTGGTACATTCACATTTGGTTATGACTATTATGTTTTTATGTGGTTTTGTTGGCGTGAGATTTTATGTATTTCTTGGTAATCTCTTAAACTCCTGGCTGCAAAAAATTTTCCCCTGATGGGACAATAAAGACTTAAAGTTGAATACATATTTGCCTAACACTTTGATAAAGCAAGAGTCACAGTAGATACATCAGCACATGGCCATTCGCGGGTCAGCAGTAAGGGGCTGTGTCTGCTGAAGGTCCCGTGTTCGGACCTGGCGAAAACGTAGAAAACCAAAACAGGTCAACCGCAAGATCCACTTTCAAACCGACACAGGTCCTGCTGAACCTCAACACAAGGCACTCGGCGGGCTGAAACGCAGCCGGGGACGAGAACGCTGCCGTTGGCTGAAAACCTGAAACGGTTCGAGCGGTAAATCTGAACGCCACGCAGGCCGCCGGGACTGAGACATGGCGTTTCCATGACGGCACCTGGACGGTCCAGCGATGCGACGGAAAGGCGGTTGCCGAGGTGACCGAGGAAGAGGCCATCCCTCACGGGAGGTCCGTGCCAGTCCTTGTCCCCTCGGACCCAATTTTTTAGCAATTCTGCCGTGATTAAACTACGGTGGCAGCCACCCCTGGAGCGTACCATCAAACCGCAGTGACACCCGCACTGGAGCATATCACAGCAATTTGCATTGTTAATTAATTCACCGGTATGTGGGCGGAGCCTGGAAGTCTGTTAGCTGAAGGAGGGCAGTCTTCCACAAGTCCGAGGGTACAAGTCTTTCCATCCATGGTGCCGAAATCCCCGTAAAGCAAAGCCCCCGCCTCTGTGGGCGGGGTTTCCTTACAGGCCACGCCCCCAACGTAAAAACTGGACCAATGTTGTTGGCAAGATTCGGGAACTGGGGTTCTTGAGAGCACTGACGTTTGGCTCCTCGTTGATAATTCTCAGTTCAGAGGGCGTGGGGATCTGTGATTGGCTGAGGGAACGAGCACACGAGGGTGGGCGTGGTCTCTTTAACTCCAGGGTCAGGTAAATTCTGTAGAACGGCAGCACTCCGACCAGACCCCAACCCACCCCCATGTACAAATATAGACGCAGAGGTGAAACACTAATATTCACAGTTCAGGATCCTTAAAATGTAAGCTCTGCATTTGGCTCAGTTCAGTCACTGTTATGATGTCATTTCCTGTACCCATTTTGCTTCTCATTGGTATGAACCATTTCACTTGGACACACTCGTGATTAGTTAACTAATTACTAGTCAACAGAATTTCCCATTTTATGCAGTTGAATATGGCAGAATTTAAGATGCCAGAGCCAGACATTAATTCCTGGCCCTCATAATAATAGCACTGTACACAAAGGTTTTAAGACTATCGGGTGCTTCCCGGTAAGACCCGGACCGGCTCAGACCGCTATGGGACTGGAGTCGCACGTTTGCCCTCGACCTTATCCACCTGCACTGTCTTCGGTAGTTACAGTCCCTTGTTGTAGGTCACCGCCTTGTCATTCGTTGCCATGGCGATCTCTGGCTCCAGTTGTGACACTTCAATCTGAAACGAGAGAAATAAAAAAATAAAAGAACAGTTAGAACAGGTCACGACACCTGATTGGCTGAGCCACACACAACTGAAATCTAATTGGCCAGTAAGCATCAGGTTTTTGCTGGCCCGAGTGTACGACTGCTATTGACATACGCTTGAAACACGATATTCAATATTCAGGACTTATGTGATAGAACGACAGAGCTGCACTGGGTGCATTTTGGCATAATGTTCGAATGTGATTTGCAATTAAATGTAGACCGGTTTGGTTTTCTCAACACACTGACAACGTGAGATTTGTTTTTTTGTTTTTGTAGTCACTTCAACCGTGTCCAACTTCACCTCAATGCCTTTTTAGACACCATGACAACGTGTTAAAATGTAAATATCTATACACCCAAAATATCTAAGTGTGATACAAACCTCAGTTTGAAGAGGGATAACTTTTCTTACACAGGAGTTTCCAAAAAAAATTCCTGCTTTTCAAAATCCAGTTACACCATGCTTCAAAGAACATGATCCAACTGCACTTGATCACATATTTAGGCAAGCGTGCACTTAAAAGACATTTATATATAAAACTGGCCCCCAAAATACAGCACAGATTCCAACAAATGTCTCGAATGAAACTGGCCAAAACAGACTTTGGACCAGATCAAAGCTGGCTTGCATTACATTACATTTATTTGGCAGAAGCTTTTATCCGAATCGACGTGCAATAAGTGCATACCGAAGGCCATTGGAACAACTATAAAACACAGGTCCGATAAGGTACGATACTCACTATGTAACAGTTATTCATAGCCATGAACACATGATGTCCAGTTCACACAGCTTGCCTGCTTGTATATACGTGCAATAAAATGTACACGTTCGTCATTGGGGCCAGACCGACACATCCAGCCGTACTCATAGAGGACAAATATATCCAGTGCCACCCATTAAGACATTCACTGTATCTGCCTGGCCTCAGGTAGACAAGACACAAAGGTAAAACCTCCACAGCAAGAACGACAACATCAACCACAGCAAAACGAATGCCATCTTCATGAGTTTTGATTTTCAATATGATGAATAACCCCACAATTAGTGCAAATAATAATGAAAAATAATGTTGGTATTTTATGTCTGAACAGTGTGGGTCTGATCTAATGTAAACACCGGCCACATTCCCTTCAGTAGTTCATACAGCATTCACGCGAAACACAACAACACCACTTAGACCACAGGGATCTGATTCCTGAACGAAACAATGAGTTGGTCATTTTTGGGGACCAAAAAAACTAGCCAGCGATGAGAATCTTGGAGAAGCCTCTAAGCTTTAGCCTCCTACATTATCAAACTCATCAGCCACTAAGGAGAGTCATTTACAGCATTCCGATGTACCACAAAAAAAAAAAATCACAAACGCACAAAATTAAAGGTTTCCAAAGCACTAAAAACTGCCAGAGAAGTGTTCCTCGTGACCCCGAATAACCTTCGCTCTGCTGGCAACGAGTACGAAACAATCTTGAGTGACAAAAAAACAAAAAAAAAAAAAATTCCCAAAAAACTAAAGTTGTCGTGATTTGGCAGCGTGGAGCTTTTCCCTCCTGCACACAGTAAACACTCAAGCGTGTATCAAACAGAAAGTAACGCCAGTCCTACTGGTACACTTCCAATTTCAAATTACATCTCCCTAATATTTTAACCAGAAGCAGATGGCAGTGGCTTCAGCGACAGAATCTTAATAAGAAGTCCTGCGGAGTGTGAAGCAGGGAGACGGGATTTGGGACAGAAAGTGGGGAGGGAGGGGGGCGGCGGGGGGGTGCAGGGTGTGGTGGTGGTGGTGGTGGGGGGGGCAATTAATGCACCTTTTTCAGAGTTTTTTTTTTTTTTTTTTTTTTTTTTGGGGCGTGCTGGAAACCCTCTCTCCGAAGTGGAGAGGGGAGCGGGGAGTGAAAAGAAAAACCCCGGTGCATCATGGGAGGTTGCGTGTTGCGAGGTTCCTGGCAGCACATATGTCTGAAGTTTTGTCGCCATATGGCCGAACGGGCTATTTACACTTGTAATTAAATCTTAAACATCTTTCATGCGCACTAAAAGGCATCGCTGGCTGTCTCCGGCATTTTCATTGGCACGGTGGAAGAGAGACAGAATTAGCAAGATGGAAGAAGAGAGAGAGAGAGAAAAAAAAACGGGGAGTTGGGTGCAGGGATGTGGGGGTGCGCGGGGGATGGGGGGGAGGTGGAGGCGCTGTGGAAATTAACTGGGTGAAAAAGAGACGAGTGAGAAAGTATGGAGGCTTTCAAAGGCTGACACCTTCCTAAGGAGCTGTAGGTGCAGCAGAGTACAGGTAAGGGGTGGGGGGGGGTAATCAGAGTAAAATGGGGAATGTTGGAGGGGGGAGGGGGGGGGCTGTTTTGGCGTGACAGTGTTCGTCTGAGGTGCACCATGACAGGCAGTTTAGCCCTGAGCTGCAGGTTAATGCGATTGTGGCCTGGGGGGGGGGGGGGTCGGTAGCCCAGGATGTTGTGATTTGGTGGCATAGGGAGTGCTGATGTGTTCAGAGGGGGGGGGGGGGGGGGGGCAGTTGGCCTGGGAGATGGGGCGGGGCAATGGGAGTCTGTTGAAGGCTGGGGAGGATCACCTGACCCGGTCATTTCAGAAATGTAAACCAGGCCTGGGGCACCGGCTGCAGGTGTGTGTGTGTGCGCGTACATATGCGAGATCTTTTTAAAACTTCCTTTACTGAGAGCTGACAATGGAAATGTCAAATATCAGGTGGAAAAAAGACATGAATTATTATTATTATTATTATTTACATATACCACCATTAAAAAAGGCATTGACAAAACATAATTTACAAAGGGCATAAATTAAAACATTTTAAAAGTACAGTGACAGATATGTCTTTTTATATATAACACAACTACGATTAAAACATGTTTAAAAAGATGTTTTTGGCAGTTATTGTGAGGTACAGAGATTCACAGTTGAGTTAAGTGTGTTAGTATATTGACAGCGAGCTCCACTGGACGCCAGCTTACACTCCAAATAAGCACCTTCCGATGTGTTAAAATAAAACACATCACAAAATCGCAGCCAAACTCGAGTTGCGACAACCTCATAAGGGTTAATTAAATATAATTATTATATTTCATTTTTGCAACGCAGTGATACAGCTGACCACAAATAAAAGCTTTGGATCGGTTTCGCGGTTCTGATTTTTGGTTTCAGAGTTTATTTAGTCATCAAAATTATTTAAAAAAGGAATTATGCCACCATTCTTTCAGTTAAAAAATGATACCACCATCATTTTACTAAAAAATAATTATACCACCTAACCTTTCACTTTAAAACATTATACTGCCATCCTTTTACTAAGAACACAAGAATGGTGGCATGATTGTTAACGTAAAAACAATTGCAAAATAAATGTTTTTGCCTAACCTGTGTGCAACCATATTTTAACAAATTTTATTTAAACTTCGCTCAGAAAAACCGACAGACATTTTGCGCAATACCAGAGTGATTAGGAACCGTGCTCACATTTGAGCTGCACTGTATTAATTCTCATATTACGGGTACAAATGAAATCAGACGGCAAAGCAGAAATGAAAAGAATCATCGGGAGCCGCGAAGCCGCGAAGTTCTTAAAGAGAGAGCGTTCCCTAATTAGCCGCCGCCGCCGCTGCCGCCGCCGCCGCCGCGTTTCGCGCGAAGCTTCGCCGTCCTCGGCTCCGGCGGCAACGCCGAGACAGAAATACAACCCGAGAAGCACCTGCGTCTCCACACCTCGCCCTCGGCACGCACACGCACGCACACACACACGCGCGCGCGGGCCGCTTCCCCCGCGTGTGGCGACGGAAGGGGGTAGAGTGTAAATGAGGGTCTGACTCTGGCGTTAGACCTCGACTCAGCATACTTCCTGTTTATGTTTTTTTTTTTTTTTTTGTCTTCGCGTGTCCCCCCCACCCCACCAGTCCACAATCCTTCCCTCCTCTTGCTTGGCCTTGACTTAAAACTTTTTTGTTGGGGGGTGGCAGGGAGGGGTTGCAAATTCAACCTGCAATGTTTCACCGACACTTCGAGATCCTCAAATTACATGGGTCCCATCTGAAATTGCTATTAAAAAAATAATTAATGAATTAAAACGCACCTGCACGCTCAGGAATGTTGCGCTTTTAGCTATGCACAGCTCACACGTCTGAAGCAGTTCAAACCGAGTGTGTGTAATTATACTAAATAAAGATACAGCTGTGGAACAGGAAGCAGCAAAGACAGAAAGTTTGATACCTGAAAAGTACCGGCATGTTTGATATCGGAGGCGTCTAATGGATCACAGCGATGTGATCTTGGGTTAAGGCTCAGCACCATAGAGTGATGTGATCTTGGGTTAAGGCTCAGCACCACAGAGCAATGTGATCTTGGGTTAAGTATATCAGCACCATAGAGCGATGTGATCTTTGGTTAAGGCTCAGCACCAGAGTGATGTGATCTTGGGTCAAGTAGATCAGCACCATACAGTGATGTGATCTTGGGTTGAGGCTCAGCACCATAGAGTGATGTGATCTTGGGTTAAGGCTCAGCACCATAGAGTGATGTGATCTTGGGTTAAGGCTCAGCACCACAGAGCGATGTGATCTTGGGTTAAGTATATCAGCACCATAGAGCGATGTGATCTTGGGTTAAGGCTCAGCACCACAGAGCGATGTGATCTTGGTTAAGTATATCAGCACCATAGAGCGATGTGATCTTTGGTTAAGGCTCAGCACCAGAGTGATGTGATCTTGGGTCAAGTAGATCAGCACCATACAGTGATGTGATCTTGGGTTGAGGCTCAGCACCATAGAGTGATGTGATCTTGGGTTAAGGCTCAGCACCACAGAGCGATGTGATCTTGGGTTAAGTATATCAGCACCATAGAGCGATGTGATCTTTGGTTAAGGCTCAGCACCAGAGTGATGTGATCTTGGGTTAAGTAGATCAGCACCACACAGCGATGTGATCTTGGGTTAAGGCTCAGCACCAGAGTGATGTGATCTTGGATTAAGTGGATCAGCACCATACAGCGATGTGATCTTGGGTTGAGGCTCAGCACCACACAGCGATGTGATCTTGGGTTGAGGCTCAGCACCATAGAGCGATGTGATCTTGGGTTGACGCTCAGCACCATAGAGCGATGTGATCTTGGGTTAAGGCTTAGACAGACAGGAGCAATCGTTTCGCGAATGCATTTCTGGTGTGGGAGGGTGGGGCTGGGCGCTTCCTGACACTCTGCGTAAGTGCACTTGCAGGGCCGGGTGAGGGGGCTGGGGGGCAGCTCATTCCAAAGAGGATGTGCAGAGACATGCCTGTGAATGGGGCTGGCATGCTGGCAGGGCGGGGGGGAGGGGGGTGGGGGTGGGGGGGGGGAGGACAGCAGGCACAGCTGGTCTAGGTCAGGGCGAGGGTGGGTGAGGGTGGGGGCAGCTGGAGTGGGATTGTGTCATCACCCTACCCCCTACCCCCCACCCCACCCCGGCCACGTCAGCGGCGTGACTGTAACCGGAAAGAGGGGGGGCGCTGGGCTGTGATAGGCCCTTTGAGCTGTGGCAAAAATACAGCGAGCAGGCAGGCCGTCTGCAGGCGATGATGTCTACGGTAGTTTGACTAGAGCTGGAATCCAAGCCCAGTTCCTGGAGCGGCGAACTGTGTTCTTTCGTTAATTACACGGGGTTGCCTGTTCCTGGAGAGGCAGTGAGTGTTCTGTCGGTAATGATGGGGTGGGGGGGGGGTTGCCAGTTCTTGGAGAGGCAGTGAGTGTTCTGTCTGTAATGACGGGGCGGAGGGGGGTGTGGGGTGGGGTTGGGGTGGGGGGTGTGTTACCTGGGACATCTGGGGGAAGAGGCTGATGGCGAGGGGGAGGGCGAGCCCAAACGCCGCCAGACACACCAGGCTGTGCACCGGCAGCACCAGCCTCCTGTGGGCCTGCAGCAGGGGGAGCCTGAGAGAGACACACACACGCGTTACACACACGCATTACACACTCATTACACACACACACGCATTACACACTCATTACACACACACACGCATTACCCAGGCATTACACACACGCATTACACACACACACGCATTACACACTCATTACACACACACACACGCATTACACACACACACATGCATTACACACTCATTACACACACACACACGCATTACACACACACGCACGCATTACACACACACACACGCATTACACACACACACGCATTACACACACACGCATTACACACACACACACATGCATTACACACACACACACACGCATTACACACTCATTACACACACACATTACACACACACACACGCATTACACACTCATTACACACACACACGCATTACACACACACTCATTACACACACATACGCATTACACACTCATTACACACACACACGCATTACCCAGGCATTACACACACGCATTAAACACACACACACACCCATTACACACTCATTACACACACACGCGCATTACCCAGGCATTACACACATGCATTACACACACACACACGCATTACACACTCATTACACACACACACGCATTACCCAGGCATTACACACACACATTACACATACATAATACATACATTACACGGACACGCATTACACAGGCATTATACAAGCATACACTACATTATGCTACATAATAATATACTATACTACGATATAGTAAACCAAACTATTCTATGTTACACTATAATATACTGTACCACATTCAACACTATATGAAAATATACTATACCAAACTTTAGTATTTTGTGCTATACTATTATATACTAAAACAAGCAATAGCAAACTATACAATTCTATACTATAGTATACTACACTACACTGTTCTATACTATAATATAGTATACAGTAATACAAAATCCAATAATATATTACACTACAGCATAGTGAACCATGCTATTCTATACTATAAAATTCCAAACTATACGGTAATACAATATACTACAATATACTATACTACAGCATAGTAAACCATACTATTCTATACTACAAAATTATGTACTATACAGTAATACAGTATACTATAATATACTGCACTACAGCATAGCGAACCGTACTAGTCTATAGCATAAATATTCACACATTATGGGCTGACAGGGAGAATCTTGACAGCTCCATCCCTCCGATTCACGGGGATCTGATCTTAAACTCTCACCGCCTCGGACTCCGAAAGTGCGCAGAAATATATATTTATATTAAAGTTTTTTTTTTTTTTTCTTCTCCACCTCGGTCCTCGGACATAATTAACATCCTGCTGCCACTCGGCCCCCCCCTCAGCCCCCCCCGCCCCTCTTTTTGAGCTAATCCCCTCTTCGCCGAGCGGGACGAGACACCCAGCGGGACACCGAGCGAAGCCGGGCCTCCCAGCGCCGCTGTCGCCCCCCTAATGACGGGGAGCCGCGGCTTAATGACGGAGCTAATTAACACGTGTGGGCGCGGGGCCTTAATTGGAAGAGGCACCGGGAGGCCGAGCGGTAATAATAATAACAGGGGAGACGTGTCAGAGGGGGGGGGAGTTAGCCGCGCTAGCCGCTAGCGCGTTAGCCGCGCAAGGCTCACACAGGCTCTCACAGGCCCGCGGAACTTTCTGGGGGAGAGTTAGCCGCGCTAGCCGCTAGCGCGTTAGCCGCGCAAGGCTCACACAGGCTCTCACAGGCCCGCGGAACTTTCTGAAGGAGGGAAAGTTTGGGGCGCGGCGGTTTTGAGCGTTTTCTCGCTGCTTGTTCAGCCTGATTTTGGGGGGGAGGGGCTGGGGGGGCGGGGCCACAGCTGTGGCTGGAGAGGGGTGTGAGGGGAAGGGTGGGGGTGTTAGAGACGCCCATACCCCCCCACCCCCCTGTACCCAACCCCAAGGCGAAAAGGTGTGTGTGTGTGTGTGCGAGTGTGTACAAGTGTGTATGTGTGCTTTTTTGTATTAAAGGGTTTGTGTGCATGTGTATGTATGTGTGTGTATTATAGGGTCAGTGTAGTGTGTGTGCGTGCACATTAAAGTGTGTGCATATTAATGGATGTGTGCACGTGTGTGTGTGCGCGCGTATTTAAGGGTGTGTGCGTGTGTGTACTAAAGTGTGTGCGTATGCGTGTGCATGTGTTTGTGTCTGCGTGTGCGTGTATGTGAGTGCACATGTGTGTATTAAAGTGTGTGTGTGTGTGCGTGTGTGTATTAAAGTGTGAGTGTGAGTATGTTTGTGTATGTGTGTGCATCTTGGCGTGGGAGTCTCCATGTCTCCACCTCACAGAAGGCTCGGCAGACACGCACAGGAAACAGAGCAGAATGACACGAGCAGGGCCGGCCCTCTCAGTCAGACTGCTGATGAGCCCATAACACACAGTCACACAGCCAACATCCATCACACACCTTACCTTTCATATACCGGCCCTCTGGGTTTAAAAACAGCGCCTGAGAACTCAGCAACAGTTCTCGCTAATTAGCTCCTGCACCTGTGTTGATCCGACAGAGTCATAAAGAGCACAAACACCATTTATCTGAGCGAGGCAACGTGCCAAAATGTCTGAATCTCTTAGCCTCGTCTTAACTGAAGACAGTGAGTCCAGATCCGTTTCAAATGTAGTTCAAGACAAAACATCTTTAAAGTTTGTGACAATGGATATTTTTTTATTTCATTTCTTTCCACGATGGGTTCTGATTTCTTACTGCTCTTTTCTGTCTCGGTTAAGTTTGGAGGCAGCAGCAGAACGTTTGGGGTTCTCAAACAACGCCTCTTTCATCTCTTTGGTAGGGACACGGTCCTTATTTAGGGCCAGAACAGGCGAAATCATGAATGATTCGCCTTTTAAAAACAACATTCTTGCAGTGAGGAGCCCTTGTTTTCTCCAACACTGCTCTCTGCAGACGGAAGCTTGCACAGATGTCCTAACTCCTACGGTGCATTCGGATGTAAAACAGAGGAGATAAATCTGGCCCTGATTTCCTCACTGAGGTCCCAAGAGCCAAAATGGTGGATGATCAGCTCACCAAGCTTTCTAGGGCCAGAATGGTGGATGACCGCTAGTTCGAGTTCACCACTATAGAAGCTGTTGCCACCAATGGCAACTGCTTTGGGTCTGAAGTTCAGGTGAAGGCAGAGAATTGTGGGAAGGGGGAACTTGCCGGGGGGTGGGGGGGGGTGTGCTGTCATTGTCCATTGCCCGGCCGCTCAGCACTTTAATCCATCACCGGGGGTGAAGGGGGTGGGAATGCTATGACAGCCCCTCTTGCACCCCCCCACCCTCCAGTCTTGCTCCATTGAGAACAAGTGAGAGCGAACGGAACGGAACTGAACTGGGCAGGTAACCCAGGTAACCAGCACGGCTCACCTGAGCTGGCGGTCACGTCCCCCAAACCCCCTGTCCCCCCACCCCCCCCCCAGCCCCTCGCTCTCTCATTCAGAAGAATCCCTAACACACCTGGGCTGTCAGGTAATCCCCTCCCGCTGGCCCCGCCCACCAGCCCACGTTCCCCCGCCCCGCCCCGCCCCGCCCGGCTCCGCCCTCCGGCCGCGGGCCAGGTGGAAGGACGGCGGCTGTCAGGCCTGCATTTTTCGGGAAAACCGCACTAACCGCCATGACACCCGGTGCGGGACGGCCGTGTAAACAGGCACTTAATTAACTGACTGCATTATCCCGCGCCCCCCCCGGAGGCACGCCGGGGGTAATGCCCGCGAGGGGGAGGGCGTCGTGTTACGGGTCGCCCCCTCGCCTGTCTGCCCACACATGCCCGTCTTCCCCCGTTCCCACAGGGGGGGCAGACTGCCTGGAAACAGCACCTTTTCTTCTCCTGAGCAAAGTTTCAGGACGGGGGAGGGGCACATTTACAGAAACCCATTCAGCGTACAGTCTTAGAAAGAACAACTTACAGCGCCGTGCGTACAGCACAGACAGACGTACACGAGCACAGACACGCAAAATGGCTGTAACTTACAGCACCATGCGTACGGCACAGACAGACGTACACGAGCACAGACATGCAAAATGGCTGTAACACCGCTGAAACATACGACGGTTCAAAGCAGCAAACAGAGGAGGAACTACTGACACATTAACGGGGGGCTCGAGGGAAGGAATATTCGGCCGCACAACAAAAGGGGCGGAGCTCACCTCTCCAGGAAGGCCATGACCACGGGGGGGAGGACCAGGATGGGCATGGGAAGGACCACTCGGGTCAGGGCCGTCTCCAGCAGTGCCTGAGGGAAAATACCAATGTCAAAAAATCCCCCTGTTAAAGCAAACTTTAAAATTAGTAACCACCCTGTCCCCAGTACACCCCACTAAATCTGCCGACTCCACTGTCCGCGATGCCTCCACACGCGCCCCTCGGCGCCAGCACCTCGAGCCACGTCACAGAGTTCCTGGCTGCAGGACCACGTTCACAACCGGCCTCGCTGCGATCAGCAACGTTGAGCATCGAGACGAGGCTACACACTAATCACTCATACAAGTCTGACAGAGACTTATACAGCGCTGAGCCAGAATAAACACTAATCACTGATCAGTCTGGCATGAGACCAAGGAATAAACACTAATCACTCATACAAGTCTGACATGAGACCGAGAAGATAAACACTAATCACTGATACAAGTCTGGCATGAGACCAAGAAAATAAACACTAATCACTGATCCAAGTCTGGCATGAGACCAAGGAAATAAACACTAATCACTCATACAAGTCTGGCATGAGACCAAGAAAATAAACACTAATCACTGATACAAGTCTGACATGAGACCAAGAAAATAAACACTAATCACTGAAAAAGTGATCAAACCAAGAAAGAAAAAACATTCATCACTGATAAAGTGTGAAATGAGACCAAGAAAGTAAACACTAATCACATATAAAGCCCCAAAAAAGATGATAAACATAATCATCGATAAAGTTAAATTAGACCGAAATGTAAACACAAAGCGTAAAAAACCGAAGGAGACTAAACGAATTCAAAGAGACCGCCCTGTTGCGAGCGAGGGTCAGACCACGGAATCGCAAACTGGGGCGGGCTTTCGCCAAAGGCTTTTCAATTTCATACAGCATCATTTGGCAAAAGGCTTAAAACGTGGGCCTTGGGGGTGTGTGTGTGTGTGTGTGGGGCGGGGGGGGTTCACTTAATTTGGTGCATAAATTGCCAATTATTTTTCCCTACAAGGAACTGATAACCCATCCAATTAATTTCAATGGATAAGAAGAGGAACCGTGGCACCGAACAATTCAAGAAATAAAACGGTTCACGGCTCGCAACATCGGGGACGATTCAAACCGACGGGCGTCAATCAAACGCAACACAGGAAAGACGAGGTTCGCCATTTCCTGCGTTTCCAACCTTTGGGCTTTCGGACCGAAATCGAGGCGCCGACGCGGCGGCATATCCACACGAGCAATTAGCGACGCTCCTCTGCTGGAAATAATAACGGGGGTAATAATTTGAGATAAGGACGTACTTAAGAAATCTGATTGAACCTCAGCCTTGGCACTGATGGAACAATTACAAACAGAATGAGGACTCAGCCCCCAAACGTCAAAGCAGCGCGCGGCCGAGGTGGATCACGCCCGCCAACACCTCCACTTCCCGCCGTCAATTACGCCGCTTTAATTACGTTTCTAATATGCAAACAAAAAAAAACAAACAAACAAAAAAAAAAAAAACCCACACAAACGCACTGGAAAAAAAACACAAGAACGACCAAACAAACCGAGAAATGAGGCCTCGACGTGGGAAAGCACTTTAGGGGTAATTATCCAGTTCGTTTGCAGAGGCTCTGACCCAAACGAGGAGGCAATTACCCAGCAAACGCTAAGGGATGGCGGGAACCTGTTGATTTAATTACAGGGGTAGGCAAACAATTTAATTAGAGCCCGACAGCCAGTGGCGGAGGGCTGGGGCGGCCATTACGAGCCCCCCTGAGTCGGGCACCGGCGCGGCGGGGGGGTACGCTCACCGCGGCCACGCCCTGCCCCACGCACCTGCCCCACAGCCCCCCGCCTACCTTCCGCTCAGGGAGAACAGGTACACTGGAGCCAGGAGGAAGGGGCAATGTCAATAAGGATGTGCACCAGCGCACCAGACATGCCCATGGGCATGCACACACACACACGCACGCACGCACGCACACAAACACACACACACGCGCATGCAGAGACAAACATGCCCACACGCACACATGCACACACACACACACACACACACACAGACACAAACAAACACTCACACACATATGCGCGCGCACACACGCACACAAGGGTGTGCACACCCTTGTACGTGCACGTGCACACACACGTGCAAATGCATTATTATCATCATTACGCTTCATCATTTAAGCTCATTTGACCAATTTTAGGGTCAATGATAAACTTCCAATTTCATGGTGACAGCCATACCATAATAAGGGTTAAAGAGAAACATCGCAACGCCCCTGAGATTCGCAAACAGAGAGCGGTACCCGCTACCTACCCACAGCCGGGAACGGGACAAACCTCTGCACCAGCACCCGACCCGCCGGACTGAACCGGTTGGCCCTCCGGATCAGGACATTGAGCCCCACCTGCGCAGACACACAAGCAGAACAGCGACGGGCCGGTCTGAGCGACACGGAGCAAAGGCCTGTGGGAAATGCTCACCTGTGACAGGACCCTTTTTTTTTTTAATGGTGAGCGAGTTTATGAGACAGCAGAATATTAAAACAGCAGAAAGCAGCCATGCAACGCCACCACCAGGACCCTCCCAGACACACTCAGGCCCCCCCGGGGTGCCCTGAACTCTCAAACTGCTCTCGACAGTTTTTCGGGACAAGCTGCGTGCGCGCCCAAGACCAAAAAAAAAAAAAAAAAAGAAGTTCATCTTTTGCCAAAGAGAAAAAGTGTAAATCTGGGAGGGAGAAGGAAGGAAGGACATTAGGGCAGGCATTACGGCTCTAATAAGCGTGGTTTATTTCCTAACGCATCACTTAGCCCCCAAATACGTCCGCGCCGGCACACTGTAAAGGTCACGGTGACGCGCGGGCCGGTTAATAGGTGACTGCAGAACTCTGCGTGTCCAGGTTTAATTTGTGCTGGGGGGGGCGCGCGCGAGGGGGGGGGGTCCAGCTCGGGGAACAGCTGTGAAAGCAGGCCACAGTATATTGTCATGAGTCTTAATTTGCCTTCAGCCCCCCTGGGGTGTGAGCCAGTGGGCGATCATGTCCCAATTAGATGCCTCGCTTTTAAACAACTCCAAACATGACCCGTTCAGCCCCCCCCCCCCCCCCCAACCCCACCACCCCTACCCCTACCCCAACACCTGCCTACAAGCTCTCAAACCCCCCCCCCCCCACCCCACCCTCCTCATTACTTCTCTGTGGGCAGGGGATGGTGGTGTGGTGGTGAAGGGGGGGGGGCAGTTTAATTACCACCCCACCCCCCCCACCCTGGCCCTCAGGCACTAGCCAATCTGCTGCCGTCAGGCTCCTGATTTCCACGGCGACCCCAGCGGGGCAGCTAATTGGCTCTCGGGGAGCACTGTGATCACACTCGTGGGTGGGGCTCCTTGGAGATACGCCCCTAGGGGGTAGGGGGGGGGCGCAAAATTAGAGCCCTGGGGTTCCTAGGGGTGGATACAGGATCCCTATTTTTAGGGAGGGCGCCGTCTGATCAGAGGTACTAACCCGATGGCGCACGCAACGCGTATCAATACACGGCTCATAAACCATAATAATAGCGGGATTCATAAATTTATCAGCAGCGGATTTATAAATTACGCTCTGTGCCACTTCAATGCAGCTATTTGGCACCTATCATATCACCACAAACATAAAAATGATTAATTATTGAGTGGGATTATTGCGGGTCGTTGGAACGGTGGACTGCACTTAGTCAGCTGCAGCCAGTCAGCGGGGGGGTGGGGGACCCCAAAAACTGGGGAAAAAAACCCCAAAAACCAACCGCAGGTTCTGCAGTCTTTGGGGTATTTGATTGGAGTGAAGTACAGCCGAGAGCTCAGTGTTAGTGTTATACTGAAGGCCCAAACCACGAATCCTCGGTTTAAGAGGACCAAACCGGAGGGAGCAGTACAATGTAACAGCACAGCACCGTTTCAAACCGAGCTGACATCGGGCTGGCAGAGGTACACGGTCCCGCTGCACCCGTGTCACCTACGGGCCCCCCCAGAGACGGGCCCGGCGCTCATCCGTGCCACCGGGGGTTGCCGGTGTTTGGAGAAAACACGACGGGGCAATTACCGAGAAATCACAACAAACGGGCCGGCCGGCTACGTTTCCTGCGGGAGCAGAATTCGTTCGCAGCGTGCGAAAAAGCCGTCGTCGCAACGTCTCGGTTATTTACCCGAGAGCAGCCCTGACCTTTTCTCTCTCGTTTGTGCAGCAGAGTCCCTCGCGTTCAGGAATAGAAACCACCTTCAGAACCGCCGCGAGCCTCAGCCGAAGCTTCGCTCCATTTTTACCAACCGGTAAAACCACGCGAAGCGACTCCCACGCCGTCCGCTGTCGGAACCGTTCACCACGCCGTCCCAAACACTTTGTCAGCGGACACAGAGCCGCATTTCTACTTCTAAGGCTCTGTATGAATATCTTAAATATTTGCACATACTGTATTCAACTGAACCTCAGTAAGTAAAGTCACAAACCAACTGCAACAAAAAATAAAATTCAGTTTAAAAAAAAAAAAATGAAGTTGCACATAACAGATTCTCTCAGACTGAGTGTATCTGTTTCGGTTTTGTGGAGGGACCCAGGCTCAATCAGTCACAGAGATGGGTTACAGGACTCTGGTTATCAGCCCGTTCTTACTCCAGCGAACCGCCTGTAACCGCCTCAAACCGTCCCAGAGAGTCCGTGCAGATGACCTGCAGTCCAGCCGACACGAGCGCCATGGGGCTCACCCCTAACGGGACGGGGCTCACCCCTAATGGGGCGCACCTCTAACGGGACTCACCCCTAACCGGGCTCACCCTTAACGAGGCTCACCGCGAACGGGACTCACCGCGATGGAGACGGCGCTCGTCACCGCCCCCAGATATCCCAGGAGGAACTTGGAAGCTGCAGCAGGCTTAAAAAAAAATAAATAAAACAAAAAACATTTCGGATGAATGCAGCATAAATAACTACATAAGGCCACACTCTAAGAAGCAGTAGCAGTCCAGCATCATGTCAATCGCCGTGGCGACTCTAATAAGGGGTACCTTTGTGGCGTTCCGGTTGGAGTAGTTAACGCAAGCGTTGTGGCTCTGGTTCAGCCACTGTCAGGGGGGAAACAGAGACGGAACGTGACTGCTTGCCCTCCTGACATTGCACCCTCCCCCCCATCCATATCTGTTTATTAAAAAGGGAGCGCCAGAGAATTATTATTTCAGGGGGTCCAGAATTCCTAGCTACGCCCCTGGCAGCAAGCATTAGATGTATAAGCTATTGGGGTTACAGGCTAAATTGATTGTAGCCTTTTGCAAAACTGGTTATAGCTACACAAGATAAACAGGTTACACATAAGCAAACTCATGTGAGAAAAGCTGATAGTCATTCATTAAAATGTCTTATAATGGACAGCTTGTTCAGCACTCCAGTTATGCAACCGCAATGAAAGCTCAGATTGAAACACTAATCAGTGGAACCAGTGGGGCCTCCGCAGGGCTGTGAGGTGTGGAAAACAGGGGGTCCCCAACCTGCCAGAAGACTGTGGAGCCCAGCGTCTGATTGGGAAGGAGAAGACCCACGACCTGGAAGGGAAAGGGAAGGTCTCCGGGGTCGTGCCTAGCAGGTCTGAGCGATTCTCAGCGAAGTGCATTTTCAGAGTGACATGATTCAGCGTTTAAGAAATTATTCACGGATAAACCAAAATCACAGGGTTAGTACAAATAAGGATGATACGATACGCATAAATAGGATATATACCATGTAAATGTGAGCCATGGGCATTACCAAGTGTAGTTTCAAAGCCACTAGTAATAGTGTTACTGAGAAATGTGCATGATTACATTTACTTAAAACAGACATTTAATTACATGCATTTCAAGGGCATCAACAGAATGATGGGCTTACTATTGGTGTTCCAAATGGGACATAACCTGTGAACACAAAAAAAGGAAAATGTGCATTGGGAGTAATGGTAAAAAAAAATACATTTGCAACATAAATCATGAAAAAACCTGAAAGTGGCAATCCTTAATTTTTCGGTTTTGGTGGATCTGGCTAAAACTGTGATTACCAGTGGTCACAAAAGATTTCAAACGTTCCATTCGAAAAACAAAGCTATGAGTACATTGAGTACTTATTTTTCTTAGAAGATAATTCGGCTGTAGCTGCACTTTGGGATTTTATATGATTTTTTGCATTCCCCAAGCAAGTTCCTGTGCGTGCGTGATCACATTTGAAAACTTGGCGGGATTGTTGCTCCTGACGCCACCAGTGGAAAACAGCATATAGAGGAGCAACTGAAAACCACAAAAATATTTACTACAATATTTAAGCAATATTATTACAAAAATGCCATTGTGAAAAGGTACCATACATGGCATTTTTTAATATGAATGAGAATGGATGTATCAAGAACACCAATAGCAGTGACCCTGTGAAATCTGCATATCGCCCTCCACAGTCTACCTGGGGAACAGTTTTTTTTTTCTTTAAACCTGAATGTTTTCAGGGGACTTTCAAAACAATTTAGACCCCGATTTGAAAAAGGCAAAACAAAAAAAAAACCCATAGTTAAAAGCAGTTTTCCTTGCCTAGAAGAATAAAGAGACTTAACCTCAAAATAGCAAAACCCTTCTGCCCGTCCAGCGAGCTGAATCTTCCTGGGGGGGCCAGATTCTTTATTAAAACATGTTCTCTTCTCTCAGTAAAGCGTCAAGATCACATCTCCGGCGGCTGCGATTGGCCCCCAGGTCGCCAGGGGAAACGGCCTGCCTTACCGAAGGAAATACATGGAAAATGACTCTTTTTTTTTTTTTTTCCCCTTCTCGTTATAGCCCTAACTAACTGGTTATATGTGCTAAAGCGTAGGTATCCGTGACAACGCAAGGTGGGCTTCCAACGGCTGTTTTGACACCGGGACAAAAATGTTGAGCCTTCGAACCCAACGTCCCCGCTCCTCCTGTCAGAGCCTTAATCAGCCCCCAGCTGTGAAAGACCTTTCCGCTCCGCCCCCCCCCCGGCTCTCCCCCCCGCGGCGGGCCCCCCCGCCGAGCCCCGCCCCCTCGCGCTCGGCCAGCGCGTAACGAGCGGCGTACCTGACATGCGAAAGGGCATGAGGATCTTCTCGCCGGTGTCGGGGTGGACGGCGGCCTGCGGGGAGACGCGTAATGAGCGCGGCGGCGAGGGTTCGCGTGTCGCGGAGCGGCGGGGAGGGGAGGGGAGGGGACGGCGGGGAGGGGCGTGTTCGCACGTCTCCGGAACAATATTATGAGCGCCGGGTAATTAGGCTCTCCGTAAAGTGGCGAGGTGCAAATCTTCAGGTGTGGAGTCTTCAGCCACCATCGCACACACACACACACACACACACACGCTGTGCCACACTCAGGTAACGGAGCGAGAGAGAGAGGAGTGTGTGTGAGTGTGTTTCCACTGGATAAGAGTGCGTGTGCGTGTGCGAAAGAGGAATGTGGAAAGTTCAAACTCCTGCCCCCAGGGGGCAGCGAGCGATTACACTACACCTGCATGCACAGTACAGTAGTCAGAGCACCGGACTCCAGAGGGGCACTGGTCTAAACCACAGGAGGGCACTGATCTGAACTGCACAAGAGCACAGATCTACACCTCAAATGGCAAATGATCCAAACCCCAGGAGAGCACTGATCTGAACCACAGGACAGCATTGGTCTATACCCCAAAGAGACACAGGAGAACACTGGTTTCGACCTCAGGAGACTTACCTGTTTGATTTTCTGAGCTTCCCAAAGCTGAGGACACAAGAATGAGAACAGACAAGCGTTTCTTAACAACGGACCTCTTTACCCAAAGTGAATTCAGAAAGCATAATTATGACCGTATTCTTAGGACTGGAAACTCTCTGCCTGGCTGTGTGCGATCAGTGCATTTGGGATAGCCTGGGAAGTACAAGTTGTGGTTTTGATGTTTTCACTCATATTCTTTTGTATTATCGTTTTCTTTTCTTGTGTTTCCATCACCCTCCTTTTCTCATTAGTCTGGAATGCCCAGTCGTCCGAATGTAGACTGCCACACCGACCCCTATCTCTCTCCACCCGAATGTTATTGTTAGTGCTGTCTCCGTGGCAACATGCCACATCCCATCACTGCAGCTGTACTCTCCTACTCTCACGCTGAGGTGACCTTTGACCTGTCCGCCTCCCTGAGCCTGGAATGCAGCCAAGGAGACGGAGACTCCCTCCCCATCGCCTAACCAATCAGAACACCCTAATCATCCTCAAACTCCTCCCTCTTTGTGCATGCACATGTGTGTGTGCGTGTGTGTGTATGTGTGTCCTTACTTGTGCATTTGACACTCCGGGTGGAAGGTTTCCTTGTTTAAAATCATCCAGCAGTTCCATGCACTCCTTCAGACGACGCTACGAAGACAAAAATATGCGCTGTACAATACATATCTCCACACACTCCCAAACCACCGCACACACCCCAAACCACCACACACACCCCACACTGTCCATTCAAAACACACACCCCAGATTACGCTGTCTATTCAGACACGCTCCCCAAACCACCACACACACCACACACCCTAAACCACACACAGAAGCACCATGAGGCTTTCTTTAAAATCATTTTGTGTCTGGATGTATTGACAGGGAAACAAATGGGCTCTATTAGTTTGTGAATCAGGCCGGGACCCAAATTTAGGCCCTGACCGAAGTCCCGATCCCACCTCCGGGATGGGGGGGGTGGGGGGTGCCTCACGGCCCAGCAGGGAGCGCAGTCTGGATCCGCACCGGGGCCGGGGGGGTCTGCGGGGCAGGGCGGGGCCGGGCGGTTTTGGGGTGGCGCGGTAATAATTGCCCGTCTCGGCGAGGGGTCCGGGGGGCTGCCACAAACACGCCGGCGTGAGGAGCGGGCCGTCCCACGCTCATTAACGGGCAGGCCTGGGGGGCACGTCGCCGGGGCGACGCCAAACCCCCACCCCCACCCCCCCTCCACATCTCACCTCATCCCCACCCCCCCCAGGGAACCTCTGCTGTAATTAACCGCAGAGGCAGAGAGTTATTAGGGGTTCAAATGGAGTAAGAACCCCAGAACACAGGAAGGGAGCAGGCCGCACTCTGGACCTCAGGCCGTGCCAATAGATCACCGCCGCAGACTTCAGCTCTCCAGGAGGGCTTCAGCTCCCATACTGAATCATGGGAAATGATGTTTTTGTGATCACTCGCTCTGACATTCCATTTTCATTTTGGCATCCGTGTATGCCTGCACCCATGCCCCGTCCTGCTTTGTCCAGCCTCTGCCACACATTCTGGACAGCAGCAACACCCCAACTCCCCCCCCCCCCAAAACCTCAAGAATTCCTACCTTTAATGTTTTTATTTCTAGTTTTATGTTTTTTCGTAAAAGAAACTAGAATTTCCCACTGTGTCATATACAAACTCAACCTTACGTGACGAGAGTTGGCCAAAAGTGACTGGTCAGAAAGAAAAAAAACTCATATCTACACATCATCGAGAACGAGAATGGCTGTTAGCACAGGCGTTAGTGAGCGCCTGCCTTACCTCAGATACCAAAAGTGTGCGGGGGTCGATCACATCCAGGAAGTGCCTCAGCCGGCCGGAGAAAGTGTTCTGGAACGGGGGAGGAGGCGGGGGGGGGAGGGAGAGAGAGAACAAATCTAAAATTCTCCTTATCCACCGTCTGCTGCCAGGCCTCTGACTGCACTCGGAGCACGTGATGATCGGCCAATGAGATACGAGCGACGGTGACAACTGAAGTCCAACAGGGCATGTTTAACAGATAATGGACTGCAGGCGTAGAGGAAATCAGCCTCGGGGCCGCCATTTTACCTGGCCTCGGGATGAAAATATTCAGGAACCCCTGCTCTGTCCACCTCGACCCAAATATCTCCTCGTGAGCAGCCTGAAAAAAAAAAACTCCTCCCGGCTGTTTTTTTTTTTTTTTTCCCCGCCCGAACCGGTCACCGTGGACGACGCACGCAGCAGCTGGAATTCGGGAGCCGCAAATTGGGCCCGAAACTTGGAGGACTCGCTCCCGCGCGCACGGGCGGGCGGCAGCTGCTGTCGAGCCAATTAGAATGCGGCGAGAGGTGGCAGGTGTTTCGCGAGCCAGGTGGCACCTTCCTTATTAACATCCTTTACCAACTGTTTCTGCGTCATTTATTAGTCATGAAACTCCTATTAAAGCAATTAAAAGAAAAGCGGGGAGGAGGAAGATGTGCCGATTTGCTCCCTCAATTATGCCTGTAATTGCACATAATTCTCTGATTGCTGGACCAGGCCAGCGGGCACATGAGATAATTTTTTTTTCTCTTGAAGGGGGGGGGGGGGGCAATCTTGGGTGGCAATGCCCAGGAAGTTTTCAACTGATTTTAGCTTAATTGAAGCAGATGTGTTTCTGTGAGAGGGCCTCAAAACAGCACAAGACAACACATTTATTAGCTAAGTTTTAACAGCTGGCTCTCTCAAGCAGGGGTTAGAGAAAAGCAACAGCCAGGGAAGAGTGTAGCCTACTTTGAAATGAATAGCTTTAAAAGCGCACAATAAGCTGTGCCTTGCACAAGAAAATGCATAATGTTGGGGCAAAAAGCTTGTATCTTTAAATCAAATATTTGCCCTAATACTTTTATTAAAGTATACATATTATATATTGTCTGTTTTCTTGACACAAAAGGCCTCATTATATATTGCACATTTGTCAAAATACTTGCATGTAGACTAGTGCAACGCATGCAGTGGGGCTGGCCTGTTATTTGATTTCTCGCAAAATACGTCAATCCTTTCTACAGTGGGTCCCAACCCTAATTAGGAGCCAGGGTGCCACACTCAGTTCATGTCAGGCAGATATTACCGTGACAGTCAAGCACATTCATCTAATGAATGAAGTCTCCTTGATTGTGCTTGAGATGTAAAATCTGGTGGAGGCAACTGTGTCGAGGGGAGGACGAAAAACAGGAAGTTTTCTTTACGGATCTACGTCCAAGAGTGATCGGAAAGCTCTGGGAGTTTCATGCTGCAGGCGCTGAAACTGCGTTTGAGAACTGAAAGCAGATGTCATGTCGCCTACGGGTGCAAGCGAGAGTACAGTGGGGCGGGAGGCGAAGGTTAATGTTGCTTTTATATATTTCTGTCCGGTGTGGCGATGTTGCACTCGCTCACTAGTGACATTGTCAGCACCAAGAAAACTATTTTTACAACTGATTGGTAAAAAGTCGCTGAATAAGACTGAGCGTTACACAGTAGCGTCCAAGCAAAGATTAGAACACATGGTGTGCACAATGTTAGCTAAACTAATAAGTTAACGATTTCCCTGTCGTGAAACTTTATAGCAATGTTTAACAACAAAACAGAAACGTTCAAAGTGTATTTTAAACATAACACCATAAATATGTGAAAACTCGACCGCTAAGTTGGTCAACATAAAATTGGATCAACAAATATACAGCTCGCAAGTAACACTACAGGAATACGTTTCAAATCACAAGCAACGCTACAAACGCATATGTTCGTAATGGAGCTACTACCTGGTCGAATCGAGATTTCCCCAGCTGGAACTGGGGGTAGATTGTTGATTCCGCCATGACACCAGATTGCTGGATAATTTTTAACCGTTTTAATTTTACTATCTAAATATTGCATAATTTCAAAGGAACAACTCTCGCATCCTGCTGGTCAGTGACACTACTTAAGCAGTTAATCAATGTGATGTCGACGGGATATGTAGTTTGTTTTCATAATTTCGTGATAAAACGGACGTATTAGCTTTACAGCATGACTACAATTCCCTGCTAAACTTTGACGACTCTGTGAAGCATTGTCTGAAGCATTGTGGGATATGTAGTATTATACCAGGCTGTCACACGTTTCGGTTGCGTAGCCTTATGTAGTGCCGTGTGGATTATGTAATGATGCTCCGACAGTAATAAATCTCTCTCTCTCTCATATAAAATAAGAAAAAATATTTAAAATTGTGTTAAATTCTATTCTATTTAACCGTGTAGTCCTTTTGGAATATGTGCTTTCCAGAATTATGAAAACATTACACCATCATAATGACGACATTTAAGCCATGTCATATTTGTATTTTCTTTATTAACAAAGTAGAAACACTGTTATCCATGCATACCTGAAGCAGTTTCACTAAACCCAGATCTACAACCCAGAGCCTGACGTTTGCTATAGTGCTCATTATGGCAGGGCGTGCGTAAGGGTGTGTGCATATGCATTTTGATTCCCTGACACGGATCTGCCCCAAAACTACGCTTGGACTCCAGAGAGAACGGGAAAAGACTGTCCTATAGAAGCAGCAGCACTGCTCTGCAAATGGCCTCTGTGGGCTGATGCTATTATATTCCAATATTCCAAATTAAGAAGTTATGGGCGTGAGGGGGGGTTGGGGGTTGCAGGCTCAGCTCACAGACAGAATCCAGCTGAGTGTGATCCAGCCTGATTGACCTCCTGCAGAAATGGGCACCATCTCTGCTGTGGGGTGTGAATTTCAACCAGCACAATTCCACATATGGAAGAATAATGTACCAAAAAAAAAAAAAAAAAACAGATTTGGGGATCTTGGGGGTAGGGAGTGGAGGGGGAGGAGGGGTTAGGCTGGGGTCCTAGCTTTGAAAACACAAGCTGAAACATAAAAGATCAGGGGGCAGACCTCACTTCCTGGGTCTGATTATCTAGAGAAATGCACAAACAAATTACAATAGCCTTTAACACAAACAGAAAAAACAGGAAACAAAAAAAAACAAACAAACAAAATAAAAACAGGTGCGCTGATCTGTGGGGTAAAACACAACCACGACTGAAAGGATTACAATGCACTCGTTCACGCGGCATCCTAGTAGCATCATTGACCCCGAGGCGGGAAAAGCCATAACGGCAAATATGTTGGCACCCTCGCTGCCGTTGTCAGGGTACTTCCTGCGCTTCATGTTTGCCTGAACGTAATTACTTTGAGGTTAACAGAGCCCTCTATTGGCCATAAACTACATTGCAGTCGCCTAAAAATAACGGCCTGCTCTAAAGAGCCGTCCCGTTATTTATCTATGAACTGGAAATAAACCCTATAAATAAATTGTCAACCAATCTGAACGGATTTTTCCAGTGATTTTTAAAAATATGACAGTCTTTATCCACGTTTATGGCAGTTTTGTGAATTATTTCCCCATGCAGCAAATGCATTTGCTCATTCACTTTAGAGGCATGCGGTCCAGTTGGGAAAACAGTCCTTTATTTAGCATGTCAGCGCTAAAGTCAAACATCTCCGTGGGCAACAATGCATCATGCTGATATTGCCATACAAAAGCTTAAAATAATAACATTTGGCCGGAACGCACGAGATGGAAACAGAAGAAAGGTATATAATATTGCGCAGGTAGACTACAGTGGATTTAATGAAAGAAAAAAATAACAATCCAACAGTTTTATGTGTAAATCAGTTGAATATCAGAGCTTTAGAAATTGCGCTCGATATTCCTACCCATTCCAATGCGTTGCTTGCCGTGCGTAATTTTAATAGTGATTTCAGTCGGCCAGAAAAAAACCGTCCTGTCGTTTTACTGCTCGACCCAGGTGGTCCAATAGGACGTTTTCCTTGCCCAGGTACAAAACAAACTTGGAGAACGACCAACGTGTGAAAGTGGAAAACAGTACACAACTATTCAGGAACGTGCGGACGTGCCTTTCCATCCAAGTTAATGGTATTGAGGCATTGTGGTTTTCTAAATTATTCGACTTGTGTCAATTCGGAGACACGACGACTACTATTGTAGTTGATTTAAAGGCAAAGGACGTTTGTAAACTTTCTTGTCTTGTGAAAAAAAACCAGTGCACGGCAAATCTGAAAAGCAGCAATATTTCATGACAGCGGCGTCATTGACCATTAACTAGCCAAATACATAGCGGAGAGAGCAGTTGATATGGCATGCAGGTTTAATACCATAATACCATCATTGCATCTTGTATGTGAACATGAAGATACATTATCTCAAAGATCACTTGATTTCAGACATTGGGCTACCTTTCGACTGCCTTGACGTTGCAGATACATATCATTTAAACATAAATTATGGTACTCCAACCAAAATATTTTTTTTTATAAGTAGGGCATATTAAAATGCCTTTACAATAACTCATATAGCAAACATTCAATTAGGACTATAAATCCAAAATAATTTCTATGTGCATTACAATGAATTTTATGAGTCTTTATTGCAAAGTAACTAACAGAATACATTTTAATAAAGCATCAACAGAGATTAATAGCAAACAGACCAATAACGAACAAGAAAATCAATGTGTTATTAAACATATAAAAGTAACAGAATAATATTAACAACTGTAAACGTTCCTCTCTTTCACAATCCCTATGCACATTCCCTGGGCCACAAAAGATAAATATACGAAATTCCAATAATAATAATAATAATAATAATAATAATAATAATTAGAGGAAGGATAAGGGAAAGAATAAGAAGGAGGAATATAATAATGACGATAAAGAGAATGAGAAGACGATTATCAACGAGGTTCAGATCAGTTGTGGAAGAAAGTCATTATATTAATTTCCTGGTCATTAGTGGGAATCACAAACAGGCAATTTAAAAATTAAAGTAACAGAAAAACAAACCCAGAGAGTAACCACAGGAGGGCTGCAGTGAAAACGCAATTCGACAGCATATTCAGAAAAATCACCTTATTTGTTTGACCAGTGCCAAGAGCAGTTTTTAAAGTGCAGTCACGTGTGAAGTAGGCCTATGTCACAGGATTTCTGCGGTGCTTCTTTATCACAGCGGCAACCCCCGTGTGTTTAAAGCGGTGGCATTTTCAGAGAACTTGCATTTATTTCGCCCTGTATTAGCCTATCGTGATTTCGCAACGCGCAGAGATAGTCTCACTTTGTGGAAGTGTGAAAGGGAGGTAGACAATTCACAAGGGGGGGGGGGGGGGGGGACGTGAGAACAGAATTTAAACATCAAATCCGCGGAAGATTTCAACGGATTGCTTTCCCGAATAGTGAAGCTAGTCTAGTCAAAAATCACAAATATAAAACGTACTTTTGCCGTCAAGTGCAATAATACTAAACTGGAATTAGTAACTTGGCAACAGACCGCCCTTTCTGCTTTCCTTTTTTTAAAATAACCATCACCCCCTCAATTCCCTGTTCATTCAAAAATACTTTACAACACAGCTTCAATTAATTATATTACGGAAACATGACTTCAATATAAGCCATAGTTCTGAAGAGAAGAAATAATGGGAACCAATACGCAAAAAATGTGACCAGCGACCACGACATGAATACAGTAAGGCAGCGTTCGGCATTTCTGGCATACAGTATATGGCGTTAATATATATCCCTTCCATTGCGCACACCTGGAAGCGTTTTAAGCGATGTGTGTACGTACGCCGAAGCGGACAGCGTGGAAGAACAGAGAGGCGAGAGAGTGGAATGTAAGGCGCGGGCGCTTTTTGCTATAAGCGGTGTTATTGGTGAACGCTAAATACCGCGACAGGCAAAGGCCTGCATTTGGAAGAGCAGGGACTGTTGATACGTTTCTCTGGGTTGATCGATGATCAGCTACAATGCCTGGATAAGCCACACTCTATTGCTCACAAATAGATTATGTCAGGCTGCTAACACGTGTTATCAGACATGCCTAAATGAAAACGTAAAAAAGAATATTTAAAAAGAACAAAAAAGTAACAGAGGGATGGGGGCATGGAGAAACCTGACTTGCCTTGTGAACTCTGATCGGCCAGTAACCTAAGAACACTTTCTGGGATTTTTGCATTCAGACGTGGCTTGAGTTGTCCGATTTTTTACTTGTTCATTTGGCTTGCAGCTTGAGAGTTGCAGGTGCGCTTGCTGTCTGATATCTCGCGAGATCTGGCAATAACAACAAGTCTTGTTCGTGAAGAGGAGGCGGTGCCTAATTAATAATCCCACTCGGAGGCTACACAGGGAGGGGGCCATACTGCCTGGAACATCTCCAGTCAGGTTTTTACCTGGAGACACCTGAAGCCCATGACTGAACACAGCCCCACCCCCAACTCCACCTTCACCGCCGCACCTACAAAACCCAACCCGTTTGACAAAGTTGTGTTTCAAGGCAATAAGCATGCGAACTCAAAAACACCGCCTTACTGGCTGGCAATTTTTTCCAGTGCTGTAACTACATCGACTGAGCAGTGTAGCAGTGAGGAAACTACGAGGAGCTGAGGGGACGGTGGAGGGCGAAGCTTAGCTACAAAGGCTCTGCCCCCTGTTGTTCCCCCCATCCGGCCAATCACTTGAGCTTGGAGCGCACTTGGAGGAGGGTGGGCGTCTGCTCCATGATCCGCACCAGCAGCGTGTCGATGTAGTCCTCCAGGTCCCGGGTCTGGACCTTCATCTTCTTCAGCTCTGCCTCGCGCTTGTCCAGCAACGCCCCCTGCCTCTCAAACTCCGCCCCCTGCCTCTCCAGCTCCTCCTCCCGCTGCAGCAGGAGAGACACCAGCTCGTTGTGGCTCAGATGATAATAGGGGGCGGCGCCCTCTGACAAAGCCTGTTAGAGGAGGGGAGAGCAGAAGAGTGGGGGGGGGGAGTCAGGGGCAAAGAAAGAAGTTTAAAAATCAGATCCACAGTCGCCGTTTCGCATTAAAAAGGAGCCTTACTGTGGTGGAGCAGCCCAGTGGGCCCCCGGGCCTACCTTGTTCCTGTCAGCCTCAGGCTCGCCTTGGTGCCCTGCCCGCCCTGGGTGAATGGTGGACTTGAGCTTCTCCAACCCGCTCACCAGGACTGAGCGGCCTTCCGACTTCTTCTCCTCCTGTGGGGCTGCGGTGTTCAGTGGCTTGACAGGGTGAGGACTGTATAAGGAGGAGCATATGAAGGTACAGGGGGGAAGGGGGGGGTGATCAGGGAGGCAGAAGTCACACACAAGTTAGGGAAAAAGTTATTACCATGGTTATTATTTCTGCCCCGAGTCTTGAGAGAGCACCAGAACCAAATTTTATAAAATGCAATCCTTGGTTCATTTCACCATCCTTGGAAAAACGCTACACTTTCACACTACCTACAGCCAGGGCGGTGTGTGAAAATTGGGAAGATACGAGCGCTGGGACTAGAATGTTCCGATCCTGTCCCCCCCCCCCATTTAATTTCAATTAGAAACTGTCAGACATATGGGGAGCGACTTGCTGTCCAGATACAAGCCCAACTCAACCCAGAGGTAAACAGAAGGCAATTAATTCAAAATTCCACCAGGACGCCATTTGAGGTGTCACTGATACCGCTATAACAGAACACTTCTCTAGGCATGGAGTTACCCGGCTGTAATGTAAATAGCAAATATGAACTACTTCTCTTTTTCCCGGTAACTATGAGGACACGAGTACATTTTGTGCACAAACGCAGAAAGCGAAAAGGGGCTGTAACTCCACAAGCTCTGGGGACCGGTGCTTCCCTGCCTTTCAAGACTGAGGTGAAGCGCTAGAAAGGGAGAGGTGCGGGAGTTGGGCAGGAGTAGCATCCCCGCCACCGCGGATTTGGCAAAAGTGTTGACAGGCCCACCCCCAGAATGGCAGATCCTGTTGGGTGGGGGGGGTGTAGGAAAATAAGGAACCCATCAGCGTAGGGATCGCTACTGCTAATTGGACTGGGCTGCCCGCCGCACTCTGGTTCCTCAGTCACACCAAACAAGCATAACACAACGGCCTTCAGGGACACGGTGAGGCCTGCTGGAGCTTGGGGTGTGTGTGTGTGTGTGTGTGTGTGTGCGTGTTTGTGTGTGTGTGGTGATGTGTGTTGAGTGGTGTGTACGTTCGTGGTGTACGGTAGAGCAGTACACATTATTCTTTTTAAATGGACCACAAGCATGTGTGAGATTCATAAACACATTCGATAACTCATTCATGAGCACATTTTAACACACTGGCCATACACTGAAAATCTACGCCAACTGTAAAAATCGGGCCCAAGGACATTATCTCATCAAATCTGAATGGAGGAAACCATGATATGTTAGACTCTGTGGATGATTACGGTGTGTAACTGGCTTGATATAAGGGTATGGCCAATACTACATCATCAAAGAGGGCAGGACCTGTCCAAGAGAAGCATGCACAAGCTTTATAAACAGGAACAATGTTATTACTAAAGTCGTCATTGAAGTAATATAATATTCAATACCAATAACAAATATTAATATAATACAAAATTAAAACTGTGAACACTGCATGGAAAGTATGAAAATAATCTATAAATAGATCATGAATATAAGAAAATACAAAAATAAAATACACCCACTATGGAAGAATTACTCACCTGACCTCACCTGTAAAACTCACCAAATCCACATCAGTAGACCTCACAAAAAAATTCAAAGAAACCCCTGCCCCCCCCCCACACCCACCCGACAAATTTAATAAATGTCCTCATATCCTCCTGAGACCAGGCAGAAAAAAGGTTAAGTATTTAAAATGTTTTGGCATAATCCAACTGTCCTGGATGGCATGCTACAACAAAAATATTCAAAAATACTATTCATTAGATTTTTATTGAATGTTACTTGTCATGTAGATTTCAGTATAGTAGAATATATGGTTCTTGAGACTCATGTCCCCTACAGGAACCAACAATGAATTGCCAGGTCTTTGGGGGATATAAGGAGAGGAATGTCAGTTTAAACTGTAAATAGGCAGTTCAAAATGAATTGCAACTTTCCATTAATTTCAACCGCATCAACTGACATTTATTAATGCATGTTAAAGGGGAGGGCAACTGTCACAAGAAAGAGAACAACATCCCAAAATAAGACATATTGCCCCTTTTAGCTACGAATTAAATAATGAAATGAACAGTGGATTCTCATCAAGAAAATTTTAATTTCATGTTGTATTATATGTGTGAGGTACTTACCTGCACACTTCGGAAAGCTTCGGAAACCTGGCCCTGTCAATCAGGAACCCGACTTTCTACTTACTGATCAAATGGCCGAGGCAACATAGCATAATGGGGGAACTAGACCAAACCTCAGAGGTTGCAGGTTCCAGTGTGATAAACTGTCAGCTGTGCCCGTGAACAAAGGTACTTAAACCTGAACTGTTTGGATAAGAAATCGACTAGAAAGATGGAATAAAAAAAATTATCACCTGTGGACAATGTGCTGAAAAAACAAGCCTTGCTTCCTTTATTTTTTCCATGAAAAGACTTTGAAGAGCACAAAACTCCTACATCCATATGGCTTCTCTTCACAGTGCTTTAATCCACAAAAGTAGCTACAAAACAAACTCCCTCAATGAACTGAACATAATGGAGTTGGGACAGAAGCTGCATCTAAAGTGAAGTGTAACTCAAGACCTCTACATACCATGTCTCATCAATGAAAAAAAATCTGGAAAATATGCCTGTGCTACTACATGGGATGAATCACATCCCTCTAACCAACCGCTAAAGAACCAAAACTCCAGCTACAACCATGTAGACTACCCAAGGGAGAGTACTAACTCGCTACTAGCCCAGTGGCTCCCAAACTGTAGACAGGGTCCCACTGGTGGTTTGTGGAAAGGGTTGAGGTTGATCATGACACCTGGGAATCCCAGAACTCACTGTATTTCACAGAATTCCCAGTAAGATTTTCTGAAATACTTCACCTGCCCATGCAATACACAAGTTACGGTGTATATGCCGTTTTGACATATGTTGAATTCCATATCTGAGTATGCGGCAGGCTAAATTTTTTTTTTTTTTTTTTTTTACAAGTGGACACAAATGAATGTATTTTGTTATTGAGTAGGCCGTGGGCATGTACAGTTTGGGAGCCTCGGCATTACGCTGCACGTTTCTGTACGGTCTCACCTGCTCAGTTGACTGGACGGGAGGCTGCCAGCCGTCTGTGTCTCCTGGGGCAAAACCGTGAATGGTGTGTCAATCATTGCAGGAGGTTTGGAGGGAGGGGCGATGGAGGAGGCTTGGGCGGCCCCTGTGGTCGACCTCGCAGGCAGGTGGGGCAGGATTGGTGAGGGGAAGAAGGCTACCTGGGCGTTAGTCTCAGCCAACAGGGAGGGGGTGGAAGAGGCCTGGGGGTTACAATCATGCAGAAAGAGGCTGGACTTTGGGTTAACGCCAACGGGGGGGTGAAGGTTCAGGGTAGGAGCTGCTTCAGCAGGGAGCTCCTCCTTGGGGTTGATAGCAGACCCGATTCCCTTTGGGAGAGAGATGATGTCGGACTCAGAGAACGGGTTGCTTGGCTGCAGCTGCGGAAACAGCACTGAGTCCAGAGGATCTCCCCTCAGAGCCTGTTGCTTCTCCTCCTCATCTCGTGGCTTGAGAAGGTCCTCTGGTGGCAGGTCTATGATGAGGTCCTGTGAGACTGTGGAGCAGAGACCACTTAAGGATGGTAGACTTTGCCATGTGGGTTCAACACTTTCAGTCCATGTTTGCTCCTTTGTGCCTTTTACGTGGTCAAGGAAACTCTCCCCAAGTCCTTCATTTACTTTCCAGATGGGTGAACAGGTCCCAGGTGAGGTGTTGGGTTGGGTTCCAACATCCAGGACTTGTGTCGAGTCTCCCTCAGTAGAGTTTTCCATCAAGATCGCTTTGTCCAGGGATGTGGAGTCAGTTGGTATGGCGTTCTCTTCATCTGCGGACCATACTGCAAAATGGGTTGTGTCCAGCTCTTTGACCTTGAAATAGCTCTTACTGGTCAACCAGCTTTGATCAGACTTCTCCTCAAGGTCAAAGGCAGAGAACCCAAATTGTGGGACCTCCTTCCCCGAGGACAGCTCGTCCTTCACGATGGTGAAAGTTGTGTTTTGGCATTCGGCACCAGTCTTGTCCCACCCGTCCTTGGTGGTTGCTGAGAAACCAGAACATTCGGATGAAAGAGGAGACGGGCCAGTTTGCTGCAGCTCAGGCCCAAGACCCACAGCTAGAGTTTGGAAAAGAGCAGTTGAAGAGTCCTTGGGTGTCCCGGGACGTTTAGTTTCAGCCTCATCTCCCAGTCCGGGCTGAGGGTATTCATTCATATGCCGCTCATTAAGAACCGAATCCTGGAAAAGTCGTGGAGGTTTAGGGGGCGGCCGGCTCACGTCACGATCGCCGCGAAGCTTCTCCAGCGGAAAAATCTCCGGCGCGGAAGTCGATGAATCCGCGGTGCAAAACGAGGGCGTAATTCCACCTTCCACGGAAGGAGCCGCTGTTTCGCCAGCGTTGTTTTTCAGCGGGAGACGTTCGATTCCAGTCTCGGATGAGAGGGCGTCATGTGACTCCCAGCTGCTTCCTGGGTCTGACGCTTCAATGGCAGTTACAAAGTTAAGTGCATCTGAAACAGGGGACACTGGAGGACCTGGTTCTCTGGCCTCCAGATAATCGGACAAAGTGCTTCCATTAATTTCTGCAGAAGTGCTGCTCGAGTCCTTCACATTCAAGTTTGCGTTTTTTCCCTCACGCTTTTCTTGGTATGCACCTTCAGGATCTGAATCACTGCACGGGGCATCTAGGGCAATGGTACGTTGTTCAAGAGTGTTATCAGATTTTGTATCTGCGAGAGGAACATTGTCAAGTTTCTGGGAAATTGTCTCTTGTGCTTTGGTTGATGTGCGGGACTGCTCTTTCTCTAAGGCCTCTTCCGCACAAGTCCTCTGTTTTTCCGGTTCATCTTTCTCCAAGAGCAGTTTGTCTTCCTTGTCAACCTGCACTGGAGATCCAGCAGGTACTTCCACATGCGCCATGGAAACAGGCTCCTCAGGCAAAAATCCAGCAGCGTTTATGGAAACGTCAGAGACAGACTCATGCAGTGTTCCATCATTAGAATCAGACAAAGAGTTGCCATCTTTGATTGGCAGATCCACCAAGTCTGCAGGTGAGGGGCTTTCCAGCACCTTGGAGAACAAGCTGACAGGTTTTTTGGAGTTCATTTCATTCATGATTCCTTCAGGAATGAAAGGGGAGGGGCTAGTAGCCATTTCATTAGTGCTGTTATTGTTAATCTCAGTGTTATTAGCAATCATGACAGAAAGCGAGCTAGAAGTGTCAGTATTTGGGAGAACTGAATTGGTAAAATCAAATATGTGCGCATAGGAGTCATGAAGATTTTCATGTGCAGCATGAGTGGTAACTTGAGGTAAATCAAGAATCTTAGTGTTTGTGCTGGTCTTCTCAAGGGAAGCTTCATACGCTGGTTTAAGTGCATCAGTAGTGGTGCTCTCCTGCCCCTCCAGGAGAGTTTCAGACAATTTGTGCGATGGTATGGTAGTGAAAAATGGATTTGTTCCTTTTCCTATGAGAGAGACATCTGGTTCGTAAGTGGATATTTTAGACCCTTCTGAAGCAACTTGTGGAAGAGAGGCAATCTTGTGCATTTCTTCTTTTCCAAAAGCAGGGGGGGCATTCCCGACGATGTCATTTTCTTTCCCAACCCCTTCAGAAGTGCGGAAGGCTGAGGCTGAAGCATGAGCGCCCTCTCCCTGTTCGACTTCGTCCGCTCCGCCTTTGCCCCCGGCATTCTCCGTGGCCTCTCCTCGGTCTTTGCCGCAGGGTGAAACGATGGGCTGTCCTGCGCTGCCGCTGTCGGGAATTAGGGAGCCCACGCTCACAAACTGAGGGGAGGACACTGAACAATCCAGAGGTTTTTCCGGATCCCACCCTGAGAAAAGACCAATGCCTGTTTTTTCTTCCCGGAACGGGATGGGTGCGCATCCACCGAGCACCTCCTCGCTACGCTCCCAAGATAACACCTCAATCTGAGGCGGAGGAAACAGGTCTTTCTTCACGGCCAGCCCCTGTGTCCAGTCAAACCTTTGGCTTTGACTACCCTGCAAGACGGGTATCTTGGTGGGCCGTCGCAAAAGTGAGGGCGAGCCTTCTTCAGCCCCCATGCTTTTTTCATTCATCTTCATCCTCTCTGACGATTCGTCCACGGCCGGTTCCGGAGGAAGTGTCGTTACGTGGGTTGGTGGAGCCAGACCCTTCTGTGAACCCAACCTGCCTGCAGCAAAAGCCTCAAAAGACTCGTCCCATTCACTGAAGTTTTCTGACACAGGGGAAGTGACGAAAGGGTTGGGGGAGGCCCTCGCCCTTGTGCCCAGTGCCCCAAGATGAGACCTCTCTCTTGCCACACCTACAGCGGGGCCAGGCTCCGCCTCCGGGCAGTCCTGGGCAGGACTCGGGTCGGACCAGGAGGAGGAAACTGTCGGAGGCCAGAGGGGGGAACTGGAGAGACAGGGAGCAGGCGGGGCTGATTTTAGGGCATGGTCGCCTAAGAGGTCTACGAAGAAGGGGTTACACTGCAGTCGGGTGAAAAAGGGGTTGGAAGGAGAGATGGTTGGGGTGCCTGGAGGGGGTGTGAAAGGGTTAGCGTGGTGCGCTAGGCCAGGTGAGGCCAGCCCAATGACAGAAGCAGGACGAGGAGCACAAGAGGGGTTATCTGGGGAGGGAGTTAAGGGGTGAGAGGGGACTGTGTCTGAGCAGGTTTCTACCTTAGGAGACACTTCCGGGCTGTGAAGGAAAGGCACAAAGGGTCCTCGTGGTTAGTGGTGTGCCAAAATAAACTACCACCTCAGAAAGGGGTTCACTTTTCCAGCAGATTGTTTTTTATTATTTTTTTTTTTTAAATCAGTAAATTTAGGTTTTTGCTGCCCAGAATGGAGGCATGATTACACTGAACACATGGCTCCATTTGGCGTATCTATATACTTTTAATTGCTACTACTACTGTGAATAATAATAATAATAGTTTGTTTATCACTCTATCATACAAAAACTGCCCAAAAATGCTTTACGCAAACAAAAAACGAAAGTAAAACCAATTTTTCTGTAGTAAGAAAAGTACTTCAGAAGTGTAATTAATGGGAACAGTATTGAGTAGATTTGCCAACTGTGGTACAAGGCGATGCTCAAAGCATGAATTTCTGTTATTTGTCTGCTGAAAAAGGGTCCCTTTGAAAACAAACACTGGTTCCACCACCTTAAAAAAACTGCGTCAGCACCCCTACTCTGAAGAGGACCTTTCCATCAACATAAGTTGTGTATTTACCTTGAGGGACACAGAAACTCTCAATAAGACACCCCCCACCCACCCACCCACCCACCACCCCCCAAGAAACGGATTTCCGATGTAAGAAAATAATTGCCTCCAAAGTAAATGTTCTTGATGCGGGGAAAATAAACAATTTGTGCACTAACCTGACTGATCTCAGCATTGAAAATTTTCAATGTAAATGAAATGCATTTTGTTATGGACCTTGTGCAGTCAAGAACATTAACTGCTGCTGACATCAAACCCCATTAGAAATTCTTCTCTACAAAATGAAGAATTTTAAATGAATGATACAATTAATTTCGTTGTTCTTTTTAACGACTGTTGTCATTTTTACTGCTTTAGTGTTATATTTATATTTTTTATATGCATTCTGTGTACATTATGATGCATGATTAGGTGAAGCACTCTAAATCTATGGAAAGTCCAGTATAAATAAAGTGCATAAATATGAATGCATTATTCTTAGTGTTCATTTGTTATCTTCCATAGCACACTGATTATAAAAACACACCTCTAAATTAAACACACTCCACACGTTCGCCTGTGAGCTCTGCCCTTGGCTGTACGGGCTCCCTAAACTATGGAATGTGTTTTAAATCTCTTACTCTAGACTTAATATTCAGAATTATTTTTTATGTTATCTTGTTTCTGCATTGTATATTTTCCCTTACACTGAGACTTTAACTTTGATACGGACTCTTTCTTAATATACTGCATTGCCTTTTGCGTCAACTTCCCCGACACCTTTTCCTTTTTGGAGAGCGTTTTTGAGTGCTCGGCATGAAAAGCACTATATAAATATACAATTAATTCACTCATTTTTAGAATAAAGTTTTTAATTTTAAACACTTCTGTGAGGGGGTGGATTCACTGTTCATGCAAAGGGGCGGTGGGTTGGGGGATGATAAAATGACAGGAGCTACTGCAGCAGTGGCGTTACCCCCCGAGTGCCTACAGGGGGCGCTGTAGGGATGTCCACAAGAGCACTGAGCACTGTCAGAGTTAACGGAGTGGGATCAAGTCGATAGCAAAGAGCTGAATCAGCAGGGGCTCAACTTCTGTGATCAATAAGCCTGAACATTTTACACCCTGCCACCACAATAAAATAAGAAAAGACCCAACCCTGTGATTAACTTTTTCAGGCAGAATGTATTTCAGTCCTACTTCAAACCATCCATCTCCAGTTCCGCTCTTAATTAACAGCTGGGGGCATGCAGCCAGGAAGAGACGAAAAGGCTGCTCTCGCGGACTGCCACGCTTAAGATAAGGCAGTCCGTGCGAGAGAGTAGAGCGTTCCAATTGTGTCAAAATCGGTGGAATTAATTCCAACGAGCGACAAACTTCGTCTGATTACTGAAACCGATTATCGTTTGTGGCTCTCCTCGGTTGCGCGTCCCTGCAAAGCTGTTCTCCGAGGAAGCACAAAACCGCTCGTCTCCGTGGATGACAAGAGCGTAGCTCGACCCGCGAGACAACACCGCGCTGCCACCTCCGTAATACCAGAGACAGTTTCAGTTTTAATTTTTATTCAAGTATCACTGGTAATACTGCGGGTGCGAACTTTTTTTTTTTTTTTCCTTGTGAGTTTTTTTTCACTCGCCTTGCTGACAGACTGCCTGAGAAAGTTGAGATGTGCCAACACCCAAAAATAAAAACCAGCGAGCCATTGGTGTGTGCTCAGAATGCGCTCTGTCTGCGCTGCAGACTAGTTTCATTTCCTTTTTAAACGTCATATCGCCCTGAGCACACCACAATAGCAGCTGCCCCTGTGCCTTAAGATAACAAGTATATTGAAAGAGTAGGCTATACCGCTCAGTCGACGTCGTACATAACATACCTAGAAAAGAGAAAATACAAAGACAAGAGGCATTTACTTGATAATGTGCTAAAAAGAAGCGATTCACATTGACAAGAGTGTGTCATTCTGAGCTAAAAAGACAGACACTGCCTTAGCTTTGCTGATTCTGACAAAATACCCACAGTGCATCACTCTGGCGAGGGGAGAACATAAAAAGCCCACACATTGAGTAATTCAGGCACTCGAACAAAGTACTGCAGCCATACAACACACAGCACATTTGAGAGAAAATATGTGTCAGTCTCTTTTGTTGAATTCCAGCTGAGGACTGATGGTGTTAACAGGTGAACTGGGTATATTCAATTTTTGCTCTCTGGTGAATTATTAGAGGAAAATGCATAGAAAAAAAGGTCGTACAATGGTTAGGGAACTGGGCTTGTTAACTCAAAGATTGTGAGTTCATGAACTCACGAATAAACCAGACTGAAAAGTTTATACAATTGAGTAGTCCTATTTGGACAATAAATGGGTCCTCATGATTTTTCAAAAAAACAGCTGCACAGTTATAATTACAAATGCTCTACTGCTTGTCCCGTTGCACTTTATATATAATTTTACTAGAACAAAGTCAAGGTATACCTGGCAATAAAAGCACTTGAACTTGAACTTGTGAAATGTAAAACTCGTGGTGCGCTGGTTGGTCGGTGTTAATCAGTTTAACCCACAGGGTCCAAGTCAAACCATGCGGTTGTTCCCTGAACGGTACTTCTCTCTAGGGTTCTCGACACACTTGTTCCTGGTTATGGTTATACACTTTGTTGTACGTCGCTCTGGATAAGAGCGTCTGCCAAACGCCTGTAATGTAATATAATGTAATGTCTGGCTTTAACATGCTTTCTGCGGGAGGGTTACGACCCTATCTGCAATGCAGACGCTTGGGGTAACTGGACCCAGATCAGTAATCTGAGCCAGGCATCGTTCCAGGTTCCCATCAACTGAAATATTACATCCGTCACCGCCTGCACGCAGCCCTTGTGTTTTCTCTCCCAGATTTATCTAGCAGGCCGCACCCATTAGCCTACTCCACAAATGCAGGGTCTGCTTGACTGGAAAAATGATCAGTGTTAAATTAGCACAGGCAGAGTAGTCTCGGGAGTCGTGAGCCTTCTACGGACTCTGTAACGGTCTATTAATCACCAAACACTTTTCCCTGTTGCACCATACTGTGGGGTTAAAGTCTGGCCCTCGAGACCCTAAACTGATCTGGATGCTGGAGACTGTGTCTGCTACGACAAGCCCATTCTGGAAATGGCGTCAGACACAAATCTGGCACAATTCATAAGAGCAGAAGTAGTCAAAGGAATTTACAGTTGACAGGTATGGTGTCTGCTTGCAGAGTTGACCCCCTTGGCTTGACACCATTGGTCGCCATTTCTTTGAATTCTCTGGTGTTGCCGTTACTACGGTCGCTCTGATAAGTACATTTCTAGACCAGAGAACTCCCATCCGGAAGGTCTCACAGAGCCCACTCCACAGAGGCTTCCAGTCCCCCCGTTTCTGCCCAAACTTACCTTCTCGGTTACTTATGATTTAGGGAATGCAATAATTGATGGCCAACAAAAATTAAAATCCTTAAAAGAACACTACCCAGAATGGAAACCAAGCTCCTTTGTTCCTGAAATGGTGAAGTCGACTTGACTTAAAAAAAAAGAAAGCATGCTCATCAATACCTGTATCAGATGAATGAAGGATCCCACTTCTGTGACAACACTCACCTTACAGCCATAACTGCCCAACAAACAAAACCTCAGAGGCCTTCATTTCAGGTCTTGGTGACCAGGAGCTGGACCACCCCATTTACGTGCATTTTGTTTTGAGCCTTCCCAGGGCGGCCATCTTATCTCACGCTAAGCTACATATAGCAGCAATAGCAGCTATATCCCATAAGCCCCTGTGACAGGAAAACTGAAACAACCAGGCCAGAGTCACCTTGGTTCCGCAGGCATTTCTGATACAGCCGGCTAGTGAGCCAGCAATTAGGGGTCAAAAGGTCACTGAGAATGGCCCAAACTCACCTTGGCTTGTTGTGGGAATCCTTAGAGCCAAACCAGCCCTTATGTTTCTCCTCAGCGTGGGGCGGGGCCTCGATATGCTCCGCCCCCTTCCCTGCCGAGTCGCTCCGCCCGTTCTTCTTCTGCTTCTTCCCCTCGGCGGCCGGTTCCGTCGCCGCCGCCGCCGTCGTCGCCGCGGGAACCACGAGCGTGGCGGCCTGCGCGGACACGGCGGCCTTCTCCTCCTTCCCGGGCTTGTCGAAGGACCAGCGGCGGCCCTCGGCGCCGGGGCCGGGCCTGGGCGGGTCCTCGGCCCGGCGGGTCAGGTTCTGGAGGGAGCGGGAGAGGGGGGAGCACTTCTGGAGCAGGCCCAGGGTGGCGTGGCTTCCGGCGGGGAGGGGCTCGGCCGCGTAGACGTGGCTGCCGTTGACGCAGAGGGAGGACTGGGACAGGGCGCCGCTCTGGGCCTTCAGCGACTGCACGGCGCGGGGCTGGGGAGGCGGGGCCTGCGTGACCTGGCCGGCCTCGTCGCTGAACGCCCGCTTGTGGGTCATGAGCTTCGGCGACGGGTGGGTGGTGTGGTCTGCAGCGAATGGAGAGAGAGAGAGAGAGGAGTGTGAATGCACACGCAGACAGAGGGAGAGGGAGAGATAGAAAGAGAGAGAGAGTGTCTGTGTGTGAGTGTGTGAGAGAGTGTCTGCGTGTGTGTCTGTGTGCGTGTGTGAGAGAGTGTCAATGTGTGTGTGTGTGTGTGTGAGAGAGTGTGAATGTGTGTGTGTTGTGTGTGTGAGAGAGTGATTGTGTGTGTGTATCTGTGTGTGTGTGTGTGTGTGTGAGAGAGAGTGTGAATGTGTGGTTGTATGTATGTGTGTGTGAGAGAGTCTGTGTGTGTGTATCTGTGTGTGTGTGTGTGTGTGAGAGAGGGAGTGTGTGTGGGTGTGTCTGTGTGTGTGTGTGTGTGTGAGAGAGAGAGAGTGTGAATGTGTGTGTGTGTATGTGTGTGTGAGAGAGTCTGTGTGTGTGTGTATCTGTGTGTGTGTGTGTGTGAGAGAGAGGGAGTGTGTGTGGGTGTGTCTGTGTGTGTGCAGAGGGGGAGAATGTTTTCTTTGATCTTGACAGCCATAAAAACAGCAAACTCAAACACTAAATATTATGAAAACCTCTTTTCAGCTCCATCAGCATTACTTTCTGAAAAATAAAAGAGCTCAGGGCCCCAAACTCCAACAAGTCAAGAAAAGCTATAACACGTAGCCTCAGAACCTCAAAAGCACAAAGCCTGAAAACTGTCTGGTGAAGAATATGTACGTGAACGTAAGGTAAAGTTAGCCGACCGCTGCCGTAAAGCTGCAGAATTAAACGACGACGACGAAATAGATGAAATAAAATAGAAGAAATAGACCCCCCCCCCCCCGCCCTGGCAGACTCGGGCGCCTCTCACCGGGGCTGTCGTCGGCCGTCAGGTTGCTGGTCTCGCTGGGGGAGTTGGAGAGGTCGGACACCACCACGCTGATGCCGGCGGTGGGGCTGAGGCTGCCGCCGCGCGAGGACGACTCGCTGCTCTCCGAGCCCAGCGACGTGCTGGACCGCGTGTCCGACGACTTCCGCAGCTTGCCCCGCAGGAAGAAGTTGCGCATCTTGCTCCGCCGCCCCTCCCCGCCCTCGTCGTCCTCGTACTCCTCCTCGCCGCCCCCGTCGCTCGGCAGCCGCGGCCTCCGGCGGGTCAGCGCCCCGACGCCGCCGGGCACGATGGCGGACGCTGACTCGGCGTCGTCCTGCTTCTTGCTCTTCATGCGGTTCTTCAGCCTGCCGAAGGCCGACAGCGGCTTGTCCTTGGCCGACAGGTCGTACATGCTGGCGGTCAGGTTGTTCCGCGTGAACTGCACCGTCACCTGCACCTCCCCGCGCTCCTTCTCCTTCTTACCCGTCTTGGAGTGCAGCTTGTACCACCTGCGGCCGCAGACGGGGGGCGACACAGAGCCGAGAGTCACTTGCCTGCGTCTCAGTCTTATGTTCTCCTTCACTACCATTTTACACACTAATCACATTGCTGTGAAGCTCCAGTGTATGAAGCATGGATAACAGTTAACCCTTTAAGGAGTAAGATCACAAAATATGTGATTAGAATGTTCTAAATTGAACATTCTAATGCTGATGTAACAGTCACTAATGGTGATTGGAAGCAGTGGAGTTCTAGAACGCTGAGTTAGAAGACCGATTAAAAAAACATTCCAAAAAACCTTCAAAGGGTTAAGTGCTATGTACCTACATTATCACAACTCAATGTTCCTACGACATTAACTGTATTTAAAATTAGAAAAGAAAAAAAGATTATTTATGTTTTTTTACTGGGTCACAGTGACTGAACAGTGGTTGACATTTTCTTTTAAATTTTTACACCTCATTTTGTATGACATCCTGGTCCTTGCAGACTGCATTTTTAACTCTACACCATTTGTGCACACTTTTCATGCAAGCTGAAAAAGCACACTACCTTATGATAACAGCCATTGAGAGTAAAAGCACGTCCTCACAAGGTCAAACACATAGATTAGGGAGAAACTGCTGTGCTACGGGCCAGTTTGTTTGAACAGTCTAATCTACCTGCAGGAAAACTGCAGAACTTTCCCTCTTAGTCCACAAAAAAGTCTGATGACTGAATCTTAACAAGCTCTTTCTTCAGGTAAATCACACCTGAGGGGCAGTGGATAAGGTGGTTTCCCCAGGTGAAGTGTGCGTCTAAGGTGTTCCTCAACCTACCTGTAACACACCTTCTCAAATGTTAGGCAACCTGATCTTCTACTGTACACCTGCTATGTTACACGGGGCTCGAGGTGGAAAGGCATGTTTCTCTGCGTTACAGCACGATCTCGTCACGTTCTTAAGCAGATACTTCGGCCTTGTTGGAAATTAAATGGCATAAGACAACCACGGCATTCCAGGAAAATGCTAGGAACGCCACTTTCTGCCAGACACGCCTTTGTGCGCTAAAAATAGAGAAGAGTGGCACGCAGATTCACACCAGAAAAACAGCGCTGGGTACTACCAAGAGCAGCTCGTTTTTCCAGCTATACGCCTGGCTGCAGATCGATGTCCTGTTGTTATATTCTTACCACGATGGTAAAATGATTTAACTTTTAAAAAAAAATTTTTTTTAGCTTTATTGGACAGGACAGTGTAGAGAGACGGGAAGAGAGAGGGAGAGGTTGCGCGGTCCGACTCGAACCGCCTGCGTCGCGGCTCGTAATGAGCATGTGGACAGTGCTCCACAAGCTATGCCACGAGACGCTCCTTGATTTTACATTTTAAAAGAACTGGACTCTGCTATCGAGAAACATGTCTACAACAGGCTCGGATCAAGTCCCTTGCCTTAATCAACAGCAGCTGAAGCCTTATGATCCATAAGAGATTGACAGATACAAGTATTGAATTTAAGAACCCTGGACTTCTGCATCAGAATGACATTGTCTACAGACATGGCTGTGATCAAGCCCCCTGCTAATCACCGCCTGGAGGCCAGATCCATAAAGATTGAAATCAGTATTGTTTCCCTCACTGCAGGAAGTGGCTAGATCGCATCTACAAAACAAACATCAGAGCAAAAACGCACATTATTTCAAATCGAGATTGCAGTGAGGCACAGAAATGTTCGTGTTAATCAACTCTTACAAATACTACGTGCCAGCAGGATCAATGTTCTGAAACTGATTCACTGGTTATTTTACTGAGTAGCGTGCGCAAGATACTCAAAACATGCACATTAGTTACCATCACATGATATTATACTTTAAGGACCTGATTTACCAAGACCTTTAGCAAAATCATTTTAGCACACACAAAATTAATAACACGACCAATGATTGGTACAAAACAAATACCATGGCCAATCACTGGTCATGTTATTGGTTTTGAATGTGCTAAAAGGTTTTGCACATGCTACACGTCTAATTAAATCAGGCCGTTAATGTATTATTATTTTTATTTAAATCATGTAGTTTTATATAATAAAACTACGCGATTTAAATGGGAAATTCTGCGATTTAAATGGGAAATTCTGCATTTTATTCTCTCATTGTTCATATTTGGTCTTCTTAGTTACTTGGTCTAGACTGCCTGGGAAAGAAATTAGATTTTTTGAAGTTTAGATTTAAACTTGCAAACAGTTCATTTTTAACTGTCAGTTTGTGTAATAGGGAGGGCGGAAAAGTGGTTACAGGCCAGCGTGCCCTACTTTCATCTCCTCCTCGCTGTCTTCAGTTCCGCCCACTACTACTGACAATAAACACCGCACCGAAAACCACAGATTCCAAACACCCACCAGACACGAAGGCACACAAGGTTTTCTCCAAAATGCGTTCATCACCCCCGCCCCTCCCCCCCTTTGCGCCCAATCGTGTGTAGCGGTTCTCCCTGCCGCAGCCTCCCAAATCGATCCAGGCGGAACTCGCGCCGTTGCCGTCTGCAACGAAAACTTTGGCTCCTCTGTTGCACGCAGAGATGCACGGAGACGGGGGCTACAGCTGAGCCGGAGAGGAGTTTTACATAACAGTCTCAAAAGAGACAAGCTCCGCATAAAACCAACATGTAGCTACTTTAATTAAAACCTCAAAAGCGGTAACACTTCCCTCAGTACTGCAGCTGTCAGTCAGGCTATACAAGTCTATTCATTGATGGCAGATAATTAGTACATCCCATGGGACAAGTGAGCAGACAAAAATGAGTGGTATTCACCCAGGAAATGTACTGCAGCCACGTGTGGTGGAAATGAACTTGTAGTTCTGAACAGAAATGATGGACGCATCACATACCAGCTTAAATGAGTAATGGATGAAATTGCAAGCCTGGAAATGAGACATTAAGATTATTATTATTTTTTTTTTTACTGAAGCTCAATCACGAAAATGTTGGTATGTAACACACTACCCCTTATATACGACATAATCCTGCTTTTTCAGAATGCAAAACAAAATGCACAACAGCCATGCAAAAGTCACACATTTAAAAGTGGAGAGGCATTAGCAAGACCCCACAAAGCCCGCTGCTGTGCTCACCTCTTATCGGCCTACGCTATAATGCACAGGTTTCTCTCCGCAACATTATAATTGGGGACTGCATCACGCCTACACCCTCTGAAGAACAGGTATTTTGGAGGGCTCTTTCAAAATTCTAAGCCAGTGTTCTAGAACTCCATTGCTTTCGGCTGCCGGTAGTGATTGTGACATCAGCATTAGAACGTTCAGTTACAGAACATTCTAATCAAATGTCTGTGAACTCGCACACTCGTTTAAGGGTTAAACAAATTCATGCTGCCATTTTGTGAGATAACCTACAAGTCTGGATTTGTGCGCGAGCGGCATTTCCTGTCCAGGGGGCACGGGCCGCAGGCCAACCCACACCCACAGACGATCGGCGGAGCGTGTGATCTTCTGAAGTAACGCCAAATTTGGTGCATTCCTTTATGCTCATGCCTGCGTGTCATCGGCAGGGCCGAACGCTGAAAAAACAGGCCACCAGGGGGCCCCGGTCCAGCCAGAGAACGTCTCTAACATGGCCTTAAACAAGTGAGGGGGGAGGCGTCACTTTTCAGGATTTTATATTTTAATTTAATCAAATAAAAGATGGCGAAAGGCAAAGATCGCCTCAGAGATCTCAGGAAAATGGCCGTTTCTTCTCTCAAGGGTCGTGGTGACAGTACAGTGAAACAAAACCCTCTCGACTGCTACCTTTCCCAGTCAGTGGGGATTTGGCGGGAACTTGAGCAACCGAAATCCAACCCATCCCCCACCCCCGTACAGTCACCAGTCACTCACCCCAGCCAGCATGCTGCCTGAGTTGGGATCTCTAGGATGCATGAATTTATCATAAGAGCATTCATTTTCCTTCATTGAGGCACATGCACTTCATACCCATCCACCATCTGCTCATCGAACCGTTGTATTTTAAAGTAAATAGCCCATTTGCTCATTTAAGCATCTACTGCTTTCATTAAAAAGGCCCTTTGCAAATTAATAAACACACAAGCAAACGTAATGAACCTTCCCTTAGATCGTGGTCAACTTTACCACATCTGGCACGTAGAGTGGAATGCAGTTACCACGCCAAGGTGGGGAAGGGGGGGGGGGGGGGTACATCGGCATTGCCTGCGCTGGCCTCCTTAACAGCAAGGGGCGAGGAATAAGCACGAGAAACCGAAAGCTGCAGAGGCAGAGAGGAAAGGGGGCCCACACGTTGCGGCCCTATCAGAATGCAACTCCGCTCGGGACAACTGGACGCCTAAAAAAAAAGCTAAAAGCTTTTCCGGACTCACTGTCAATACGAACTCAAATCGAGTCAGATTTCAAAAGAGTACGTTGCACAGAGCGTAGCTGCTGCAAAATTGTATGCATCATTCAGCATGACGAAAATGTGCTATGGACATAAGATTTCACAAAATTATTTCTAAAAAAACGCTTTGCAAAATACATTCAAAATAATTACCAGATGAACAATAATAAATAACACAGAAATGGCCTGTTACGTTTCAAACTGGCGGTGAGAACAAAAACTGTAACATACGATAGCTTGGCCAATGAGAAGTGAACGCTAAACCAATCAGGAGTGACGGGTGTGGCCAGTGAAGATTGGTAGTCACACCCACTCCCTGTTCTCACCAATGAGAAGTGATCTTAACCCCACAGACTAACTGCAATCTGGCATTATTCTAAACCATCAGAGAGAGAGTAAAATGTAAATGAACATTTAATTACATTGACGGCAAATGCCTGTTTTCAACAACGTGTGGGCCAACTTACAAATCACGATCGAAAAAGTAAGTCACAACAGACATCTCGAAAGTGATTTACATAAACAAGCTTTGCCAATTAGGCACCGGAAAAAGTCTTCCGGTGACATCGCTAAAAACCGCCATCTGTGAACGCTCCGATAATATTTCAACCTCGGCGAAATTTGTGGCCGTGACAGCTTTTCTACCAACATGTTGCCAGTTTTTGAAAACCAACTGACAGTTTAACCCAAATGCAGGTCAATCGCCTTCCAACATGACCTTTCTATTTTTTTCCCCCCGTTTCTATACATAGGGCTGCAAGGATTATTCCAGGAATTAAAATGAACTGATTCGAAGTGTACTAATTAAACTGTTGACGAAAACGTAAATACCAGAGACAAGATACTCATCTTTGAGATGAACAAACTTCCAAGCACACAGTAAGTATAGTTGAAGAAGAATATTTAGCCAGAATTCAACTTTATAGTGTTGTTATCCTTGATCTTAATTGTCATAAGAATACAACACTAAATACAGATTGTTTCTCAGATCTGAATAATGAAGAGTTATTAAGTGAAACCCAATCAAAATACCTTTATTTTAGCTTCCTGAAACTACCATCTCACATAATGCATTTCTAAATTAACACTGTCTATGTAAAATTAAGATTTTTAGGTAAACTTACACTATAAATATAAATCAATTTACATATTTTCATTTGCAAAGACACAGAGATCATGTGTTCACACACTGGATTGGATAGGACTGCATAATTCTCTAAAAACCTGTATGTATGTTCCTAGTGTCATTGTGAGAGCACAGCACAGAAGGAATTTTATCCTGAATGACATGGCAAAAAAGCACACACACTCTCACTCCCTCACTCTCAACTGCAGTGCAAGATTTACCCAGCATGCTTAGCGAGCACAGCTCCATTCTGGCTCGATTGATGGAGGCAGCCCAAAACGATCCCAGCAAGATCACGTATACAAGTCAAGATGCAGAGATCTGTGGGTGCCTTCTTATCCAGCTCACTGCTGCGTTAACCTTCAGGTGTAAAAATTAACTAAACGTATAGCCATTCCTCACAGGGCAGCCAAGAACCTGCACGGCTGACGCTAATGGGGTTTATCGATAGCTATCCAAATTCCAACAGCGGAAGAACCGACCCAAAGACAATGCAGACGGGCCTAATCTGTACAGGTCACGAACTGCACTTACCAAACAACTCGAAGACTAGCATCCAAGGGGAGACACTGAAAGCCAACAACGACAACAACAAAGAGCATGTTTCCACACGCACGCCTGGGCATCTTACTGCACTGGCATTTCATTGCTCAGTAATCGTGATACAAAATGCACAAACACCACAAGACGCACACGTTAAAGCACGTTCAGCTCGGTGCAACTCGGACAGGTACGTTCATGCATCAAATTGTGTGTAATTCTCAGTAAAATGATTCATCTGGTGAGGAATGCATTCTTTTATACAATGCATCCTATAATGCAATGCATTACCAAACCATCTGACAAGAAAGTGGTGATGAACACATTTGTACACACAATGTAAAATGCTCCTGGATGTACAAGTCTAAAATATCACACTCTACCTTCAACCACTGCTTCTAGCATAAGCTCCCAGCTAAATAACCTGTGCTGTTAATTCACAGTTAAAATTTTAAAATAACACAAGCTTGCGACAGTTTCGTAATGATGCGGCTGCGCCGGGCTGTTTCCAGCTAACTGACTCAACCGGAAAAGTTCGCGCGCCCACTCTGCCCGCCAGGGTCGTGGTACCACCCCGAATCGTCCCCGAATCGTCCCGGCCAACAGCTGGCCGTCTGAGAAATGTGTTCACGGGTTGCTGCAGTCAGTGGAAACTTCCTGGAGTGTCAGACCCTCACTGTTTAACAGGTAGTGCGAAGGACCGCAAAGGACTCCTGTAATGTGGGACTGACCTCTGGCCCAGTGTCCTGTAATGTCCTCTAATGACTGAGAACCGAGACTTTCTCAGTAATGTCTTTTGCAATGTGTGACTGAGACCTGACAAGTGGTTTATGTGTGAGTGTGTGTGTGTGTATAATGTGTGTGTGTATGTGTGTGAGTGTGTGTGTGTAAGTGTGTGTGCGTATGTGTGTTTGAATGTGAGTGTGTGTGTGTGAGAGTATGAGTGTGTGCATATGTGAGTGTGAATGTACTGGTGTGAGTGTGCACAAGTGTACGTGTGTTCATGAGCGTGGTGTGTGCGTTTGTGTACTTGTGTGTGTGTGTGCATGTGCCCATCTGCTTGTTTGTGCGTGTGTTTGTGTGTTCAACTCTCACAGTGAACACGCACGCACACAGTTCGACTCTCACAGTGACTTGGCCGTCTCTTAAACTAGTCCGCCACGGTTTCCACACCCTCACACGCAGGGCAGCCAGTTCGCTGCGGGTGAGGACGGGGGGCCAGTCGGGAGAACTACGACGGGAGGAATTCAGAAAGATCTCTGTGGAATGTGAGAGGTTCTCCAAACAGACACACAAGGACACATGGGGTCCACAGGTCCAAACAGCACCAAACAGAGAAAAGCACAAAATCTTTTTTGTATTTTCAACTGGATACGTGCAAATAAATAAACACCCAATTAAAACACCTCAACTGCAGGCTAGTCGTCTGCGAGATACTTGCAAGTGGAGCAACCCGACTGGGACGGCATGAACTTCGTTCAGTCGGTGACTGTTCATCTCAGAACCATTTTAATATGGAAAGAAGACTTGTTTTGACTGTGGAAACTGAGGAAGGGGAACGTTTCCACCCTCAGCTTCACCTGATCTGAGCAGTTTTTGTGGGTAGAGTATAAAAGAACACGACAGTGAACCTCATTTGGGGTCATAAATGACGGCGAGTTCAAATCATCCAGAGAACGTGCAGGTGTAAAATAAAACACTCAACTGACAGGCATCGGGCGGGCGGGAAACCCCCGTCTGAGAAAATCAGAGAGTGGGAAGTTCAAAGAGGTTTTATGAGTAAGCAGACAAAGCTGATTCATTCATTTGTCTCTCTCTCTTCCTCCGTCTCTCCATCACTCTCTCGCTCTCTCTCTCTCGTTCCTCAGGTTGCCAGCGACGGGTCTTCTCAGTCGTCTATGGTTGACCCAGAATGCATCCCTTTTGTAAGAGTTTTGATTTATGCTTGCTGGCGGTTTCGTTTTCAATACTTTTTACCTTTTCTTGTCAGAGAGGTTATAAAAGGCACTTTAAAGGGGATTTTCTTGTACAGCACAGCAATGCTGACAGCACCACAGCCTCCTGTTACCAACAACAGACCTTCAATAAGACAAATGTCATTTTAAAAAAATTCAAGAGAAAAGATGAGTCAAATACACCATTAGTAAAACCATTTTGGAGATTGGTGAGGTTCGCTATTCCTTGAAAAATAACAAGCAGATTTAGGTATAAGCTTATTTTAGAGTGCGCTGAGGAACTGCCCATGGGGTACAGTTACGTAATCAGGTCCAGTGTCTACCGTCTTCTGCAGAGATGTGGCAGAAGGCGAGGTTCAGCACTGTCAACTTTTACAGTTCCTGCGTTAGCACAAAGCTAACAGTCCCTGTGTTAGCACAATGCTAACAGTTCCTGTATTAGCACAAAGCTAACAGTCCCTGTGTTAGCACAAAGCTAACAGTTCCTGCATCAGCACAAAGCTAAGTCCCTGTTTTAGCGCAAAGCTAACATCCATAAACACTGCATTACAGTGACGTCACTGGCTGTTCCAAAATGGGATTTAGTTAAGAAAACATCTGGCTATAAAAACTAAGCTAAGAGAAACACACAAAAAATAAATAAATAAATAAACTAACAAGGCAGATTGGGTCACCTGCAAACTGCTGTTTCAATCTCTAGGCCGGCCGAGAACACAAACACATTAATCCAGCTCAGGCCTTGCAGCTGCACTGCCAGACCATCGCACCTGGGGACGGAAAAATCCTGATTGTGCAAATCATACCAGTGAGCACAACCTGGAAATATGCTATATATACATATATATATATATATATATATATATATATACACACACACATACACACACGGAATGAAGATTACTGCGAGTCGCCTGTTTTTCAGAAGCTGCACTCAGGCCTGTGTTTTTGACCTGCTGGCCCGTCTGGTTCTGGCTCGGCCCAGATTGCGGGGGGTGTCCCCCGTCCCGATTTTTGGGAGCGGTGCCGCTGCAGACGCAGGGGAACGCGCCCCCACGACGCACCCCTGCCCCCGCAGCAGAGGAACGCCGACTCCGGAATGTTCCATCCCCCCCCCGCCAACGTCACGATGCGGGAAGTGCATCTGAGGCGGGACGGACCCCCCCGTTTCTCTACCGACTGCGGGACAGCGGCGAAAGATTGAAAGCAGATGCTGGCTCCCCAAAATGAGACGACGAGACAGGAAACGAACCCAAAATTGCAGTTTTTCGCGGCTGCGGACTGCGCTTCTTCTCAAACTAATATAAAATGGAGGCTAACCAGAGTCTCCTTTTCACAGCACTGCCATGACCACAACTGGCTGTGAGCGCTTCTGCTGGTCCACACAGCTGCTAATCGCTCAGGAGAGTATAAAAAATGCACTGAATTGGACTAGGAACCACATGGAAAGAGACACCACTGAGTGAACAGCACAATCTTTCTGTGGGACTGAGACTGAGTCGCACCACAACTAGGAAGAACGAATTATGTTTTTTTCCCCCCTCAAACTATTTGGTATGTACGGACTCTGTGCCGCGAGTCTGTCTTTAAATGTGGGTGTAAACACTGGTTTAAATTTTCTGTCCTTACACAACAACACATGCAAATGCTGGCCGGAGTGCCTATCCACAACAATCCACAGAAGCTACTCTTAACCCTCTTGGACCAAGCCAGGAAAAGCAGAGGGTCTGCCAACTACTGGATTCTGGGATTCGACACCAGACCGTGGGGTCCACCCACACACTGGAGCAGTGCCATAACAGGATGAGCATACTGGACAAGGCTACATTTTGGGGTAAAAAAAAATATATTATCGGCTCATTAAGAGGGTGGAGGGCTGAATAGCTTTTGGGAAACGCGACTCTAAAGCACAGCGTATGGAAGAGACAGAAGAGGATCGTGGGGGGGGGGGGGGCGAGGGGGGGCGCTGTGTGTGTGTGTGGACCCAGCCTAGTGGGAATTTGGGCACTGAACTCATCTGCAATCACCACGGGTTCCAGAGCTGCTGGACTCCCATTGGTCGAGGCAGAATGCCAGATGGAACCGCCCGGTCCAATGGGAGCTCATTATCTCCCAGCGATGCAGCACCGATTAACAAGGCAGGATGTAGACCTTCCCTGCACTCCTCTGGACCATGACTCAACCAGATGCCTGCAGACTACACTGGGGTTCCGTGACAAGAAAGGAGAAGGGGAGAGAGGGATGGAGAAAGAGAAGAAAGGATAAATAGTGAGAGAGAGAGAGAGAGAGACTGCTTCAAAGATGTTTTGTGTTGCATCAAGAGCTTCTGACTTGCCAAATAATGCATGGATACGTCTGCCAAATGATGCGAACGCAAATTGGAGAGCAGGAGAACAGAAAGAAGGCGAGTGTGTGTTGCAGGTTTGCGTAAACCAATAGCATTCATTCCCCTTATAATCTCAGGCTGCAGCCAGTAAATGGAAGAAAGGAACAGGCCACACTAATATCCCAATTAGCCAAGCATTCAGAGCACTATAAACTGGAAAGCGACCGAGAGGTTACTGGGGTAATCTCGGCCTAAAGTCTTGCAGTGCTGAAGAACTTGTGGAGACACACACACCGAAACATCAAGAGTTAGTGCCAGAGTACCGGAAGGTACAGTTTTCTCTCCTGTGACACCTCCCTTCCAGAGAGAGAGAGTGGGTGGAGCTAGGAGAATGAGTGACAGGTGATATCCAGATGCAATCGTGATTCGTGCTGCTCTGCCAGAGAGACAGCCACGTCCTACTCAAAGCTCATTGGCTACTGCTGCCTGTATGCAAATGAGCTCCCTGCAAAACATTCCATGTGGGAAAAAACTCATTGGCTGGGCTGTGCAAGATCAAAACAAATGAAGACAAACAAACAATGCCAACATTAGCATGTCCTCTGACTACCTGGGTTCAGCATATTAACCAAATTCACACAAAATCGTGGGAATTCCAACAGAATTAACAGATGCACATCCAGCATGATCCTCTCAAGACTATGCTTAGAGACCTGAAAAATAACAATAGCAATAACTGCAAAAGATACACGATCCCAACTCATTCCCACTTCTTAAAAAAAAAGGCGCCAAGCAATGGCTCTCGAGCAGCAGCTAAAGCCATAATGCAAGATCTCAGCCTAACCAGTACCATGAACCTTTACTTGTGATGTCACCAGTAATTCAGCATGACATCTGCTGAGGTGGTCCATTATTTTTAACAGTAACTGGAGTTCGAGTCTTCATGTCAACGACAGGTTACAGGTTTGAAGGTGCGGAGAGCCCGTGCACGAACTGGGCTTCAGACGGAAGACAGCGGTCACCATCAACCATCCTTTGACCTGCTGCAAAATCAGGAGGGCCCCAGTCCTGGAGTACTAGAGGATTTCTTTATGGTTTTTCTCTCCATCTGAACCCTTAACTACATACCTGGATTAATTATCAGGCTTAACGAACGCAGGTGACCAGGCGCTGGTGGAGACACTCAGTCCATCCCCCACTCAGACGCATAGTAATCAGCCGCACCACGCAGCCAATGCCGGCAAGTCTTCCTTGGCCTATATATAACCGAGAGACAGTGAGATCCAGACCACTCTTGCATTTTTATAACCATGTTACGGTTTCAGACACACTTCCGAACGCTCTGACTCAGCTAGTGTCCACACTTAGCACTGAGCATAAAAATGTGAGCATTATCATCCAGTGAGTCAGATAGCACATTTTCAGCATATTTAACTTAACACAGGGTGGTGTGTGTTACAGTCCTTTTCTGTAACAAGTCCTTTCCCGGATTTGTACTTTTGTTTATTTTAAGATGAAGATTGAATATTTATTTTCTGATCTGAGACTGAAATAATGTGACATTTATAAAGTGAAAAAGATCAGCAATTGGCCTCATGGGAAACCTAGAACACCACAAATGTTCACCAAAGTAAAATACTGGTAAAAATGATCAAAATAGGAAATGTTTTGGACACGATTAGGGGTAAACAAGGCGTGTGAATATGTGTGTGTGTGTGTGTTTGGTATGCAGCGTGAGGTGTGTGTGCGTGTGTGTGTGAAGGTAGCTTTACCCACCCCACAGGGCAGATGACTGAATGACAGCTGTGATGGAGGAGCTCTATTTCTGCAGCCCCCCAGGCTATAAAATCCTTTGCTCTGCTCAGCAGATTCAATCGGATCAATAGGCTTCCTCCCACAATGATCCGCCCGTAACCTGAACCATGGCGTCTGCCCCCCCACCCCAAGAGCCCAGCCCCCATCCCCCTAACCGCCCCTCCCCGCCCCCACAGCCCGGGACAGGACTGTTGCGGGACAGGAGAGGAGAACAGACTCATTTTTCAGGGCTCGCACCCCAGCTGAGACACCTTCCAGTGCTCAGGTTCGCTAACACCTGCTTCAAGGGGTGGAGTTTACGGAGGCTGTAGACGCCAAGTTTTAAATAAGCCATCTCCCTGTGGTTGGCTAAGATAGAAGGCATGGAACAAGGCATAGCCTACATGCAACACGACCTCACGTGCTGGAAAACAAGGGAAGTTACATCACACAAAGGTACTTCCATGCAATTTTTGAAGGCCTCAGCCCCCCCGTTATTTAATTACATTTGAGTCTTGCTGCACTTGGGGCATTTCTCTGTGCGCTGTAACACAGCAGGAGGGAATGCGAGCCCTCCAGCCATCCCTGGGCGAGGCAGGCGTGGCAGGCAAAGCGGTGGCCGTATCTGTGGGCGGATTGCGAAAGGACTGCGCGGTGGGGGGGGGGGGCGATGCTTTGTGGCGTCAACTCCCTTCATGAAGAAAAACCTCTAAATGAATTTAATAAACACTATAACATCCAGGGAAAAATCCATTTCTTCCGATCATGACAGCTGATAACAAAAACACAACACCCAAACAAAAAACAACACAACACAACAAACAAACAAAAAAAAAAAAAAAAAAAAAAAAAGTAAATAAAAAGTTTCACAACTATTCAGGGGGAAATAAATCCCTCTTTCATATGAGTATAGATGTTTGGTTAGCAACCTGTTTTCTTGGCAATTCTCTGAGTGTCTTCTGCAGGATTGTTTTTTTTAGATTTCACAGGAAACTGAAGAGTGTGTTTGACCTTTGACCCGGGACTGGTTCAGAGACAGACGCACATGTCAGGAAGCAAAACAAACAGCTGTGAACACCACAACATCTGGGTTAACCACACAGCCCACATTTATCTTTAATGCTGCAGTGGATTGATTTTCACTCAGTCTTACTCAGTTGTTAATTAATTTAAACTGGTTGAAATTAGATCTAACTGATAGCTGTTTAAGCACCTAAAACAAGCTATGTCCATGACAACAGAACCGAAAAAAATCTTAGGGTGGCAATAATTAAAGCTCTAAGAGTTCATCAATTACAAAAACCAATCAGGAATTCAATTATACACACATAAACACAAACATTCACATATTACACTGTGATTTTACAAATCCCATTCCATAAAAGGCAGTAAGGATCAAACAAACAGGATAAAACCATTCTCGGGAGGCATGGAGCTTAGATCAACAGTCGCCCAGGACTTGAGTAGGCTGTAAGGCTGTCAAACTGTGGAATTCCAGTGTGAAAAGTGTGTCTCCGTAAATCTGGGTTACCAAGTCATAAACTCGTGACTGAGACTGGAAAACAACACAAGCAGCGAACTTTATGCAAGGCGAAATCAGAAATGCCATTTTCTCCATTATAACACACAATTACCCAGGACTGCATAAACTCAGGCCTGTTCCGCACAAAGATACGTCTCAAATTATTTCAAAGATTGCTGAAAACAAAACCTTTTCGCAAGCAGTCCAGGGCACAAAAGACCAATTGTGGGTTTAATTCCATCAACACACGGCTTTGGCTGCAGTCTCTCGCCATCTCTCAGCAAAGCAACAGGACCAGGTCTGAAACGGCTCACACACGCTCGCAACACGCATGCACACACACACACAAACACACACACACACACCCAACATGCATGCACACACACACAGTACAGTACAGTACAGTTCCTACTGTACAGTTGCACTGAGATCAAGGAAACTTTAATGTCTGTGTGAAGTGGTGGCGGTGGCATGTAGGAAAAAAAAAAAATCACAGAAAGGTCACCTCTTACATCGTGTGCAGTGCACTGTATCATTACCACAATCCAATCACTTCTGGTCATGAACTGCTCATGAAAATAGAGAAAACTGAATGGTATGAGTTATACCTTTGATGATGTAATTTGCTTGTGGTTAATAGTAATTTACTTATGGCATATGTACCCCTCCCCCCCCCCCCCCCACCCACCCGGCTACCCCCCACCCCTGCACGTACGTCCACTCAAAAAATCACTAATTTTAGACTCATGCAAATGCTCTTGTAACTCACGCGCACGCAAGTGAAACCAAACCCTGCATGACTTTTATTCTCCCGCAGATGAGACTGTGGATCTCCGGACTGCACAGTGGGTCTTCCGGACCTCCCAGGTTACTGAACCATGAGTGACCTCTAAACTGAGGTGGTGGGGGGCGGGGGGCGGGAGGCGGGGGGGGGAGCCTGATCCAAGAGACCCACTGACCTAACGCCCTAGTCCCAGGACCGTTCACTCGAATCAGGGGGGAGACGGCCACCCCCCCCACCAACCCACACACACACACACACAGACTTGGACGGATTTTTCCATCATTTGGCCTCTGGAACGCCCTGGCGAAGGCGACGCTTGAAACGCTCTGTGATTCGCAGCAGGCGCGTCCCGCATCACCCCCCAGAAAAAAAACATTCCATGGAACCAGAGAGTCTACGTTTGACTGCACGGCCAGACAGAATGGGAGAAAAAAGAGGACAATCGATAGGGGCTGCGGTTCGGGAACAAACAAAACCGAAAAGCAGGGGACGGCTGGTAATTTACAAACCAATCTCCATAAATATTACAAATGGACGATTGACTCTCCCTTGGCGAGGCCTTGGCACCTGTAAGACTCTGAAATCCTGCTCTGTAATACAGTGCACAAATACACTGAGACGGGAGAGACACAGTCAGACAGAGAGAGACTGCCATGCAGAAAGAGCTATGGGTCTTTTTTTATTTTGGGCGGAACAGGAGTGATTTTTTTTGGGGGGGGGGGCGGGGCGGAGGCGGCAAGTTTATATTGCCACTCTGTGGGTTACATTCAAAACACTCAAAACATTTTTTTGAATGAGTTCTGTATTTTTACTGAGGAAGCAATCATTTATTTAAAAAAACAAAAACAAAGGGACATACCAACCTAACAGCAAATATGCCAGAGAGACACTGTTAAAAATAAAGAACAATGTGAAAAACATTTAAGGCTCTGAATGAAGGTTGTGTTCTCTTAAGATACTACGCAACTCTTAATGCCAAAAACCTATATTTGTGATAGTTTTAAAGAAATTAAGCACTGTGAATGAATCTCTAACTGATGCTTGAGACAGAAAACATCTCACTTGTTATTCTCGTACAGTATACTGTATACTAGAGTAGCGTATGAGCATATGTAGGCCAACCCAAATCCAGGACCGAAGGGCCTTCTGGTTTTCGTTGTTACTCCACATTTTGACTCATCAGTTAGAGGAAACTCATTTCTTGGCCGCGAACTAGTTGCTGTCCATTTTAAAGTGGAAGCCTTGTGGAGGGGTTGGGGGGGTTGGATTAATTCATCTTTAAAGTGGATGGAGACAGAACTTTGCACAAACACAAACTCACTGACACACTTTAGTGTCCAGGAAGCCCAGATTTAGTAATCGCACTGTTCTGCAACACTGCGCCACAGGAAACGAACGGTCACACCAGCGCCCGTCACAAACCCCCCCAACAGACCTGGGCTTCATCCGTGAACACGCACGCACATAAACTAACACAAGCCCTGCTATCAGGGACAACAGTGGTAAAGCCAAACGCGGTCAAGAAATCTCTGGCTTAAAAAAAAAATGATTAAAAAATGTCACGAGATACCGTACACGATAGCGCGTGAACTACACAGTCAAACGAGAACAGCACAGATAATCATAGAAGCGCTAAATTGCAGTTACTCAGTAAAGCACAAGTTCACCGAACATGCAGCATGTACAAGCAATCATCGGTCTTCTGCGTCTAACTGGCTAAAAACCTGGAACTAATCTCATTTCTCAGACGTATTTTTGAACACATGGAGGCCATATGAGTGATCACACATCACTCAGGAGCCAAAAAGCAGATACCGGAAAGTGGGATCTAATCTGCAAAATGTGATACAGAGATGTTCAGTCCACCACAGTAATGGTAATGGTGGTAATTCAAGTTCTAAAACAAAGATTTCACAGCACACCCTCGAAGCCGCCATGTTGCACACAACCTTTACCCGCCATGTTGCACACAACCGTTACTCAAGGAGGCCCCCGCGACGTGACCATGGCACTGAAAGGGGTTTACAGTGCTCAGCGGAAATCTGGACCAGTCCTGCGAACTTCACACCACTGTGACGCGGAGAAAACAGCGTTTTCGCCTCCGACACGGGGGGCACTCTGGGTTTCCTCAGGATAATTCTGGTGCTTTTCTCTGAAAGGCCCGAACGTGGGTCCAGTGAGCTTGGTTCTAGGGCCCGCACTGCCTCGCCTCGTCCTCTTTTGTGGCGATAAAATTTTTGTTATTGATAAATTTCTTAGATCAAAACAGACAGGCAAGGAACAGGAACAGACAGGAATCCAAATACCTTCTCCCCAGCCCTAAGGATCGTGCTTAAAGATAATCTAGTGCATGAATGAGGAGCGTAAATTGGTGCGACAATAATGAATAAAATGATTATTATTAATGATTAACAGTCCGAACATAACACAACAAAACATAACATAATGACAAGAACAGGCCATTCAGCCCAACAGTGCTCAGCATTTTCCTGATTAAACTGTACCTAGTGTACCTCTGATTACCTACAGACCAGATAGTATCTAACACCGTATCAAGCCTGGTCTTGAAAATCCCTAGAGTGCCTGCCTCTACTACGTGACCTGGCAGGCTATTCTGCACATAGACTACTCTTTGCGTGAAATAATTCTTCCTAATATCTCTGTGGAATTCCCTGTTGGAAACCCAGGTTCTAGTGTCAGGCGTGCGAGACCCCACCAGCATTTCAACACCGCGGTGCAAATCTGAAAAGTTGAATCTTTACCTGCAACTTGAGTGCAGACCTTAAACGAGGGTGGATCTGCTTTGGTGTGGACTTCAACTCATGGTTTCAACTGGAAGAGCTGAAACCAGAGCACAGCCCAATTCTACTCAAACTGCTTGAAACAAAACTTTTGACCTTCATGGAAGCAAGGGGAGAAAGGGGATATGTTTGGGGTGGTGGTGGGGGGGGGGGGGAGGGTGGTTCCAGTGAATATGGAATTCACACTCAAATGCAAACACTGCAAAAGCACTGTGACGCCGTCCAGGTTCAAAATACCTCTTGTCCATTTCAAAATAAACTGACTGCCAAAAAGCCTGTCAAACCCATCTGTTGGGCAGCTGGGAAAACCTGGACCGGAGCAGGCTGATACGGAATGGACCTCCTGCAGCCAGTCGCTCCAGCATATGTAGGGGGGGTTGAAATGCTGGCTGATAAACAGCCAGGGCTATCACTGCAGAAACGCTTGGGTAAGCAGGCCAGTCCAATGGGAAATTCTACACCTGCACTCTGAAACGCAAAGAAAAAAAAAAAAACTTTTAACGTGTCGCGTTTCTAAGGTCATTTCCTCTAGTTGAAAAGTACTTCAAACAAATTTGCGAGAAAATGGAAATCTTGAAAATACTTCCCACACCGAAAGGAAAATTCGCGAAGGGTTTCAGAGAAATGCCCACACACGCCTCCACTGTAGTAGTGGCTGTCCCCACAACGGTCGCCTGGCAAACTTTTCCCTGCAGTGTGATCTCGGTGTGATCCCCCCTCCCAACTGGAATCCTCGACTGTGCCCATGCTCTAGTTTCACAAATATATCACCTGCAAGAGCACAAGCTTTGGAAATCAACCAACCGAATTTCAAAAGAACAAGGAAGCCAAGTGGCATATTTTGGCCCCAGCATGTGCAGATCCCAGACATCTTCTGGCAAACAGGGCGGACCCAACTAAAGGACGACCGCAGCCCACACAATCAAACGCTCGTGGTTCGAGCGGAGCGACCGGGGAGCAGCAGGATGAGGCTTAAATGAGGAACACCGGTTGCACAAATCTTAGGGCGTGTTACAAAAGATGAGCTTCTCATAGGGTCTGTACAGGCAGAAAGGGCAGTGAGGGCATCCTGATCGTTCCGCGGTAAAAAAACGAATCTGGATTCCCGTCACTTCCTGATGGACCTGGGCAGCATCCGCTGTGGTGAAGAATGCGCGGACTCGCTTGCCCATCCGCTAACTGTCACGTGACCAGATACAGATCTATAGATCTGAACCTCAGCCCGCACCACAGCAAAGCAGGGAGGGAGGGGTTGGACAGTGTGTACGTGTGTGTGTGTGTGTGTGTTCATGCAAGTGTACAAATAGGTGATAGGACAGGATAAGATAGAGCTTGCAGGGAAGGTGGGGTTGGATTGTGTTTGTGCATGTTTGTGTACGTATGTGTGTGTATGTGTGTTCATGCAAGTGTACAAATATGTGATAGGATAGCATAGGATAGAGCTTGCAGGGAAGGTGGGGTTGGATTGTGTTTGTGCGTGTTTGTGTACGTGTGTGTGTGTTGTGTGTGTTCATGCAAGTGTACAAATAGGTGATAGGACAGGATAAGATAGAGGTTGCAGAGAGGGTGGGGTTGGATTGTGTTTGTGCGTGTTTGTGTACGTGTGTGTGTGTATGTGTGTGTGTTCATGCAAGTGTACAAATAGGTGATAGGACAGGATAAGATAGAGCTTGCAGGGAAGGTGGGGTTGGATTGTGTTTGTGTGTGTCTGTGTACGTGTGTGTGTGTGTGTGTGTGGGGGGGGCGTGCGTGCGTGCATGTGAGTGTGTGAATGAGTGATAGGACAGGATAGGATACAGCTTGCAGGAAGCGTGGGGTTAGATTGTGTGTGTGTGTGTGTGTGTGTGTGTGTGTGTGTGTGTGTGCATGCACGCGCGCGTACGTGTGCATACAAATGTATGAATGTGCGATGGGACAGGATAGGACAGAGCTTGCAGAATGAACTTGGAGAATAGAGCAAGCTGTTCAACCTGAAATGGTTTAATAATGTATGCAGGAATAGTAATACATGTATATGTGTTATCTTAGCAAGTTCCTCTGTACTGTGTCTAAGTTCCAGGACCCAACTCAGACCCCTGAGGAACTTCACAGGGTGGGGAGGCAGTGATCTGGGCGTAGGCTATGGGCAGGATGCGCTATGGCCAGCAAGGAGAAGTGAGACAGTGTGCTCATTTTGTGTGTGTGTGTGTGTGAGAATGTGCGTGTGTACATGTGCATGTGTGAGAGAGAGTGTGTGTGTATTTTTGCATGTCAGACTGCGTTTGTACGTGTGCGAGTTTGTGCGTGAATGAGTGCATATACATGTGTGGGTAAGCGTGTGTGTGCATGTGATTGTGTATATGTGTGTGTACACGTGTAAGTAGGTGCACGTAAGAGTGTCTGTGTGTACGAGTGTGCTTACATGTGTAAGTAGGTGTATGTGTGTTTGTACATGTCTAGGAGATGAGCAAAATGAAAAGGCACCACAGGTTTGCACGCAACAAGCTACCGTGTTGACCTGGCATGAAAAACAGTTGAATGTCAAGTCCACCATGAAAACCACATCAGTGTACCATGAAAGGAAGCCATCATCTATAGCCACCTGCAAGACTGCAGTCAGCAAAGTCCTGCATCCTCCTCGACTAAAAGGAGACGAAGACCGAGCTGCCTGCAGAATGTGAGACCTACAATTACTGATCCATTGTTAAATACTTGACATAGTCTTGTAGGTGGTGCACTGTGCAGAAGGAAATGCATTGTTTATGTTGATCCCTAGCAACCTCCAACGCAGTTCAACTTTAAAAGGAAAGTCGGCTTCACGCCAATCGACATTTTCTGAACAGCTCTGGCTTAAGAGCATCTGCCAAATGCCAATGTTGCAAATTATTAACAGCAAAAATCGTATCCATTGCGTTTGCACACATGCCAATGCCCGTTTAAAAAACGCCACGATTATGCCAATCTATGACAATTGAGTCGGTTTATAGCTCCGATTAAGTTCAATAAATGGGGTTGCTGCCGGAGGAGGACATATTTGCGATCGTGGCAAGGTAGGCCTCGTCTATTCATCCGCTTGAGAAAGGTCAGTTTATAGCCAGGTATCCCTCGTTCCCTCTCAAGACAGAGCAGAGGGCGTGTCTGCAAAACCGAGAAAAGATTGACACGCTGATCAAACCCCATTAAGTGGTGTATCTCTAGCGAGTAGGCTACACAGTTCGGGAAACCCGTTTCATAATGAGCAAAATAAAAGAGCATGTTGAAGTTATTCGCCAATTCCTTTTAGTATACTTAACCATCGTACAAGTTAGCGTTAGCGAGTTTGTATAACCCTGACTGCAGCCCCCACGTTTTGGTCTAGGGGTAACACGTGACACCACTCAGCCAAATAATCACCAAAACTAGCAACTACTGGATATTGAGTAGGGGGGTGGTAATGTATGCAGTAAAACAAAGAAAAGGCAAACATACTCATTTCTCATGCATATCCTGTCCTGGAAGACTTTGTCCAAGGGGATGGTGGCTTGTCCAAGAAACACATCGAGACCCATTAGCGCTCTGTGCATCACCGTGAGGACCAGGTCGCTACTCCCGGCGGGGTACGCGCTTCGTCCCTCCGCCTCCAGCACCCCGGGAAGAAGCTCGAAAGAGCATTCCTCCTTCCACTCCGGTGCGGTCGTCTTCTCCACCACACACGTAGAAAATTTCTCCTTTCCGACCTGAATGATGGTATAAACATCGCTGGTGCCGTTTTTGCCTTTCGCCCGCAAGCCCCTTCCACGGAGCACCGTCACCTGAACGTGTGTAGGCACCCATCTCTGCTCGTTGTCAACATTTAGCGAAGACATTTCCAAATCCTCCAGGGGGGGAATGAAATCGGGACACCGTGCTGGGTGGGGGGAGCGGAAAAATAACACGACACCCGCCGCGTCCTTCAAAAAACAGCAGCAAGCACTCAAGCTTCCGAGCCTAGCCTGCGGGTGGACAGCAAAGCATTATTTCTAATTCTCGCCCCTTCTCGGAAAAGTTTGCTACGCTCCTTCGCTTCTGCTGTCCCGTGCCTGCGCGTGTCGGAGCTTATCGCAGACGGTGCTTGGCTCGCCGACGCTCCGCTCTGCCCGGACAGGTTCCCCTCCGCAGAATCGCTACAGAATCCACTGACTGGCTGGGCTAAGGCGAAGCAGTCGCCGACGTCACACTTTATCCTCCCTGCAGGACGAGGAAGTAACAACTGCCGGCGGATTCCGCTTGCTTAGCCTACCCTCGAACTTCTTAAGTATTTTTTTCTCTCGTTATTTTTTTCCCTTATGCCGCGTCTCGAATCAATCTTTTGTCTTTTCTTGAGAACACGGCTCTAAATCTCGTTTCAGTACTCAGTACCTCGTTGCCACGACTGACCGACCCACCCTGTGAAAAATAAGCCATCCCCAAAAGTAGCCCACTGCAATAGCGTGGAGGAGCAAGGCTACCCCGGATGACATAATAATGCAGATGCTTAAAGTGTTCACGGTTTGATCTGTACACACCAATAACACTGACACTTATTTCAAGATAATGTTTTATTATGAAACACTCATGGCAAAAACCGGTAAGATCCCTTTATATTCCGTTGGTCTCTGTCGTTGCGGCTCGCCAGATGCCTGCAGGATGCAGCAGAATAAAGTTGACCGTGCTTTTCCCCCATTGCATGTGTGGCTATTACTGAATTAGAGTCAATGGGCGTCGTAAGTTAGTCGACCTTAGAGGCATGCAAGGGTGTGGTTCGGTGCGGAGCCGCGGTAAGTACCGCTGGTATTTTCACGCCCTATAATAATTAGGCTATGGCCGAGTTTACGGGACACGTACATAGATTTCAATGGTGATGGTTCAATTAATTGCCCAAACAATGCATTCGTGTGACACTTAATGTTTCCGATGTAACCACTGTAAATGCTTAATGCCAGTCATCATGCCTCATTCCATATCTGTTGTACTGCAGCTAAACTTCACGGTGATTTTGCTTGGAAAACAAATGCTGTGCTGGTTACCTTGATGCAGTTATAAATGTTCTTTTTTTAAAAACCTGTCCAAAAGTTATTAAACAGGAAAATGCATAAACAATGCTTCACACTGAGTACATTGTATAAGCAACCCAATATAGGATTGCTAGCAGGTCACATCCAGCTCTTTCCAATTTGTCATCTCAAGAATATCCTTTTGCATTGATGGTGTTATGAAGAGTTCAAATGCAGACTTTATGTCTTGTACATGACTGCTAGCATATCTGGTGGGGCCTGGAACCATTTTGATGACATTAGCAGCACTAAGTCTACCCTGTCTTTCTTCTGGGGATCTGGACCATAGTAGTTTTCCATTTTTGGAAGTGAACATGTAAGTTCTTGGTGGTTGAGAGATTACAGGGGGGTTTCTTGGGGGTTGAGAGATGACAGGAGGGTCTTTTGGTGGTTGAGAAACAACAGGAGGGTCAGAATGTGGTATCTCAAAGGCTTCATTCTCATCATCAGAGGAGGATGCCACATAATCAGGGTCCTCCTCAACATTATCCTCAGTCTCAGACATATCCTCATCCAGCTTTGCCTTGCAAGAAATACCAGCAACACAAAGAGATGGAACTATCTTATCAGATGGTTATTTTGTCGGTTAGTTTTATCATGTATAATCAATGTGTGTTTTTCACTCTCAAAATAAATACGAGAAGTGGGTGTTTCTTCTTGCCACACTTGACTGAACGCTCACTGTACATGACTAAAATAGTGGTAACAAAGTTTCACAACAAAATGGCCAGCAAACGCAAGCAGACTTGCAGCTAGCGCACCAGGGAGGGGTGAGGGGATGTTGGTGGGGGGGGGGGGGGGGGGGTGATGAGGAAGGCAATTAATTTTGCTGAGTGAGCTGTATCACACAAACACTGGGTCAAATTTACAGCGTTTCAAGTCGACAGGGAAATAAGTTTATTGGCCTTTGTTTATTGGGGGGGTGGGGGGGGTGGGGGTGGTGGTGATCCCCCCCCCCCCACAACCCCATGTGCCAAAGATGTGAAATGAGTCCTTTTTGTTTCCTTTGTCTGTGAAACCCAAGAGTGTGACTTAGCGCCCCGCCCCCACACCATTTCAGAGCAGCGAGGCTTCCCTCCCTCCAACCCCCCCGCCCCAGCGTTCAGTGACATCAGTGACATAACGACCGCGCGGACGAGACATGGTCCATGGCGTTGTAGTGAAAGGACAGACATACGTGTTTGGCTTTCGCAATCTTGTTCGGGCTGTTCCACGTGACTTTCAATTACACCATTCCCTGGTTATATTTCCCTCAAAACTGTAAAAAAGCCAAAAGTTTATGTTTATCATAGGATCCCCACTAGCTTAGCTGCCACCGTGGTGACGGCTACTAACGACGATCCAAATCAACACCAACACAAGAACAAACAAATAATAAAAAAACAAGAAGGAAGCGCTCAAATGGACCATCATGGATGATGTAATCAAACACTGTACATCCATCAAAGCCATGCAGAGTTAAGGACTTTTTTTTTTTTTTTTTTAAAGGCCTTTTTCAGTCCAAGTCTCTTGGCTTTGATTACGCCTCTACTTTCCAGAAATTTCTCTCGCAAGGGCAGTGTGCCGGTCACGGTGATCGCTCTCCGTAACTGTCCAATCATCATTAGCGGAACTGCAGTCTCCAGCCAAGGCTGCTGTTCACGAACCAGAGCACCTCTTCACCAGGGTGGGTCGGTGGGCCTGGGGGCCACGGTCTTGACACGTGGAAGTATGCTCTCGAGTAATATATAAATTTATAATTCACGCTGGCCTGGATTCAACCGCACCGGGAGCATGAAACGAACAGAATTATTGGTGAATACGACACAACCCTCCCTCAGCTGGAAAGGGATATCCTACTGCACGTTCGTTCGAGCTCCTCCCCCCTCTCCAAATCCCTGAACACGAAGACTGCAGAGAACACGGGGAGGGGTACACCTCACCTGACGATGACCTGCCTGTCGACACGTTGTGCAAACAGCTCAATAAGCGGTAGCATCGAAGGGCAGTGTGTGGGGTTTTCCTTCATTTTACATCCGAATTCCCCCTGCAAACCCCAGCGCCTAGAAAAAGACTGGGATGTGCGCGTGTTATTCTCCACCAGAGAGGGTGATGTGACTTGGTGCTGTGGGCCTGATCACAGCCTGGGCAGCGGGGGTGGGGGAGGGGGGAGGGAGGGTGGATTGAGAGGGTAATTAATCGCCTGAGAGGTGAATTAATGTGATTCACTGAGCTCGGCACAGCTCCCCCTGAGCCTTACTAGAACGACTCCCTGGCAACCACCGTCCCGGTCACGTCCGGGCTACGCTTGTGCCCCTGACGTCGCGCGGGTTCTGTGTCGCAGCAGTGGCGCGTATCGGGTAAGGGACGAGTCTTGTAACCGAAAGGTCGCAGGTTCGATTCCTGGGTGGGACACTGCCGTTGCACCCTTGAGCATGGCACTTAACCTGCATTGCTTCAGCATGTATAAATTCAGCTGTATAAATGGATGCAATGTAAAATGCTATGTAAAAAGCTGTGTAAGTCGCTCTGGATATGAGTGTCTGCGAAATGCCTGTAATGTAATGTAGTGCAATGTAACAACAGCATCGGTACCCGTCACTGTACCCGAGCGAGAACGTCTGGCTGGAGCGGTTTCTTAAGCCTTATCCATTCACCCCTCTTCCAGTGGGTGGTGCTTGGTAATGTCAGAGTACAGCGCGTTCATTTTGCAGCCTCTCTGCCTGATCACACTTCTGCATCAGGGACACACACGCACACGCACACGCACACACGCACACACACACGCACACGCACAGCACTCTCTGAGTTATTCTCAACGCTCATTTCTGCTCTTCTGCAAATACACACAGGAACATCTGTCTAAATTATTTTCACAACTCATTTCTGCTTGCCCGTAAAATCAAGGCGTTCAGCAATCCTCGTCTGGCATGAAGCAATCTAATATTTATTATTTTTTTCCCCAAATGAACAATTCTCTTGAATTATGAAAATTAATTGACACGATGGACAAAATCTGTTTTCCCCAAGTCACACAATCAGTTCTATTATGTGGCAACGTGTCTTCTAGACTTTGCTCACAAGAGCTAATGTGAAAGTGTTTTCAAATCAAGACCGGCCCACATTTGTGTGTCAAGGTTGCTAGGGTTACAGGAACACCCCCCTTTGCGCGACACTGATGAGACCGAATTGATAGCGTGTTGATCACGCGTCTGCCCTGTTACCGGATTTGCTCGGATATCGCGAGAGTCAAACGCTCAGAAAGGCTAAAGAAATGCCCGCAGTCTCCCCTTGTTTTTCACCCCTTTCCAAACATTCACAGCTGGAGCGGAATCCTGACTGCATTCCACATTCCAGGCCCAATTCAGGCCCAATTCAGCTCCACATGGCTGTCTGAGAGTGGAGACCTGACATTTTCCTCCCATCCTGAAAGAAGGGAGACATATCCCAAGCCTTTCAGGAAAAACTGAATGCAAGGGTTATACTGAAGATAATCACAAATAATCGTGAAAAGCGAGGACCTGTTTAATCGTTTGCAGGGCAGGTTTTGTGGAATTTTTTTTTCTTCAAAATTCTAAGTTTGTATTCTAGAACTCCATTGATTTCAGTTAGCCTGTAGAGATAGTCAGGCTAGCATTAGGATGTTCAGGTAAGCACATTATAATCACATATTTGTGATCTCATGCCTTAAAGGGTTAATCAATACATAAGCAATGGTTGGCAGTAATTCCTAGGCATGGGGTACTGCTATTGTGCCCTGTGGTACTCAAACTTAATCTGAAGTGCTTCCGTAAATATTCAGCAGGGTAAATGGACCGTGTGAAAAGAATATAAATTGCGTTAGTCATTCTATTATAAGAGTATCTGCTAAATTCCCAACATGTAAATTGTAAGGGGTGCGATAAAAATAGAAATGTTTGTATCACACTGACTTCAGAAAGGAAATGCTTGCACAGCCCGATGTAATGTATTATATTTTTTTTTATCTTTCCGTTTGGTGAGCTCATTTTGGTGATTACAGAATGTGCTAATCTTGGATGGTGAAAATAGACACGAGTATTCTACATTTCTTTGTGAGCCAAAGTTAAAGGCAGATCGAGTCGGGAGGAGTCGGGGAGTCAACAGACCCGTGGACCGGAGGGATGACAAACATCCGCTATTCCTCGGCCTCCATCCCGCCATTCCAGTCTTCTCTTCTCCACCCTGATTCCCTCCCATTCCCCTCTTTCACGTCTTCTATCTATCCTATATTCACCTATATAAAAAAACTCATCTCTACCTTCCCTTCCACTTGTTAATTCTAGCGACGAAGGATTAGCTGTCGCCAGGGTTTCATGGCCTGATCGTTACACTCGTTAATTGCTCCCTGGAATGTCGGTTATTTATGAATCCGTGCCTTTTCTCTGTGCGCCGATCGTGAGTTGCTCTGGGTACGAGCGTCAGCTAAATGCCTAAAAACATGAAATTGTAAATGCAGGAATATGGCCGCCTTCTTTCGGTAAAAGACAGGCCATGTATCCTGGAACGTTGAGAACTTTCAGTGTGTGTTTAAAAAGGTGAAAGTGAGGCTTGGAGCCTCTACTTGGAGTGTCTACTTGAGGGGTGTTATGAAAGCTTTTGGATCAAGCAGATGACAGGAGCACTTGAGATTTTCCAGAAGAATATGATGCGTGTGTAAACACCTGTGTGTGATCCAGGCTGAACCCACGGGGAGGTTGGGGCGGAGCCCACAACATGTGCTCCGCCCTCTCTAACCTGCACGCCGAGAATTTTAAGTCCACCCTCACTAGAACCAAAGGGCTTTCTGCTTAATTTGACCGTATCATTTTGTGCAAGGTTTGACATTTCTGACCTTGGTTTGGATGGCGCCTGGTAGGTACTGTGCTGCATAGTGGTTAGAGGTTTGGACTCTGATTTGCACATTTGACTCTTGGGGGGATCCTTGTTCACTTGAGTAAGGTATGTTACGTCATACCTAAAAAAAAAAAAGATGGAGCCATTTCACGCCAGAACCCCCACCACCAGAGCCAGGTGTTGCTGTCACAGTTCCCAGATCTAGCCACTCGCCTCCGGTTAAAATCACTAACCCTTGTACATCCAGATGCGGAAAGCTCCACGTCAGAATCCTCTATTCAGCATTCTCTCACGAGCTGGCCGCCTCATCTATTCGCGCACCTGGCAGCCGTAATTAACGGTCCCGGGCTCGTCTCCACTGAACAGAGAACTTAACCGCGCGAGATCCACATTAAGACGGGTTGCGCGGCAACAGCATAGCTATTTAGAGGCTGGCAGAAAAAAATGCATATTGTATCATGATGAGAGGTGAAATACCCGGTAGCAGAATCCAATTAATAATAATAATAATAATAATAATAATAATAATAATAATAATAATAATACTTGCTAAAATATTGTTGCCGATTTGGAAACTCCAGAAAGCAGGAGATCACAACTATTAATATGCAAGAAGACAAAGGTGTGAACAGACTCCTTTGTTCACACCTTCCTGTAAGAGGCAGGTGTAAGTGACAATATTATGACTGGAATAAGAAAATGTAGGCCTATGTTACGGAATGTTAACTAATATTACCCAAAGGTTATCACTGGGGCCAAAATTACATCCAAGTTGACTGCTGGCTGCTATACCAGATCGAATGCTGAAATGAGCAGCTATATCTGAGGAATGAGAGCCACTCCTGGTAAATCTTATGAATAAGTCAAGATTACAACAGTATACAATATCATATTCATAACATAAATGTATTTAACGAGGCCTTTTGTCTTTTTTGCTTTGTCTCACACACCTTAAATCAGGGGTGTACAACAAGGACTGATCCGTTTCAGGATTTTGTGCCAACTTCTGCTCTTAATTACTTAATTAGGTCAATCATATCTTGACCTGACATGTGTACAAGCACCAGCTACATCCGCAGACTGCAAGTATGTTCTAAAGATTTAACTGTGCTCAAGTACAGGACTGAATCAGTGTAGATTATAAAGCTGTCAGAGAACTGAAACTGAGGTGACTGGTTGGAACAAAAACCAGCATGTGGACTCGCCGTCCAGGACCGGAGCTGCGCACCCCTGCCTTAAATGCTTCAATGACCCAGCCATACCTCACCGGGACAGTGAACCAGAGTGGCAGGACTACTCACCAGTTACGTTGCGCTCTTATTTGAATTTTATATTAACCGGGCACTCAGTGGCATTGTCAATCTTACTACCAAAAACAACGAAACTTGCTTCGTACCGTCATCTGAAATGCACAAGGCTAAAATGACACAACATACCAAAAGCTTTTTAAATTTTTTTTTTTTTTAAAGCAAAGTATTCTAATAATTATTGGCAGCAAAACGGCGGCGATGTTAGAACCTTCGTAACACACACAACTTTGGTGGGGTGGGGGGGGGGGGCGAATGCAGACTAGCCAACACTAACATACTTTCCCGTCAGCTAAAGTCAAACCACCTTTCAGAGATGACACAAATCCGTCGGACTAAACAGGAGCAAGCTCAGTGTACGTTTATAATCGTTCATGATTTCCACAGAATAGTGGTGGTCGCTGATGTCATGTCTCTCCTTCTGGCCAAACAGAAATAAATAATGGAGTCCTGGCTGCCTTTCAGCAAACATTTTAGCAAATGAGAAAAATCCTTCACGTCGGGCCTTTGTCTGGATCTTGACCTCCTTCGGCGTCTCATGTAGGAGCGAATGCACGAATTACTGGACTTCCAACAAACAATCGCATTACCGTAGCTCACACTGCCCCCTGCTGGACAACTGGATACTCTACAGCGGCACTTTATATTTTTCACCTAAGCGGTTTGTGTTCTTCCGTTTCTAATGTACCTTTGATATACAGACACACAAAGTGAACGTTTCTGGGACATTTTTTCATGAGTGTATCACATTTCCGACTCCCGCCCCCTTCTTATAAGAGTGTCCCAGAAGCCACCAGTCACCACGCTTGCTGGCAGGTCAGTCGAGCAATCATCAAACAGACTGACAACAGGATCATATTGACAGCAGACAGTGCAATAGCTCTCCAGGACTAGCCCCTGTGATTAAAACACAATTAACTTTGGGGTGGGGGGGTGGGTGGGTCTGTCTGTCATTCTACCCGTCAGTCATTATCTAAAGTTCATATCAAGGGTGGAATCCCGAGCATCTGTTAGCAGCTGCTGCAAGAGAGTGTTCAGCGTGGTCGGGCACTAATACGACGGGGCTTTTGAGTGACACCATAAATAGCCGCCTGAGATCGAAAATAGGTGGCTGGGGCGGAAAGGGCCCCCCCATCACAGCCTAGCGGGGACGGAGTGGTAGCCCCGACCGGAGGGCGGATCCAGTCTGAGCACCAAGTGCAAATGGGCCCGTTTAGGGGCTAAAGTGGGCAATTAGATACTTAATCGAGGTTCGCATCCTCGGCCTCATAACGAAAATTCCTGGCTCCCATCCTCGTCCTGCGACTACAGCTGTGGCCAAAAACACAACCCGTCAGTCAACCAACCCCCCACGCCCCCCACCACCCGCAAAGCCATAAAATGAACACATCATTTCTGCTCCAAAACATAAAAGTGACAAGAAGAGAACTAAAACATTAAAATAATTAAATAAATCAGCGGACATTTTTGCCAGACACTTGCTTCTTGTTTGCCCTGTGCTCTACGATGGGTGCTGAAAAACCCCAGTCAGGTTAAATAAGTAGGAAGTAAGAAATTACCCCCAGAAAAGGGTTCTGCTTTATTACCAGCGGTTTTAGGACATAATGCAGTTAATGGGCTTGCGTATGAACTTGGCATGTTGCAGGCAGCAGTCACTGCAAAGGCCAGTGCTGGAAAAGAACACACCCTTACAAGCAAGCAGGTTTCATCTCTCTCTCTCTCCCATTTGCCTCCTTGGGGGGGTGGGGTTGTATGTTCTTGAGTGTCGCTTCCGGATTTGCGGATTTTTGGCTTTCTTGCCATCGGCAGGGGACCGAGACCCTGAGAGCAGTTTGTCGCTTCATAACGGACCGTTTAGAACCCGCTGCAGCCAACCGCTGGAAAGCTTATCAGCACGCAAAATGAACAAATTTAGCGAACCCATGTTCGTTCATAAGCATAACAGACAATGCTACGGACTCTTGGGGCAATTCCTGCTCATGTTTAACACAAAAGCCAAAGATGCTCTCTCCTGGAAACACTGATCGCCTGGAACAGATTCTCAGTGTGATAAATGCAATTTGGCAGTTCTCGAATCCTGTCCTTTTGGGATGGCTGTATCGGGGGGCGGCGGCACACAGCGAGCAACAGAATGCCCCCCTACCCTTTGGGACAAGGTGATCCCCGTGAGTTGCTTTTACTCAAACCCAAATATTTTGGGAGCTGGTGCGAGATCAGGTGTCGATTGGAAGCCTGTTGTGTGAGAATCTGGTAATGAGTTTTTATCTTGAGAAAGGTCAAGAGGTCAAGTGAAGTGGGGCAGGGGGAAGGGAGGGTGGTGTGGGCAGCCAGGTGAATATTAACCACATAACCAGAGAGAGAGAGAGAGAGAGAGAGAAAGAGGGGGGAGATAGTTAGAGACAGAGGGAGGGAGAGATGGGTAGAGGGAGAGAGAGAGAGAGACTGCATACAACAGACCTGTCCATCCATAAATAACCATTTAAGTGTTGCCCGTTCTTCCATTTCTCTCTCATGGCTTCTCATTCCACATAAGGTAAAATATTTAATCTCACGCATCTATTATCCCTCTCGTCCAGTATGATGCCTGTCCCAGAGAAATGAAGTTCCTGCTAATGCAGGACCACACAGTCCTCGTTAGCTGACCCTACTGTAGTCCAGTATAATTCTGCTTTTTTTCCCCATTTAAAATGTACTGAAGGTTTCTCAAAAGTTAAAAAACAAACGAAAGGCACAGGCTGGGTGGACACTGCATCGGTTGAACATTGTGTTCATTTGCCTGAACATCGGGTTCATTTGTTTGAAAACTGGGCTCATTTCCAAATATGGATTACCCTTTATTCACAAAATAGGTGATCAGCGAACTGCACTGTGTACCTTCTGACAATGAATTATTTCTGCACCTCCATTCCACAAGACAGATCCCTTATTTGTGTACTTAGGTGCTCTGTTTTTCTTGTAGTAGCCCATTTATGCTTCGTTATACTGTTACTGTCCAAATAAAAGCTGCGGTGTGCTGTTAAACACGGAAATCATTTTTCGACGGGTAAAACTGTGTTCGTTGAAGTCGATGTGAAGTAGACGTAGGCAAAAAATAAGTGATAGTGGGCTGTTTATATCTCCTCTGTATTTCACAAATATTTGCTGTATTTACTGTTTGTTTTATAAACTGCAGCAGCAAAACCTCTTTTATGTTTTATCTGTATTCATATTGGCTAGGCCTTACTTACTTTTTTTTTTTATCAATGCCAATCTCTGTACTACGCGAGAATCTTGGTTTCATAGGCAAGCCTCTCCAAAGGCTCCAGTTCGAAATCTGTTTAATTCATAGCAAGCTTCCCCCATTGTCTCTCTGTAGACGACCGTCATCCTATATAAACAGCGCGGTAGATTAATACAGCCGCGAAGCCCACAGACTACCCGCTCCGCGAGCCGCCTCTCGGGCCATAACTGGTCTCCTCGGCGACCACTTGTCCCGGACAGCTGGCGGAGCGGCGCGTGTTTTTCTTCTGGGGCTTAATTTCGGTGTTGGTTTACGAGCTTGGGGTGAGCGATCCCCCCTTTGAGCGGTTTAACTCGATTTATATTTTAATTATCCGCTAAACTGTGGTCGGAAGCCATTTGTGGGAATGCGCAGCGCTTTGACCTCCAGAGATGTCAATCATGGAGAAAAGGAGCTGGTTAGAACGCTGATCCCTCCACCCGATACGCAAAAAAATGTAAAGGTTTACGGGGAACAGCGGTTTTCACGACTCCAACCTCTAAATATCCCCACTCACATATGCTTACACCTGACACGTGATAAAGACGAAAAAGAATGCCTTATCCTAAAAAAAAAAAAAAATTCGAAGAACTTGTGCTCTCAGTGGAGATAGGGCTGAGTGGAATCAGCAATTTTATGGCAGGAGGAATTAATTCGTTGCGGTGTGGCGCATATCCCTTTGAACTGTTTGAATAGATTTTCTCTGCAAAAACTGAACACACTGTCCCCGAACATAATTTGGCCTACAGAGAAGTTGTACATGACAGTTTAATCTACTGACCGGAGAAATATGAAATTTCTATAACTCAATATAGCGATTTTGTTTTGGCACGGTTAAAACCACTGAAAACTGAAAATCTCGCGTGTAGCGCCCTCTGCTGGCCAATGATGTCCGGCTACTTTAAAAAAATAATCATAATAATTAAATAAATAACTTCAGTCTCGGCTCCAAAAAGTGAAATTAAATCTCAAAACAACGAAGACTTACTCTAACCTTGTCTACTTCGAAACGCACCAATTTTAATCCCCTGACACATCATTCACGGTGCTGTTTTTGCTGTGACTTCCCTCTTTAAAATGGTTCTGCAGTAATCTAATCATTATGTCAATCACGTTATATGTAGAAATATTTAGAAGAGGCCAACAAGACTCATTGCGATTTTCTTTTTACATTTTCTAATGCAATTACTTGGGCTTCCTCGCCACAGTCAGTAATAACCTATATTTTGGGGGGCAACAGTGTCTGATAGTGAGTGAAGTCTAGAGAAATCCCCCCCCGGAACAACCCATGTGTTGGCAGTAAAGCTGGTTCATCCGCCAAGGTCACTAGCTACGGCATACGCGGCTATTGTCTCGTTCTATCCGATGAGTCAACAAACGGGGGGCCTGCTGTCGCAGTGGCGCGGGAAAACCTCCGCGCGACCCGTCTGCGCTTTCTCCGCAAATTACCCTCAGGGTCCCGAACTTCAACCGTTTCTTTCTTTTCTTTTTATTATTATTTTTTTGACACCGATTAGCTTTGATGCCCATAATCGAAGCTGCAACCGCCAAAAGAAAAGGAAAAAAAAAAGTTGCTTGATCCCACGTCTTTAGGAGGTTGAGCTTTCACAATGAAAGGATGGGTGGAATGGGGGAGAAGGAAGAAGAGGTAGAAGGGAGGAGGGGAGGGGGCGGGGAAGGCAGAGGTTAGAGTTAGGTAAGCCAGAGTCCTTGTTTAATTGACCCGTTCGCATTGAGGGGTACCTATCCAGGGCCTAAGGTTATGGAATGAGCCCACTGCCCTTTGATCTCCCTGGGGGATTCCGTGAGCCTTGTAAGCCCAATATTTCTCTGTGTGTTTTGGGTTGCCAGGGTGGAGGGGGGTGTTTCATTCTTCTGGAGAGAAGGGGCGGGTAGTTAGTAAGACCAGTTAGGGTGTTTTTTTTTTTTTTTTTTTTTTTAAAAGGATTGTGAGACTGCAAAGGCCATTTTGATTGACCTCCTACAGATGGGACCGAAAGCGCACAGCGCTGGGAGAACGGGCAGGCTAGCGGCCGTTTGGTCAGGATGGGGGGGTTGGGGAGGGGGGAGGGGGGCTGGGGAGGGGGGGGGGTCCTCCTGCAGTCGCACCGCGTGACGGATTAGCTTGTCTTCGGGAGAACCGCTGGGAAGCGGGCTCAGAGACACAGTCCGCTGGGCGGCACGTCTCCGCACAGACGAGAACCTCTCCGCTTACACTGGAGCGGACTGACCACACGGCCTTTCAAACCCACAGTGCACATCGGTGGAGTCAAACTTATTCGACTTATTGCATAGGTCTGGCCCTGGCCAGAATTAATATCCAATGACTATATATATAGATTTGGAAGAAATATTTTAAAATATTAAACATAAAAAATATAGTTATGTTATACAGTGCATTAAAAAAAAAAAAAAAAAAAACCTTTTTAAAAACTTATGATGGGGGGGGTCTCCTAAATGCCCTTGAGTCAGGGTGGGGGTCCCTGGATTAGAAATGGTTATAAACCCCCCCACACTCTTAGAAATGGCAGCCAGCCGGCCTTATGGGAAGGGGAGCCAATAGATCCTGACCTCCAGACTCCTGTTCCACTGGGGGTAGAAGAAGAAGAAGAAACAGGAGGCCGACCCCGATGGGCGTCACAATGGCATCGTTGGAACGTGCCTCGGCGCTGCTCTGGGTTCTTAAATGCCGGGACCTCCCTGCAGATGCCATAGAAAAGGAAGGGGAGGATTACCAAAGAGATATTTGCTCTCCGATTGAGACCTCCCCCTCCCCCCCACTCAAGTTCATATGACCTTCTACTTCAGACAACCACGACAGATCGACCCGCAAATGTCTGACCCTTATCCGCGAGGGGCTGGCCCGTGTCACCCCCTGGTGTGCTGGCGGGGGGGGGGGGTGACCTGGTGATGAACATGGTGACAATAACAGACACAGGGGCGACATCCCTGCCCTCCGCCCCCTGTTCGGGACGGCGGGTGTTTGGAGAGGGCCGGTAATCCGCGGGACACATCGGGGGGGGGGGGGGGGGCTACGCGCTGAATTAGCCACACTCGCGCGTGCCCCTGTATTGCAATAGTGTTTCAGTGTTACTCAGTCTGCCACTGCTCGTTTGACCCTTGACCTTTGACCTCCGCGCGGACAGGCCCTCTCCCAAAGCGCGCACACGCATTATGCTGGAGGGCGCGGTCGTGCTGGGCATACAACACGGGCCACTGTGAATTCCGTGAAATAAGACGACACCAGTAACAATGTTATTGTCCTCCCCGTTCGAAGAATGACAGTATCGTACCATTTCATCGCAATTAGGTCCCTGCTGCTGAAACGGCTCCTTCTCACACTGATTTGCGACTGAAGTAACGTGGATAGCAGTACGCGTCGATCTTTTAACGACCCGGTTGCATCAACGACAAATCTGGTAAACGGACTGCGTTTATATAGCGCTCTTATCCAAAGCTGATGCCTCTCATCAGCTGTAAAGCACTCTGGGGCTAGGTGTCTTGATCAGGGACGCTTCGACATGCCCAGGGCGGGGGATCGAACCGGCAACCCTCTGACTGCCAGACAAACCGCTCTTACCTCCTGAGCTGTGTCGCCCTGTTCCGATCCTAACACCGCGCCACCACGGTGGGCCCGCAGTCGCCTTTATATTCGCACGCCGTCCCGCGGCGTGCCGAGGACGAGATGCCAGTCCCTCTCGCAGCGCGACGGCGCGTCTGTGACGGTTTCCGCGCGGACCGAGTAATTAGCACAGCCGCCGCGCTCAACCGGCTCCCCCCGCAGTCACGCGGCTCGCGCCCCTCACCCCCGCCGTCCCCGTGGCGACGCTGGATCTGGATCGCCGCCTCACAATTACCCCCCTCCCCCCCCCCCCCCCCCCCGCGTGCCGACACCCCCGCCGTCTCAAAACTCGCTGTTTACCGCTAACCCGCTTCGCGTGCCTGCCTGCCCTGCGCAGGATCGACCGGCTCCCACCGAGGTGGCGCAGCTACTCCGAGAAATTCGCGCGCGCGCTCTCTCCCGCTCCACGTACCCCTATTAGGCGTCTCGCCTGCTAATATGCAGCGTTACTTCCTGTGTTTTCGTAACCGCGCAAGATGTGCTCGTGCTGCGCACGTTAAATCTTTAGTATGACACATGCTGAACACCGCTGATAGACGCAAGTGTAAGCCTGTAAATAAATAAATAAATAAATAAATAAATAAAAACAGCAATGACCAGTGTACAGAAAAAACGATGTCCAGACTGTCAGACGGTCAGTGTTGATTGTAATATGTATTTACATCCATATTACAAATAAAGTTATCATATTTAGCCCTTAGTTGCAAATCCTCTGCCTTTTATGACTGCCTGAAGTTGACGACCCACAGACATCACCAGATGCTGGGTATCTTCCCTGCCGATGCTACGCCAGGCCTGTGCTGCAGCCGTCTTCAGTTCCATGTGTGTTTCTGGGGCGTTTTGCCTTCAGTCTCGTCTTCATCCGGTGAAACCCATGTTCAGTTGGATTTAGGTTGGATGATTTACTCGGCCAGTGAAGAACATTCACACTTTTTTGGCGTTAGCTTCAGCGGTGTGCGGGGGGGCTAACTGCTCTGCTGCGAGGTGAAGCCCTGTCCGGTGAGTTCTGAGCCATTTGGCTGGATCGGAGCAGACGTTTCGGTACGCTTAGGAACTCCTCCCGCTACTGCCATCAGCAGTCACACCATCAGTGGAGACCAGTGTGCCAGTTCCGGTGGCAGCCACGCATGCCCAAGCCATGGCACTGCCTCCCACAGATGAGGGTGCCATAGCACACTGCCTCCACCATGTTCCACAGATAAGGGTGCCATAGCACACTACCTCCACCATGTTCCACAGATGAGGGTGCTATAGCACACTGCCTCCACCATGTTCCACAGATAAGGGTGCCATAGCACACTGCCTCCACCATGTTCCACAGATGAGGGTGCCATAGCACACTACCTCCACCATGTTCCACAGATGAGGGTGCCATAGCACACTGCCTCCCACCATGTTCCACAGATGAGGGTGCCATAGCACACTGCCTCCCACCATGTTCCACAGATGAGGGTGCCATAGCACACTACCTCCACCATGTTCCACAGATGAGGGTGCCATAGCACACTACCTCCACCATGTTCCACAGATGAGGGTGCTATAGCACACTGCCTCCACCATGTTCCACAGATGAGGGTGCCATAGCACACTACCTCCACCATGTTCCACAGATGCGGGCGGTGCGTCGAATCTCGAGCAGCACCTTTCTTTCTCCCCACTTTCCTCTTTCCACCACATTGGTGCAGCTTAATACTCATCTCACCTGCCCATAAAACTTTGTTCCCGAATTCATTTTTTTAAAATCCACATCTTCGCAAACTCTGACCTGGCCGTTCTGTTCTTGAGGCTTACCAGCCTAGAGTCAACCGTAGATCTTTTGTTAGCTGTCTTGTACATTAATTCATGATTCAAAGACACTCAGCAGGCCAAGAAACAGCCGAGCAGCCAATTATCTCATTACTTTCCCTCTGCTATAACAGAGGGACTAAAGGGCTGTAATTCCTACACCAATCACCTGATATGGATGCAAATGCCCTCAAATTAAAGCTGCCAGTCTGCGTTTTTTTCACTCACTGTTTTATATCACATCCAATGTGCTGTGATGCAGAGTCAAAACAACAAAATTTGTGTCACGGTCACAATACTTTTGCATGTGCTGAAAAAATTTCATTAATCTGCATTGGCTGTTTGATCAGATTGGAATCAACCACATATCACAGGCAGAAAAAAAAAAGAAAAAGAAAAAAAAAAAACATTCACACATCCACCCAGGAGCGTAATGAGTCCTGATAATCGAGACGACTTTATGAAATGATCAGGTTAAAAGCGTGATTTACACTGTAGGCCAGGAAATAGTTTGAAAACAGCCTCTTCCCAAACTTAACGACCGACTCTTCCTACAGCCTATGTCGCTGTCTGCATAATGTAGTTCAGTTTCTCGGGCAAGAGCGATCTAATCGGGTGACATTTTTATAATTGGAAGGGAAGCGCTGGCGGTCGCCCCTCTCCCAGCTAATCTCCTAAAGTGTTAGAAGCGCGCGTTTGCGATTATTTTCTTCACCAAGGCAGAAGGCGGGAAAACGGAAAATCCTATATCACTTGCCCTTTGTCATTTGCATCAGGCGATGGCCCGTATATTTCCGAAATGTTATACAACTGTTTACCGCAAAACAAACTAAAGTCTCCATTACTCGTGCAGACTATTAAAGCGGAATGAAAGAGCTCTTTTCGTGGTCGAAAAACTAGTTAACCAACATGTGGCTACAATGGCCTTCCCACCGTCCCAATTTTTTAAAACAGTAAAAACAACTGCAACTGCGTAGCTTCAAGACGTCATCATAATGCCATCAGTCAGTTTATGTACCGAATGTGCTGTACGTTTTACAAACCTTTTAGGGTGTAATTTCCCTCTACGTGGCAAACCTTGCGCCATAATGCAATGGCAATTAAACAGGGCAACATCGCGATGGGAAAAATGCTTCAGGATTAACTGATCATACCTTCAGTAGGCTACATTCAGTCATGAATTCACACGCTGATAACATTTCATTGTTCGGTGCGCTTAACGACTGATTCATTTTAGCGCAGCGCAGTGCAGTGCAACACGTGTTACGTTTCAGTTGACTACTATATATAGGCTAGACGTGCAATATGTGCAACAGGCTGTAGCCTATAGACTGTCAGTTCTGCAACGACGGCATGGAAGGTTATGTCAAAGGGAAGTGATATGTTCAACCTTTCAACCTTTTCCTCGTCACAGAAAGTAAATGGGCAATGATTTGCCTCATTTTCTTCCTTAAAATTAGAAGTCTTTCTTTAAAAAAATATATATTAGCCGTTTTAAAAAATGAATGAAAAACAAAACTAGACAAGTAGACCAACGCAACGCAATTTCCCGTACATGCGGAAAAGGTTAAACGCCAAAAAAAAGAGTGATTGGATGTTAACAGCATTCACTTAATGAACACCTGTAGGGTACATTTAATTAGAATGGAGCAGAGAGAAGTAAATAGCCTCTTTCCCGTAACTAAAGTGGTTCATTCGTTGTGTCCTTTGCATAGCAAATCACTCTGTTGGTTTATCTCTCTTTACGCCCTTTTATTTTCCTTTCTTTGTTTTGACACAGTACGCCCTTGGGCAAATCATCTTACATTTACTTTCTGTCACAATTAACATTGTAGGCATACAACATATATTAGACTACAAAATAATCATCGATAATTATAACGAATTTGACAGATAATTAACATTAAGAATGTTCTGATGTGGTTATGTGAAGTGTAAAATATGACTTGTATAAACATTTTATTGGTTCAAGAATTCCGGTCACATTTGACTTGACATTGACGGTCACCCTAACGACTAAGGTTTTGTCTAATCTTGACTGCCATCGTGCATCGCAATACGCATAGCTGGAATATAAATTATTACAAAAGCAGATTCCGAAAATGGAAAATAATTTACATTTTGCACTATTTGTGAAACTGCAACACCTGCCACAGCCAGGAAAGTCAACCGCAGTGTCAAAGCCAAAGACGCACAGAATTCATCGAAGGGATTTAGGGAGGGTATTTGTCAACACAAGGGGCGGGTGTTCCGTTAATCTGTGCCTCGCTCGTGTTCTCCGTCTCCCCCTGGTTGATTGCTGTCTGCGGCCCGATTGATTCCTGTCCAAACAGGCCCACGGCGGGCACCATCGCTTTTGAATGCCAAGCGAGTCATTTACTCTCGCCCTTCGGAAAGGAGGGTAATCCCGATGAGCGAATCGAAAGTGACGTCGTTGAGCTGATGACTTCGCTTTGGCGCACCGCATTACCCTCCCAACACACATACACACACACGCCGTCCTCGCAAGATTAATCCCGCAATTATTTCTTATTGACTGACTATTTGAGAAGCGCCGTTAAATAAATAGAATAGTTTTCTCTTACATTAGCAACAAATTATTGCTACAAATGAAGAATGAAATAGTGTCTTTATGGTCGGCTACAATAATCTATTGCATGTTTTACAGCTATGATTTATTTTGATAAAAGGGCACTGGAACGGCTAATATTGATATGATCTGCTGTTTTAAGCGTCATACCTCTTCCACAAACCTATACAAACTCATAGCAAATAAGTAGTCTAAAATGTAAAAATGATTAATTTCAGACAGACCAGTGTATACCATATGTAGCGATGTGATGGATTCACAATCCCGAATTTTTCGCACACATTTCAGATTTACACGGTATGAAGTAGGCCTAGTAAATATATGCCAGTCGAAGGTTCCTCTGTAACAACCGCTTCACATTTCCATCACGCTCCCTACAACTGTATAAGACTTACATCAGACTTCCAACTGTGTAGGATTTAAATCAGACTTCCACCATATTGCCACCGACTGTGTGTCATATATCACTTCCCCCCCCACGCGTAAAATTTTGGCTCGAGATCAGGATCAGGTTCCTAGCCAAGTTATTGTAATGTAAGGTCCTTGAAGGGGCAGCACATCACGCACATAAAACTATCACACGCAGTTTTGTACAGGGGTGTCTAATGATATCCTTTTAGAATGTATTACGCATGACACTATTTAGAACTTAAAATACCGCACTGGGACATTTTCTTTCTATTCAAGACAATGCAATATGTGAAAACATTTGTGAGCGATGTATTCGGTTTAAAATTCCCTGTCTTAAAAATTTCCCCTCCAACTCAAATTTGTGGACATATTTTTGTGTGTGCAAAAAGATGTGATTCCAAAGACAGTGACTGTTGAAACAATTAGGTGTTTTTTTATTTTTATTAGATGTGCTGCAAACTACAGTCAGTCAAACTAAAATAGACATATCATTGGTTGATTTTTGGGCATTTTCACAGCAATAGACGTTGCCCAATTTTGCAAATCATCCATAACAAATGTGATACGTCCATGTGGTTGTATGACTAATAAACAGGAACTCACAAATTGACGGAAATACAAATTATAGCACGGGTTTGCATCAACACTCGGCACTCGTCGGTTCACCGGGCTATGCATTCATAACTTTTTATCCTTATTGAGTCGATAAAGACTTTTATTTGGATAGAATGGCCAGTCGTCGAAGGTTTGTAGCCAAAAGCAACATGGAGCGATTAAGAACGTATGACACAGGGGGACCGTGCGAAAGACATTTAACTTGTTAATATTTCTTAGAGAAGATTAATGATAAATTGTCCATTATTTTCCCCTAAAAGCAACAGATAAAGGAGTCTGTAATTTATGCCCTGAGCAAAAAACGCCGTTTCTATGCAAAGTGTCTGCCAATAATCAGCAGTTAGTTTGGGATAATGACTTTTCAATGAATCTTTTGATTGAAATGTAACTGGATTGCCCCTGAGCAAAAGGAAATAAAAGCGGTAAAAACAATAAGCAGTATAACCCCCTCTCCCCTGTTCCCCCTTTCTCTCCCTCTCTCTCTTCATATATAAACACATATTTTTATTTAGTCAGGAAACGCTGGCAGCAAATTTAAATTAGCATATTCAGGGTAAATATGCAGACTATTTACGATAATAAGGACGGATTATTCAATTCAATGAATGTTAAATAGGTGAGGAAATGGTGGGTGTCTTATCTGGGTTCGCTTCTATTTATTTTAATCGCCTCCCAATAGAACTCTTCATTTTATTCTTTCATTTAGCGCGTGCCCCGTTCTCAAATACAGCGGTGCCACCTTTCTGGGGTTATTTCAACTGGTCACATGGTTTAAGTGGCGTCCTTATTCCACCGAGCTAAATTGGCAAAAGAAGGAAATAAAATAAGAGAAGATCACGCCCCGGGCCAACATCAGGATAAGCTCTTTTCATTTGCGCGGCTACTGATAGGATACCAGATTATTTTGCTGTGTATGCATAAAAGCAAGAATTATAATTCACCTTCAATCGAAAGAGGAAAACCCCTTTCCTTAAGCAGTGGTTTCCGCTATCCCACCGCAGTAGGCAACCGCTGGTTGCAAGTTCCCGGTTAATCAATCTGCAAAAGGCTCGCTTTCAGTTGGGAAGCTGACGAAAGTAGAGTAGAGTATTCTAAAGTAGAGTATTGCCAAACATCAAGTTTACCGATACCGAATCCCGCCCGTCACTGTGGGCGACACGTTCCTATTTTTGGAATGCACGAGTTATGTGACCTTCGATCGAATAAGTTAACTTTGATCGAAGAAATTGCTGAAACTGTGGACACCCGGTCATGACTGTCAAGCCGTTTGTGGAAAAAGACAAGTTAAAAAATAAAACGATAGCTATGTGACTGAGCATTTCAAATTGGGAGTAATGAAAAATCAGGGGTTAAAAATAGGCTAATAAAATAATAATCCCATAGTGAAACTGATGGCTCACATAGGTCCCGCTTTGAAGCAGTGTGATGCCATGTATCTGCTGAGCAGGTTGTACACATTAGGGAATTTAAAAAAAAAATGAAATATTGCTCCAAAAGTTATGTTAGCCAAGTTCACCTGCAAGTTATTCTATTATTTTTGTTTTAATTGTTTATGCAAACACAAAGGTGAGAACAGAAAGTGGGGGATATTACGTTGCAGATATAAAAATATAGGAAAACATAACGTATTTTGTTTTGACTGCAGTTATCAAAATGTAGTCTTTGTCTCCCTCTAGTGGTTATTTATATTACAGCGCTGATAGTGAATGCATTTTATTGCTTTTGTTAAACAAATCACTGAAATGTAGTTTTAATCGAGGGGAAAATACTCAGAAATCTAAATGAAATATCATAATAGCATCATGAAAGACAGCCTTCTTTTAATTGCCTACAAATTTAATATCGAGAAAATCAAAAGTGTCTAAAAATGTTGAGCAAGCTGAACTTCAGAAACTGTCAAAGCACATGCCAGTCCCTAGCTAAGCCCGCTCGAGCGCAGTGCCAAACTGAACACGTTAAGAAAACAAACAGCACGTGCACACATCAACAATAAAAACGCAACGATATCTCTCTCTCTCGCCCCATGCCATCCCATGAAAAATGACTGAACGCGCTTCTATTTCTCTCCACTAGAGGACAGGACTTCACAGCATTTGGAATGCTGTTCAATCCGTTTTATCTGAGCTAAAGGTCACTGAAAATTCCACTCCTCTATTCATACTAGAATCTGTGAACTGACTCAAAGGAGACCCCTGGAGCTATCCTTTTCACTTTGAACACATGTCTGCCCATTCAGTGAAAAGCACTACTGAGGAATAAAACCACCAGAAGCCCCAGCTGAGGATGATGATGAGGATGGACTCTCTAAAAGCTGCCAGACCCACAGTGGATGAGTTTCACAGCTGTGAAGTTCCTTTTCAGAAAACCAAACTGAGCAACTAACACTGATCCAATCATGCAAAGAGCTAGTGAAGGCCTGTGTGAATCATCTCAAATTTAGCTTGAATGATTCTGGGGAAGCTCACAACAACAACAACAACAACTTTCCAAGTTGTACATATAATTGTAAAAGGGTGATGATGTGCATTTAAGTGTGTGTGTGTGCATGCATGCATTTGTGTAGGCCAATGCCAGTAATTTGGAGCTTTAAATATGATAAAGGATAATAATTTACCATGAGTTTTCAAATGGCTTGGCAGTGTTATCCTGAACTATCAAACATTTCAGCAGTGTAGTGCCCTTTTTTTAAAAACTCTTGAACCACGATAATCCCTCGGAGTTGCGTTGGTCAAACATAAAACAAACCCCTCAAGTAAAACAGATGCCTCTTAATCCAACACAGTTCCCCAGTTTGTCAGGAAATATCATCTAATTGGACATTTAACAAACGAGACTGGTTCCCTCAGGTACAGTATTCATCGTGTGTGCTGTTTGCTGCAGTGCAGTGCTTTGTGCCAGGTGAACTGATAAGAGAGAAAGGCAATGATTAGGCTACATGGAAGAGTGCCAATTAACCTGAGCTAATGGCTAAAGTTAATCATCATTTGCTCAACGTTGCCAGTGCAACAGAAATGTCCTGAAAGGTACTGCATTTCTGATTTGGGCCCCGATTCTAAAAAGCTTGAGAACCAGTGGTTTAAAATGTTGATTTCCGGTGTTGTGCCACGTGGCGAATGGAATCAAACATTGTGTGGACGCGCGCAATTATATTTGAGAGATTTCATGCAAAAAGAAAACGCTTACTCACACAAAACTTACCGAGCAACTGCATTTTAGAAAATAATGGAGTCTCAGTCTCGTGCAAATAAATCATTAAGTTGTCGCTGAATCGCGAGCATGTCACGAATGCTCAGGTGGCATTAGCCACTTCCGATTATCAATTTTGAAGACCATTTCGAAACACCTTTTTTGTGTGTGTTTCGAGTGGTAGTAGACTAATAGCGATTGTGTTGTCGCTCCAGTAGCAGGTAATTTAAATAAAAACACTACTTTCTTACGCCTGTGAGTAGCCTACACAGCGGTGTCCATTTTGACAAGGGAGATTTAAAAATACCGGAATAGCCTTTAGCAACAGGTGGTAGCAGTGTTGAATTCTGATCGAGAGAAGTTTACTTTTTTGTCATTTGATTTGTTCGCTAATATCACAGCCACTGGGTTCATTGATCACAGCACATAGCTCCCACAGGAAGTAAATTGGGACCAGGTACCTCACCCCAATCCCTGAACCGAAACTACTCTGTTCAAAAAGTCTATTCCCACGCATTGCATTATTGTATTATTTTAGGAGACGCTCTTGTCCAGAACATAACAGTGCTGAAAATAAACGTTACTCACGTGTGCTTTTCACATGAGTAATGGTGCCAGATCTGGCTACCAAGATTCCAAGAGCAGCGAGCCTATAGCCTTTGTAAACATGACTAAAGCACAATACATACAGATTATATCCCTAGGAAGCCCTAAGAAATGCCATTACCTGAACCAGTATGAAAGGTAGGGGTGTTAGGGGGTGGGGACAGGAGACGAACCAAAATGCAGATTGAAAAGGGGGGGGGGGGGGATAATTCTGCCGATCAGATCATTATCACCACTAGGCGGCGCCAGTACGGCCACGCATCTGCAGTCTCCAGCAGCATACAACATCCTCTTGTTGCAGCACAGATGCGCTCGGACATGTGACAGCAAATCTTTCCTTTTCAATTTGATATTTCTCTGGCTCTTCATTTTAACAGGTCACATGACACGGTCATTGCCATGGTAGCGAGGCAGTTAGCAGGTGTTCCTGGACTAACTTGGGTGGCAGCGTTGTGTGACGGTTGGAGAACTAGGCTTGTAATGGTGTTCATAGGTTTCATTCCAAGCTGAGTAGCTGCAGTTGTACCCTTGTGCAGTGTACTTAATCTGAATTACTTCAGTGAAAATATCTAGCTGTTGTAATATGTGTGAGTTGTTCTGGATAGGACCATCTGCTAAATGGCATTTTTATTAATTTGACTTTTTATTTATAGACCAGAATTCAGTTTTTAAATGGTCTAACCCTTGTATTGGATCCACCAGGAATGGACCCATGTCCCAGTTTCAGGTTGGACAACAGAGCCGGAAAATGGGTCAAACTGAGAGTGAATGTTGATAGAAAATTGGCTGAATGGATGCAAAAAATGGTTTTGTACACAAGTGCAGCTTGTGAATAGGTAGGCCTAATTTATGGAGACTATCAACACTTTCTAGAGCATCAGCCTTTGGGAAAAAAAGCGAGGTAAAATGTGTTTCACCAGTCTGTGGATTTATCACCAACACCTGGTCAAACTTCACCTTATGCAGGCACCGAAATTCTTTTCAGAGATTCAGAGATAGGGTTTATTTATTTAATTGCAATAGGAGAAAATTATTTCAGTCTTATTCATACATATTGCTTAATTAAAAACCGGTAGGAAGGCGGATATTATCCGAAGCTATAGGTATAGGTGCAATTAATATTCATTCGCTTCAGTAATAGAAGCTGCTCAAGTGTTTCGCTTGTAAGGATGTAACAGGATGTGGGCACAGTGAGCAGGCAGTTGCTGTTTACTGTAGAATTGTACAGTACTGCAGTGCTGTAGAACGGTAAAATACAGTGCAATTTATCAAGAAAATTATTCACACAGCTGAGGGAAAGCCAACAAGTTTGAGTGGCAGGGTATGCTTGATGGATGCTGTTTGATTGAACTGTTAATCATGATGCATTAGTTGGTGAGTGGGAGTTGATTTTAACACCTCAAAGTAATCCAATCAGAGTGAAGCTGGCTTGACTACATGAAATATGGTGTCAAATATGACTCATATTACAACTGACCCCGTTTCCCTATGCGTCATCAGACCAGTTGTATCCAACATTTGATTGTAACCTTCTATGGAATTTTATGCTGCTTTATTATAGTAAAACAGCAGAAAATATGAATATATGCCTTTACATAAATTCTGTTGAAAGGACATAGTAAAATGTGTAAATTGCTCTCTCAAAAGTCGAATAGAAGTATCAAGTCAGGTGTGTTGGATAAATGTTAGAAGATTCGGCTTTTCATTTCAAGGCAAGGGGTGTGACTCCCAGCTAGGGCACGACAGATTTAAAGACAGTTATAAAGCAACCTTTCTTTCTTCGGTAAAGGTCTAGCTTTGTCTGTGGACTGTATGGGAAATAATGGAATCTGTGTAAATCGTCCTGGATACGAGTGTCTGCTAAATGCTGTAAGCTTTTGAGAGTCTGAACTCTGACCGTTCGCTGTTTATTCACGTCGAATGCCCGAGGCGAGATTTGTTGAATGACGGCCATTTTGCGCCAGACGTGCATGCAGGTGAAGAATGAACGTCTAGATTAGCGTCCTGAGACATTTAATCAGTGAAGTCTTAGTTCCCAGACAGCGAATGTCTACAGTGACAGTAAAGTGTGTATAATTTGTATGACCATTTCTTTAGAAGGCAGTTACATTTTTAAATTAGTAGAATGACGCGCTAGTAAAATCAGCGAAGTCCTAAATGATGTGACTGTGAGCGCCTGGTCACAGAAACGCAAACCATTCGTGGAAATATTGAAAATCGCAATGACACAGACCTACACTGTGTTGAAAATACAGGGAAACATTTTAAGAACCTATCAAAGTTTTTCTGAACATCCTCAGCCTCATTTCATAAGAAAATGGTTTATAACAAAAACCAGCATACATGGGGTTTGGCGAATGAGGTCAGGTAATCCCTTTTCTTAGCTGTGACCGCATTTTTGACGGTAGCCTACAACACGGTGGCAGAGCGGTTTTCTGTCAGTCATGTGCCTTTCGTGCCGATACCGTTTCGCACAATATGAGCAAGAGGATATATGATTTCGACAGAGCCGTCAAAGCTTGTTGGCGACTCCATTTGCGCGTCCGTGACGGTGAGCGAGCCGTGGTCGCCGCGCTGGACGATTTCGAGCGGAAGCTGTGACAGGTGTCACCCCTGCAACTGACTCAGGGGTGGACATCTCAAATTGGTTTCCACGGGGCCGAAACGGATTACCGTGCTCCATTAATTAAGGCACATCTTTCACGTCAACAAAATGCCGGACGGCAGCTGCTTTGGCAAGGCCTTCTTCTTAAACAGTTGTCGCTTTCGCTCTAGTCTGTGAAAACGGCTTCTGCTGACCTATTTGTAAATTCTTTAAATTATTCAGCTAATAATAATAATAATAATAATAATAATAATAATAATAATAATAATGGAATGTATGTTGTTTTTAGCACAGAAATGTGTTTTTACTGTGATTTGGGTGACCAGGACAGTGTCCCATTTTGATGTTTGTCTCCCTCTGTATCCTTTCAGTGTGCATGTCATGCTCTGTGGAATCCAGTGACAGAACTGAAAGTGACAGGCAACTGCTTTTTGAAACCATCCCTGGAGACGACAAAGCACTTTATTGATTGCCGATGGGCACAATTCAAATATGTAAAAAAAAAAAAAAAAACAGGTCCTTGGGGCAAGTTCTGTGCTGTTTCCTGAGAATTTTGTGTTCAGTCAAAGCCTTTGGGGGTGGGGGAGTGTTGGGGGGGGGGGGGGGTGTGTTTGGTTGTTAAACATAAATCTGGAGGAATAGCACTTTTCTCCAGCCGGTTGTAGAGGGATACAGCAGCAGCTGCTTCACCTGCAGCCAATGCTAAGAGTCAAAGACACAATGCTCAATTTAACCCTTTGCGGTGCGCAATCAAGGTGTTCTTGAACTGAACATTTGAATGCTGGTGTAACTATAACTACAGCTGATTGAAAGCATGGAGTTCTAGAACACCGACTGATAATTTTCAATCATTTGCCCAGTAGGACACATGGGGGCCCCAGACATCTCAAAAACCCTTATGCACTCAAACTGATATACTCCGCCTTGTATATTACTGTAGACACCCCCACCACCACCACACACACACACACACACACACACACACACACAGAGGAATCGATAGGAGGGAAAGAGGAATCAGTGTACTCTGTTCAAAAGCCAGTCTTTTTGAAGTGCCTCCAGAACCTCGCCGCCGTTGCCGTGGGAACCTCGCGCACCAGCTGGGGTGCCCGGCATGCCGTTTGTTGGCGGATGACGGCAGGGCTCCCATCCGTGGGATGACAGAAAATGTCACTCCGAGGCCCCAGTGCACCCTGGGAGTCTTGGCACACCAGCACACCTCACCCACTCCCGCCGGTTTGATCTTCACGGGGTGGGACGGGTGTCCTTTCCGGAGCCCGTACCTGGAACTGGTCCTAACGCACACACACACAAGGCAGTAGGAGACGTAGCAGTGGGGCTCCATTAGCGCGGTTAGGCCCAGGAGGCCGCTAAGTGGGTGTTATCTGGCTCTAAATAGCATGAAGAACGCAGCGGAAGATCACGGCAAGTCACTCTCGGTATGTGAATATTTCTGAAACTGGAGAAATCAGCCTGGCCCGTGTGGAGCGGTTGATGCTTGGCCTCATGTCCGTATAAACCAGGCTTGTTCGTTAGCATCACTCTGCTGTCGAAATGAAGAGAAATTAAGAGTTGGGACAGGGGGTGGGGTGGAACCCTGCATCAGGGTCCTGCTGGTTTGCCTGACAGAAATGCATTACGGCGGCCTTCATCGGCCAGAATTTGAGAGACCCAACTTTCGGCTTGGGGGGCAGGGAGAGGAGGGGGGGCCGAAGTACCCCTCCCCCATGCCTCTCTCCCCCATAATTCTTGACCAGTCTAGTCCCTTTCTCCTACTTGTCTTCTTGGCTCCCGTCCACACATCCCAGCCAATATGCTGACAGCCGGCTGTCTGTTTGGTTGCTAGCTACGGTAACCATGGCAACCTGCTGTTTCGTTATGAGTGGCAGGGCTCTTGTGTTCATCAACGAACACCACAAGGGGGCTGAAGAGCAGCCGAAAATCTTCTGCTCATCCCAGTCAGTCGGCGCAAAGAGTAAGAAGCCAAAAATTCAGTCGTCGTTCTTCGGTTATGATCCCTCCTTCCTCCTTTTCTGTAATCCTACATGTTAGCCTAGTTGCCCTAGCACACAAATTGGACCCGTAACATCATAGCGAACGTGGCTGATATAGAATGGACAGAGGCAAGAAAAAGAAATTTAAGACCGCTTCGATTGGCGGCTTTTTCCGCTCCTTTTGAGGCCGCGCTGGGAAGCGGGATTTGTCTCAGAAAGTCCAATTACCCAGCAAAGAAACACGAAGAACATCCCCATAACAGGCTAGCTGTCATGCTGGGTGCCACATTGAGAGAAAAAAAATTGTCATGCTCGGTGACATGGAATGAAGGTAAATGGTAAATGGACTGCATTTATATAGCGCTTTTATCCAAAGCACTTTACAATTGATGCCTCTCATTCACCAGAGCAGTTAGGGACTTGCTCAGGGACACTTCGACACGCCCAGGGCGGGGATCGAACCGGCGGGGATCGAACCGGAAACCCTCCGACTGCCAGACTTACCTCCTGAGCTATGTCGCCCCCAATAAGATCACTCGTTTGAGTATTCCAGTGCCCCAGTTTGAGCTGCCATTTACCTGCGCGCTACAGAAATACACCTCCAACAGAATGTCAACACGGCAATTGGAGCAGAACTGTTTAACAATGGGATTGTCTGTAAAGCATGGCTGCCAACCAATCAGAACCATGAACATGCTCATAGCTTTGATATGGTGTAGTTGTTATGTGAAAAATGTTACAGAAACATTGTGAGAACAATATATATATACGCACACACACAATTATTATTGCCCTTTAATGTTTTTCCCCTGTTGTACAAAGACACATCTCTTTTTAGTTTATATATATATATATATATATATATATATATATATATATTAGTTTATATATTAGTTATATATATATATATATATATATATATATATATATTCATGAGACTAACTTTCATTTTCCAATCAAGCCCAAACTTTCCTCAAGCTCTCCCGTGCACAGGCTACGTGTAATTGGACTTCTCAGTTCTCACTGCAAGGTTTTGTATTAATGTCAGCAGCGGGGTCCCACAGCCTAAAATCAAGGGATGACGTGAGTCGGTGACGACATTAAATGGCAGCATATAAAAGAATTTCACCCCCCAGCACACTCGCTCACCTATCGCATCCAGATACGGGAGAAGCTCGAGCCAGGTTTTTCAGCACCAGGGGGTTTCTGAACAGCTCCCGGTGAAGTAGCGCAAAAAAAAAAAAATAGGACCAGCGCGGACATCATCAAATGTTTTCCCCGCCAAATGAACATAGCTTTTGAAAACATGCGAGATAATAATACAGAATAATAACGAACAGCAAGAGTAAATTTCCCAATGTCTTAAAAAAAGGGCAAAAGGAGTGTAAACCGGGAAATTTGCGACGATGAATAGCTCTCTGTTTGATTACGCCGGTGGAATTCAACTTTTCGGAGGACTGGGAAGTGCAGTCACGTTGCCTATTATTTTGGCAGGAATTTGCCTGATAGGGTGCGCTGGGAATCTCACCATATTTGTTGTTCTCGTCCACAGCTTCAGAAACGGGAAGGCATCCGTCATCAACACGCTACTCATTAACCTGAGCACTGTCGACTTGTTGATTGTAGCACTGTGCGTTCCTGTTCGGGCGGTGACCTATTCCAGACAGTGGTGGACCCTCGGAGCCTTTGTTTGTAAAACGGCGGATTGGTTTCAGCACTGTTGTTTGGTTGCTAAAAGTTTCACGCTGTCAGCCATGGGCCAAGCAAGATATAACGAATGTGTGAACCCACATACATTCGTAACATTTAATCGGAGGATGATCGGAGTCATAATCTTTATCTGGATAGGATCGCTGGTCTTGACGATCCCACATATCATATTCACCACCACTGTGCAATTCAAGGCCATAGAACTGTGCGTCTTTGAAGTTCCATTTAACGCGTATAACTTCATGAACGTCTTCAGCAAGATCTATCCAGTGGCTGCTTACGTGATCCCCGTAGTCTACACCGTTGCCTGTTACTCAAAAGCGATCCAGCGAGCCAAACAGAGGATGACCAAAGCACAAAACGCCCGACAGCAGAACACGCGCCTCACTCTGACGCTCATCTGCGCGAGTGCCATTCACGCGCTCGTGTGGCTACCGGAGTTGAGCGCCTGGGTCTGGGCTAGGCACACCAACAGCGACGCCTTGAAGCCTCACGCTGGCTTCCTCATCTTCGCGCAGGTGATCCTCTACATCGGCAGCTCTGTCAACCCCATAGTTTTCCTGGTCATGTCTGAAGATTTCAGAGGGGGTTTGGCCAATGTTTGGACGTCCATATCTCGCAAAACCCCCAGACATCCTGAAGACACTCGCAGCCAGAAGGCGGGAGAAAACGGGGCCGAGGTCGGGGCTAGTGTCATCAACTCGCTTCAGGACCTGAAAACCGTGTCTCTACCCGAGAATGAAGAGGCGCCTCGCCCCGACGGCACCTGTCTACCAGACGTGAAGCATTTCTGGCAAGAGCGGAGGAACACAACCGCAGGCGAAGAACACGACCCAGTCCCCTGGGAACGCGAAGACAAACAATGAGACTCGCGCCATTGTCTCTGCCACACATCCTGCGTGCAGAAGTGCAGAAAATTGAAAGCGTAAAAAGTTACAGAAAAATGTTACGTCAGTCTATTCTTTCTTTATATATTTATATATTTGTATTTATATATTTGTTACATGTTTGTTGTTGGTGCATTTCACACTAATTTTGTACTTACCTATATTATAGACTAGATACTATCATGTCAGTGGTCACAGTGATATTTGGTGTACAAGTGTGGTTCAAACGGTTCACGTTGTGTATATTTCCTGTCAAAGAGCTGTTCTGTTCTTATGGAAAAGTCCATGCTTAAAAGCAAGTGTTCAAAGTGAAATATATCCACCGATTGTTTGAAACACCACAAAACTTCAGACCAAATTCAGACAGTTGAATTTGTTTAGGTGCTAGTGCTTTAGGTGTAGCTAGGGTTACGTATACAGGGTAACAGGCTGTGCTGGGAGCTCCGTAACTAATTTTAATTTGGCAGTACAGCACATTAGCTCATGTACCCAACAACATATTTATCCACTGAATGAATGAAAATACAAATGATCATTTCAGCACCCACCACCCCTGCTGCTGTCAGCTCAGCTGTATAGTTTGACGAGCCCTCAAACCCTTACAATACAATTCAGAGATGTGTTCAGTATTAGTGCATGACAAAGTGACGGTGTGGTTCAAAGTGTACTACATACATTATCCAAGAAATCAAAGAAATTTAAGCATTGGGGACAGTTTAGCTTTGCATTTCAGGAATGTTCTGCAGTTAAAATGTGTTAGCAGGGGTGAACAAGATGTGCTACATAACACATTGTGTGGGAGACTGACTTTGTTTTACTTATTTACATTTTATTATGGCACTTTCAAAATTTGACTGGAAAATGAACCAGGAAACTTTCGTGCCAACTCACTAACCAGTGATTAGTCCTCATGCTCGCTAGTTAGTGCGTGGGATTTCAGAATGCAACAAACAAAAAAAGGGTTACAAAATGAATGCCCTTTACATGAAATCATTTTTGAAGGTTGTAGATTGGTAACATGGTTTTTAGATGTGAAATGTGATTTTATTTGCTGTAATTTCTACTGTGAAATTTATTGATATGCTTTCCTGCAACAGGCTATTCAACAAAACAAATGGCACACAGCCAGTCCAGTGTTAATTTAAGTTTAACAGAGCACATATATGAGTCCAATAGGGACCACGTGTCCTCTGTAAGAGTTGATTTAACACTGAACAATTTACTGTGCAAAAAAAAAAAAGGCAATTTCTTTGCCCTTGTAATTCTTTAAGAAAAATAAAATGTTCCAATACCTGAAATTGTTCCAATAACTGTTAAATGTAATCAATTTCAAATATTTCTTCTGGATGAAATTGAACTGCATTTTGTACTGCTAAAAACTCTGGAAATGTTTGTGGTAAAATTGGCTGAACTTTTCTTTGTTAACTTTTGCCTTTCTCTCAGTTTCGAACACTCGGTTGTTTCCTGCAATACCTGTTCAACGGCTTCAGCGAAAATGTTCAAAATGCGCGCAGTATTGTGCAGTCAGACCGCTGAGCGCCTCAGGGCCACTGGTGAACTGCGATACCTTTTACAGGCACGGGCAGGGTGCAGGTGCCTGGTCTACCAGAAGAGGGCGCTATTGTGCGATAAGCTTGAATATGATTTACACGACATGCAATTATTTCTTTTACCACCTGAAACAGACAACAATTGACAATCTTTTCAAATACTGTAAAAAAAAAAAAAAAAAACTACAAAAGCGTCAACTGGAGTTTGACAAAGGTTTGGGGCATCTGTCACACTAGAACTGACAAAAAGTCAGCTAGTCAGCCTCCTTACCTCAGTATTCTCTTTTCAGTCATATGGTAAATGGTAAATGGACTGCATTTATATAGCGCTTTTATCCAAAGCGCTTTACAATTGATGCCTCTCATTCACCAGAGCAGTTAGGGGTTAGGTGTTTTGCTCAAGGACACTTCGACACGCCCAGGGCGGGGTTTGAATCGGCAACCCTCCGACTGCCAGACAATCGGTCTTACCTCCTAAGCTATGTCGCCCCATTTAGGCCTTTGCTGTCAATTGCCGAGCCGTGAAAACTTTTACTACTCAAACACTGGCTAGTCTTAAATGGCCTGCCAATATGGATATATGTACATATGTTCCTTTATATTCAGCAGATGCACTTATTACACAGATCACACTTTTATCTCCATTCCATTAATGTAACTGGTGCATAACTAAAGCAATTCCGATCGAGCAGCTTTGATGAAGAGTACAGCGATAAAGTGGCTAGGAAGCGAACCCACACATTTTGAGTTTCAAGCAGCCCAGTTCCCGAACCATTATACAACATTGTTACCTCCATAAATCCCGGGCATCTCGGAAGACCGTGTGAAATGCCGTCATTTTTACACACTGTCACCATGTTTGCAGGGTAGCTATCTTGCTGAGAGAAGCAGGCCTTGGGTCTGTCTTCACATGAGCCCCCACACGAGCCAGTGGACAACTCGATTGGTTGTTAAGATGTGATGGACGCACCATAAACCTACCATAAACAAACTACTTTATTTAGCACATTTTGTTGTATCAAACATTTGAAATGAGTTTGCAACATTGTTGAAAGATTTTTTTTTTAAAGAAATCATTTTAACTAGACCCCCCCCCCCCTCACCCAACAAACCTGAAACGTACATATTCCGATTTTTCTCAGTTTATCCCAAAAATCTCTACCTTTGCCCTCCTCTACTCCTATCTTGCATTTTGCAAGGTATTCTATTAGGCTACTTTTAAAATTGAATTTGATGCAATATTTGGGGAACCCTCTGCGTCACCAGGTCGCTATCAAGTTAATATCATAGATATTATTATAGTCTAATGTATTCTATAATTTAGAATGATGTCGGAATCAGACTGATGACGTCGACTGACATTTGAGACTGCAAAGTGTGGTTGGGGGATTCCCTTGGGATGATTGGCGACACTAAACTTTCGAAACTCAAGGGGAAAGGGCACGCACAATACAGTCCATAAAGTAAAAGTGGAACTTGAAAGTAAACGTATAAAGAAGCTGACACGTTATTCGATAGGCGGTGAGTTCATAAATCTGGGCGTTTCCCTTTACATTGTGTGCTCTGCTTTTACTTTTGGTTTCGTTTTGAAAAAGAAGCAATTCATTGCATTAGCCTACATTTATTTGGCAGACGCTTTTATCCAAAGCGAAGTACAACAAGTGGATAAATAAGCTAAATAAGTCGTTTTATGTAACATGTAGGCGTATTTCGTAGCCAGCAGTGTTTCAACGTAACCTGGTGGACTTTAAGAAGTAACGGTAATTTTTACGCACGGTTAATGAGCCGAGCAGCTGCGGAACGCAAAACTAGGCTACCACTGAACGGCGAAGGTAGGTCGTGTCTGTATCTTAAATGTTTACTGGAGGATTTTTTCATGGTGTTTGGGTTTCTCGTGAGCTTTGTAGTGACCGCTACTGCGAAAATGGATACCGAATAATGGATCTTTATCTGTCTGACAAGGATTGGCGGAGCACAGCTAAACAGCGATGGCATCAGGGGGTCCTATCTGGCTGGTCGAATGCTCCTGGCATGGCAACATTAGGGTGAACCCCGAGGCCGTCGGTATCCTATCCCGCCTCCCACCACCCCTTCGGGTGGTTAGCATCTTCGGACCTCGCCAGTCTGGAAAGTCCTACCTGCTTGATGTCCTGGCGGGAAGCACAGGTGACAAGAGCAATACCGTCTCCCCGAACGGTTTAGACAGGGTCCCGTGCACTGTTAAAAAGTTCCTCTGAAAATTACAGTAACTTACTGGCAACTAGTTTTTTAAAATTAATTATTCTTAATGTATTAATCCAGTTTGATCGTATACTGTATACATTTATGTAACATTCATGTTTAACTGCTAAACTAGATGTATCAAGCTAGCTATCTGACCTGCTAAACAGCCCATTTTACAACCTACAGCATGTAATAAAAGGGGTCCGCACCACACATTTTTTTTGTGCTAGAATACGTTTTAAAGCCATGCTTAAAAATCACAAAAAAAACGCAACGTTTTCCTGCATTTCACAGCGATCTGCAAGGAATACATGTTAAGGAGGTATTTTTGCTCTGAGGAAAATAAAGAGGCCACGCTTTCCACTGCATTTAAAAAAAAGAAAAAAAAGAAAAATCAACATGTCTGAATGTTCCATGGTTACGCATGGACAGAGGTTTTCAGTGTCAGGGTTGCCGGGTGCACTAACGCACCACAAATGCAGCTGTTCTATTGGAGGCCTCTTAATGGAGACCTGCACGGAAAAAAAGGTGCATTGTGTAGGTTTTTTGCCTTCAGGCCTTTCGGGTGGTGGAATAAGCTTTGAGTAGTGGAATAATGGGTGATGATGTCACTTTGACCCGTAAGGGTTCGCCGCCTCCAAGGGGGATTCTCCCGACGACCTGCGTATCAACATGTGGACTCTCCCGGACACGGAGGACCCGGGCCACACTCTGGTCCTCCTGGACACGGAGGGCTTCGAGCAAGACCTGGTGAGTCCCGGAAACCCAGTCTGTATGAGCTGTCGGTTCAGCTATTTTTATCGGTCAATAATTGGCCTCGCACCAGCGTCCATGATGCCAGTGATTCCAGGTGTCTTATTGCTGGGCAGCACTGGACACCCCATGTTATAGACCTTTGGATACGTGTAAATAGCTCGTAAATAGCTTGGTGCTTCAGTTGTTTGGGTTGTAGTTTTTAAATAATCTTTCAAAATTTAAATTGAAAAAAAAAAAAAAACACTCCTAACTCACAGGTCATGAAAGGTGTTTTTTAAAATCTAATTCACAGGTGATTTAAGCTGTTTTTTTTTTTTTTGCTTAATTCACAGTAGATGAAAGATGTGTTTTTTGTATAATTCACAGGTGATTATAGGTGCGTATTTGCCTAATTTACTGGTGATTGAAGGAGTGTTTTTGGTCAATTCCCAGTAGATGAAAGGTGTGTTTTTTTGTTTAATTTACAGGTGACTGACAGGTGTGTTTTTTTTTGCTTAATTCACAGGGGATTGAAGCTGCAGCTTTTACCTGTCCCATCTTCACTCTGTCCCTGCTGCTTAGCTCTGTCTTCCTGTACAACACCCGGGGGCCCGTGAGCACGGATGCCCTGGACCAGCTCCTGTATCCTCCCCCGAATGTTCGACCTGGAAATGAAGGCTGCTGTCACATTTAACAAACACTCTTTATCTAGAGCAACTTGCCCTGCTTTGAGGTTTTTTTTTTTCTACACAATTAATGTCTGCTTGGATATTAGATTTGGATATTTACAGATGCTACTCCCTTGATTGGGGTGAAGTGGCTTGGAAGCACATTAAATGCTCTGTTCAAGGACAAAATGATAGTGTTTCCACTTGGGAATTGAACCTGCAACCTCTAGATTTCATGCCCGTTCCATATTCATTATATTACATTAAATGCAGCCCTAGCTCTTGCTAATTAATCAAATATATAATGTGATCCTTAACAAGGCCCTGAACAGTCATGTGACTATGCTGGCCAATCAGGTGAGCCTGCCTGCCATCAGCTGGGCCGGTGAGAGTCTCCTGCCGGAGTTTGTGTGGTGTGTACGAGATTACGACCTGGACGTGGCAATGGGAGACGTGGAGCTGATGCCTGAAGACTTCTTGGATTCTGTCTTCAATGACGCAAAAGGTACTGTGGCCTGCCACCTTTCCCAATATTCCCAACATTCCCAAAACTGTTTAAAATGTCTGTCAGGATAACAGGAGGGCATAGGTATAAATTAGCGAAAGGTACATTCCATACATGCCATGAATATCAGAATGGTTGACTAATGGTTACCTAATCAGTCACCCTTTATTTTGACCTTAGTATCATTCATGATCAGGTTGTTGCTCTACATATTACAAATATTGCTTCGAAGACGTAGACCGAAATAAAACAAGCAGATTCCGATGAACGAATGGAAAACTTCACAAGCTGGGTGTCAAAACCACTCTGGTACTATTTCCCTTGACGCAAGACGCATGATAGACTGATAAATCTTTCTGCCGTTTATTTATTCTTGTTCTTCTTCTGCCCCCAGGCCTGCAGTCTCCCGCGGGGGTCGTTTGTGAGCTCTTCGCCCGGGAGAGGATGGAGATCTTTGATTTCTGCCACCCTCAGAGCGGCGCGGAGACCCTGGAGGGGGTCCCGCTCAGCGAGCTGGAGCCCCGCTTCACCAGGCAGGCCAAAGCCCTGAAGAAGAGCATCTGCAGGAGTGACCCCAAAGTCCTCCAGGACTGTCGAGCCCTGAGTGGCGAAGGTGGGCATTCTGATAGTTGGCGAACCCGCCCCCCCCCCCCTCCAAGGACCCCCCCAAACCTAACCCTAACCCTAACCCTAACCCCCCCCCCTTCCAACCCTAACCCTAACCCATACCCCCCCAACACACACACAGTTTTCAGTGATGGCGGCCATCTTGGCTCACTATTCATAGGTACATTTCGATGGACCATTAACGTCTTTGGAGGAGAACAGGCCATCTTGGCTCACCCTTTGCTTACTTTTGAAACAAAATGAAGGCAAACATAAAGGACTGAAAAAAAAGATAAAATTACAGCACAATTGGAGTGTGACCATTGCACTGCATAGTTTGCTGTTGAAGAAACACAAAAGAAAAAAAACTGTTGCTAGTAGTTGTTTGAAAGTAATTTTAGAGCAGATGCTGTGTCCTGTTGTAACTGTGCAGATGCTGTGTACTGTTGTGACTGTTCAGTTTTCCATTAGATCTGGGAGACATTTTGAATCAGTTTGTGGACAGCTTGTCAAGAGGCTCACTTATCCAGCTGGACGGTGTAATTGGGGAGAGTTCACGGGCAGAGGATGCCCAGGACCTAGACTTGCCCAGGGACTGTGAGGTCCCCACAACGGAGGCGTTGCCCAGGTACGCTGAGGTCCCCAGAGAGGTGCAAGGGCCTGTGGTGGAAAGAGAGATGCCACTGAGAGAAGCACCCGCACGTCCATACGGAGAGTCTTCTGCTACTGGGACGGCAGACAGAATAACAGTGAGTATGTTCGTGTGTACGTATACACATGATAATGGTACTTTCATACTATGTTGTACAGCCCAGCATTAAAGGTACCTTTTACACCTTTAATTACAGAAAGGACCCTCATTTTAATTAGACAAAATAGATGATTAAACCAAGTTCTTGAACTGACAAGAAAACTGGGTTTGATTTAAATATTGAAAGTTACTCAGTTGAAAGTTTGAAATTGTAATTTGAGGATGTGAATTAAATGCAGATTGTTTGGTCTTGCTTCTCCTTAGTGGCTCTGTAGTTTAATGGTTATGCTGTTGTGTGATACTGATAATGTTATATAGCATGTAGTTATAATGGTATAAACTTTTAAAGCCATTTCTATGTTAGTATCAATTTAAATATTTTGAATTTTTTGAGAGTATAGAAGGACGCCTTGCTAAATGCTAGTATGTAGCTCTGCAGGATAGATTTTAGGCACCATGTTGACTTCAGGGAAGGAAAACTGACCTATGTCCTCCAGACTGAAAGACTGCAGAAATGAGGGACTTTGTGTGTGTGTGTGTGTGTGTGTGATTGTAGGTCGGCAGACATTTTGTGGACATGGACAGGCCTGTTTGTCTGATTGAGAACACGAGCGCAGGTGAACTGCAGGTGAACCAGGAATCCCTGGACATTCTGAGGTCAATCCGGCAGCCTGTGGTGGTGGTGTCCATCGTAGGCTTGTACCGCACGGGCAAGTCTTACCTGATGAACAGGCTGGCTGGGAAGCAGACAGGTATGTTTACATCTCCATCTTGGGGTGTCTTGGGTTTCTGGGGTCTTTTTCATTGTTCTGGTGCAAGAGGTTAATGTTTATGGTTGCAATCTTCTCTCTGAGGTCTGTGTTTATATAGATCTCTTTTGCTGAGCCTTGAAGTGTCAGGGTTCTAGTGTCTCTGAGTTCTCTCTGTGTTCTCATGGTTCTCATGTATCTGAGTTCTCTTTCAGGGCTCAGCTGTCTCTGGGTGTTTTCTGGGTTTTTTTTGTCTCTGATATCTTCATGTGTTCTCAGGGACCTATTGTCAGGGCTCACCTGTCTCTGAGTGTTCTCAGGGTTCTAGTGTATCTCCATGTGTGTTTTCAGGGTTCTCCTTGGGTTCCACTGTCCAGTCTGAGACAAAGGGCATCTGGATGTGGTGTGTGCCGCACCCCCACAAAGATGACCAAACTCTTGTCCTGCTGGACACTGAGGGTCTAGGGGATGTGGAAAAGGTAGGGTGTTCTCCCCTTTATGATGTCATAACCTCCCTGTATTTTCCATGTTGCGGAATGCTCTCATGTAACCAATCTTCAGCTTAAATGAGACCCACTGTTTGTTATATTAGCCTTCCTATGTAGGAGAAAGTGACATGTTTGGGTGCAAATTGCATACAAATGAAAGTATGAAAATACAAAAGATTTGTACTCTGCGTGCTTTTGTGTGCTTGTTTTCCCAACAACAAAATTACCCCTAGAGGAATTACTGTAGATCTGATGGAATCAAATTGAATTGAATCGAATCGCACAGTTAAGACAGCGCTTCCACAACCTTTTCATGAGTAAAGTATTATTATTATTTTTTTGTCAAAAGTCAGTCAGGTTCTTCCGAATCCCAAAAGGAGTTTTATTCCTTACAGGGGGATCAGAAGAATGACACCTGGATCTTTTCCCTGGCGGTCCTCCTGAGCAGCACGCTTGTCTACAACAGCATGGGCACCATCAACAACGAAGCTGTGATGAGCCTGCAGTATCCTAGCAACCATATAAACTTAGCGCTTGTGTAGAGATGAGCCTGCAGTATCCTAGCAACCATGTAAGATTAGTGCATGTGTTGAGATGAGCATGCAGTACCCTAGCAATCACGTAAGATTAGTGCATGTGTAGAGATGAGCCTGCAGTACCCTAGCAACCACGTAAGCTTAGCGCAGGTGTAGAGATGAGCCTGCAGTGTCCTAGCAACCATGTAAGTTAGTGCATGTGTTAGATGAGCATGCAGTACCCCAGCAACCTACGTAAGTTAGTCATGTGTTGAGGCATGCAGTACCTAGCAACCATTAAATAGTGCATGTGTTGAGATGGCATGTTCTAGCAATCATAAGTTTAGCAGTGTAGAGATGAGCCTGCAGTACCTAGAACCCTACTTAGCGCAGTGTAAATGAGCTGCAGTCCGTAGACACATATGCTTAGTACATGTGCAGTATTAATTTGCTACATTAAGCACCGTGTCTTTATTTTCCCTATTGTGGCAACTATGGCATGTAAAGTGATGTTATTGGTTGATGTAATGGTTATTACTGGCAACTGTAACATTAATAACTGGGTATTGTCCCTGACCTTTGCCGAATGTTTCTGCATACACTTTGTTTTAAATAAGAGTGTCTGATGAGTGCAGATATTTTGGCCAATCATGGGCTTACACACAGGTTGGACAAATAGGGAAGAGTGCTCGAAATATGAACACCTCATCACTAGATGCATAGAGTATAAATATCATACGCTATCTAGGAGGCAACATCAATTAGGAATATCCATTTACTGAATATGCAAGATTTATTGCAAAACACACACCAGAAACGTAAAGCCATAAAAATGGCATAATCTTGCTTAATAGAAATGGTAGGAGTTTTGGGTGGCTGGGGGGGGGGGAGGGTGGATGAGAGGGGGCTTCCCTCCCCCTGTATGCTGGGAATTTGATTTGGAGCTTGTGTCCCAAAACGCATCAATTTTTTGGTTTGGTTAAACTGCACAGGGAGCTGCTGGTTTTTTTTTGTTGGTAGTTTTTTGTTATTGTTGATGTCCATGAACAAGCACACACAGCTCCAGTGGCTCATTGGCTCTACCTTAACAACTCTATAGCTATGTGACAGAGCTGACCGAGCACATCAAGGTGAAGTCCACAAGGGAGGGGATGGAAGAGACGTCTTCCGATTACGTCCGCTTCTTCCCCACCTTCGTCTGGGCTGTGAGGGACTTCACTCTGGAGCTGGAGATCGACGGAAAGACCGCCACCGCAGACCAGTACCTGGAGAACTCCCTGAAGCTAAAAAATGGTAAAACGGGGCACCTGGATTTACCTGTCAGTAGCTACATTCTCTTAGCCAGACGTGTGGCATATTCTGGATGCTATATAAGGGATTCAGACCTGCAACCTGGGAGTTGCAGGCCTAGTTTCCCTGCCCTGATGCTACACTGCCACTGCCAAGTAACATTTACAGTCCAGTTTTTTTTTGTTTGAATATCATTTTGGAATGAAGTCATGCAATTGACGGTTCTGTTAAGGTGATTGACTGATAAATCATGATGGAAAATCTCACGGCAAAAAACGGTGGCTTATAGTGCTTGTGTAGCCTGCACAGAATCTCACTGTTAGGCTGTTGATAGGTTCACTGTGACCTTGTAGACAAACCGATTGATTAAGTTGCAAAATCCAGGCTATCTTGAAAACTCTTCACAGCCTATCTCAACTGCAGTTTTGATGCAATATGCATGTTTTTCTGGTAGCCTAATCCGCATATTTCTACCGTTTTTTGTGGCGACATAGCTCAGGAGGTAAGAGCGGTTGTCTGGCAGTCAGAGGTGCTGCCGGTTCGATCCCCCGCCCTGGGCATGTCGAAGTGTCCCTGAGCAAGACACCTAACCCCTAATTGCTCCCACGAGCTGATTGGTACTTTACATGGCAGCCTTTCACCGTTGGCGTGTGAGTGTGCGTGTAAATGGGTGAATGAGAGGCATCAGTTGTAAAGCGCTTTGGATAAATGCGCTGTATAAATGCAGTCCATTTACCGCTTTAAAATGAAATTGTCGAAACGTCTTTCACGAGGGAATCTTTATTTTGGTTATGTAAACCATACGGCTTATTTTGACCACGCCCCTTTCCTCAAGGTTCCTCTAAAGCGGTTGCCCTGAGTAACGATGCCCGGGAGTGCATCCGGAACTACTTCCCGGAGCGGAAGTGCTTTGTGTTCGACCAGCCCGGCTCCAAGGAGAAGCTGAAGCTTCTGGATCGACTGGCAGATTCTGAGCTGGACCCTCAATTTGTGAAGCAGACCTCTGATTTCTGCGGCTACGTTTTCGGCTGTTCCAAAGAGAAGACCGTTAAAGGGGGGATCACAGTCACCGGGAGCTGTAAGTTTGATGGAATCGGGTTTGTGGAAACATTTCCTTGATGTGGTAATGTGTGGTTCTGGGGGGGCATCTCACTGCTGATGGCGCCCGGCAGCCCTGTAGGGCGATGCGTGATTGGCTCTTGTGTTGCCCAGGGACGGGGCGTTTTAGTCTCAGATTGCACCGGCGCCCCCTGCTGGTTGATTGGGTGCCAGAGGAAATTGTTCTTTGAATGAACCTGGACCACGGAAAAGAATATTTAATGAATCGCTCTCTAAAAAACTGTCAGTCTAGTCTGATGTTTATTGCAAGGCATTTGATAAGAGTGTGGCAGGAGGGCGGGAACTGACGTTAACTAAATATATCACAGACTGCTACATTTGCACACTAAAACTATTTTGCCATGTATTGAAAAATATACCGCATGGTATTGAATAAGACATATAAAATATGTGGATGCATTCCAAGTATATTTTCCAGTGCATGCCAAAATATTATAATTTCCTGGACTCCTTACTGATCTTTTGTCTTTTCCTGTGACCGCTGCAGTGCTGGGGAACTTGGCGGTGACGTACGTGGACGCCATTCGTAGCGGGAACGTCCCGTGTTTGGAGAACGCCGTGGAGGTGCTGTCTCAAATCGAAAACTCGACGGCGATCGAGGAGTCTTTCGCCCTCTACAGGCGGCTGCTGGGAGAGCGGGTGGAACTGCACACCGAGACTCGAGAGGAGCTCTCCAGCGCTCACGAGGGCTGCCTGAAGGAGGCGCTGCAGCTCTTCATGAATCGCTCCTTCAAGGACGAGGACCAGAAGTATCAAGAAGCACTCATGGTTTGTAGGCCTGTTTTGTCTCTGGGTGGAGTGTTCATTCACAAAGCCAGAGGTGCAAAACTCAATTCTATTGGTGGGATAGTGCTTGGGGTGGCAGTGTAGCATAATGGGTAAAGAGCTGGTCTTCTAACCTAAAGGTCGCTGGTTCCATTCCCAGGTACTTAACCTGCATTGCTTCAGTATATGTCCAGCTGTATACATTACATTACAGGCATTTAGCAGACGCTCTTATCCAGAGCGATTTAAACAACTTTTACATAGCATTTACATTGTATTATGTTGTGTGAGTCACTCTGGATAAGAGCATCTGCTAAATGCCTGTAATGTAATGGTGTACCCAGCTTGTCTCCCTTACTTTTCTAACCAGCCATTTATGCTATTGTTGGTCACTTCTGTGACTGACCACAGTAAAACAGTTGGGACACTGCAGTCTGCAGTAGTAGCTGATGATTGAAAAAGGTGTCGGATCAAGACATGATTGAACTAATTAAATAATTAAGAGCGGAAGTTGGCATGACATTTTTGATGCCAACTTTGAAACGGATCAGCCTCGGTTACCCAAATTCAGACCCAAGTATTTGACGTGCTCCTTCTCAAGCACAGCGAATGCGACTAATCACGTCCTCGATTGAACGTGGAGCGGACCATCGACGGAATTTGTTTCAGCCTGCGTGTTGTTGGCAGGAGCGGGTGAGGAAGGCGTACGAGGACAAGTGCGCGGAGAACGAGGAGATGTCGCGGAACCACTGCATAGCTCTCCTCCTCCAGCTGGCAGACGACATGGAACCGGAGGAATCCTACATGAAGCCGGGGGGATATCAGCGCTTTAAGGCCCACCTGGACAAATTGGTTGAACTGTACAAAAGTGCCCTGGGCAAAGGGGTGAAGGTAACTCACTCCCAGGCTTCCTCCTGGCCTTTAGCAGCACTAGCGCCCCCCCAGTTCTTGCTCCTTTCCCCTTTTAAAGGTTTGATTCAGTACATCGCATCTGTAACATTGGTTTTTTTTACATTTATAGTTGAGGCTGTTTCTGTCCTTGAGCCAAATGACCTGAATCACACTTTGGTTTTGCTGTTTAAAATGTATTTAGTTTAGTCGCAGTGTTTGGTTTGGCCCGCCCCTATAATGACGACTGATGAAACCAATTCTTTAAAATGCCTTTTGAGGCGTGCTAGTTTAGTGCACGTGCAGTGAATGTCTGGTTGTTATGCAATGTGTATGGGGCCACGGCAGACTAACCCCTGTAATGAGTTGATTATTAGCATACTTAATGTTTGAATTATCTTGATACAGGCAGAGGAAGCCTTGGAGGACTACCTGTCTGAGAAAAACCAACTGGAGAAAATGATTCTAACAGCAGATAGAAATCTGTCAGAACAACAGAGGCATCTTGAGGGTAAGAGGAGAACTTATTTTAGGTCCTACATGATCTCATAAAGGAATCCATTTTAGCTCCTACATGATCTCATAAAGAAATCCATTTTAGGTCATACATGATCACAGAAAGGAATCAATTTTAGGTCCGACACGATCTCATAAAGGAAGCCATTTTAGGTCCTACACGATCTCATAAAGGAAGCCATTTTAGGTCCTACATAATCTCATAAAGGAGGCAATTTTAGGTCCTACACGATCTCATAAAGGAAGCCGTTTTAGGTCCTATACGATCACATACAGGAGTCCATTTTAGGTCCTACATGATAACATAAACTCAAAGGAAATGAACACACTGACACCCGCTGAATAAATTTTATTCTGTCGTGGGGGTCAGTAATGTTAGCAAGTCAATGTTCTGTGCTGTGATAACAGAGAATTGTGGGAAATTTGATTTTTTTTGTAATTGTTCCGCACTGATTATTAGGCCAGAAAAGTGTGTGAATTATTTGAGTTTGTGTAAGTAATGAACTCATGTGCATAAAACAAATTTGGTGTAATAAAGTGAAGAGTATGTAGATTGGACATAAATGCATTGTACAAGTGAAGAAAGGTCTGGATTTGGAGATGGTGGGTCACCGATGTACTGCTCTGTCCCACAGAGCAGAGAGCCCAGACAGAGAGAGCAAAGCAGAGAGCAGCAGCAGCCCGAGAACAGCAGGAGGCTCTGGAGAGAAGAATGAATGATGTAGAAAGGGCTCGTCGGGAGAACGAGAGGCAACTGATGGAGAAAATGGAGAGGGACCGGAGAGCGTTACTGGCGGAAAACCAGCAGGTTATGGACCAGAGACTGCGGGTACAGTATCAACCCAGCCCAGATACACTATCGTACAAATATACACACAGCTACACTGTTGTACCAATTTACACACAGCTAAACTACCATACCAATATACACACAGCTACCCTACCATACCAATATACACACAGCTAAACTACTCTACCAGTATACACACAGCTACACCGCTGTACCAATATACACACAGCTGCACTACTGTACCAATATACACACAGCTACACTGCGGTACTAATATACACACAGCTACACTGTACCAATATACACACAGCTGCACTACTGTACAAATTTACACACAGCTACAATACTGCACACAGCTACTGTACTAATATACACATAGCCACACTGCTGTAGCGTTATACACCCAGCTACGCTACTGTAGCTGTACGTATAATGGAAACGAACCTCTGGCCCCACCAGCTCACATATTTACCATCATAATGAATAGCATTTGAATCAGTGGTCTCGTGGAAAACGTGTGTGTCATAGTTACATTCTGGGTCATTAAATATTTTCTTTAAAATGTAATGGGTTAAAAGAAATAGCAGGCCTTCAGGGATGAAAATGATCAGGTACAGTGCCAATGCCTGAAAAAAAAATGTGCTCGGGTGCGGTGACAAAGCGTTCGATGCTTTCCTAGTCAAATAGCAGACATCAGGAGGACGAATAAATGCACTTTCTCCTCATCCTCCACCTTCGTTTTCACGCAGGAGCAACGCGCCCTGTTGGAAGAAGGGTACAACAGCAGGGCGGAACGGTGGGACGGGGAGATTCGGCAACTGCGGGAGGAGCTCGCCTCGCAGAGGAGAAACAGTGGAGGAGGAGGAGGAGGCTGTGTCATTTCCTAAGGACTGGAGCCAAATGGGCAAAATGCGTGTGCTGCTACCTGTTCATTCTTTTCTTTTCTGGGTTCATTCGCACTGGCGCTGAACACGAGGACCTCGGAAAACCGCGTCGTTTCATGACCTCGTCGTTTCATGATGTTTATGTTGCTTTGTGTTGCAATCGTATGCCATCTGTGCCCGCTCCACAAAGCGAAATGTGCAATTATTTCAGTATAATTATACAAAACTTTACCTATTTAAACATTTAATTATATTAGGCAATTTTCTGATGTAGAATTCGAATGCTGAGGGAGGTACGTGCATGTGTAAATGTTGATTTTTTGTTCTAATATTAAAGTAAAATAAAACTTGTTAAAACTTGTGGGGGAAAAGGTGTGGATGCTTCATGACTGTCAAAAAAAGGATGTTGAATTGTAAGGTTTACGCATCACGTCAGTCTGAGGTCACATTTTTTGATTGCATTGTGTGCGTTAATCTCATAAATCATTGTATGTGTTTCTGATGGGTATAGGTACGGTGGTTGCTGAGGGACATTCAGTGCCTAGCCTGACCCTTCCTGAAAGAGTGTAGGCTTTTTCACGTGGTCCCCTCTGCCCTTGAAGATGGGCTTGGCCACAGCCGTGATATCATTGCTACGTCTGCCCCATTGTATTGTTTATGAACCAGATTTGTATTTCCTTGAAGAGCCTCTGACAGCTACAGTTTCAAAGATCACATAGATTTAATTTCCGTCATGTCAAATAGTGTTATAATGATAATAATCTTTATTTTTTTGAACTTTGTCTATTGGAAATATATATATATATATATATATATATATATATATATATATATGCATATCATTGTATTTATATAGCACTTTTCCGAACTTCCGAACGCTCAAAGTGCTTTACAGTGATGAAGGGGAACTCGCCTCATCCACCACCAACATGTAGCACCCACCTGGGTGATGCACGGCGGCCATTTTGCACCAGAACGCTCACCACACATTAGCTAAGGTGGAGAGGGAGAGAACATTTTTTAGTCAATTAAATCAGGGGATGATTTTTGGTGGCAAGTGTTTGCGAGAGCCAGATCTGGGATTTAGCCAGGACACCGGGGAACCCCCTACTCTTTGCGATAAGTGTCATGGGATCTTTAATGACCACAGTGAGTCAGGACCTCGGTTTAACGTCTCATCCGAAAGATGGCATCTCCTACAACACAGTGTCCCCATCACTGCACTGGGGCATTAGGGTTTATTTGACCAGAGGGAAGATTGCCCCCTGCTGGCCCACCAACACCACTTCCAGCAGCAACTCAGTATTCCCTGGTGGTCTCCCATCCAAGTACTAGCCAAGCCCACACTTGCTTAGCTTCAGCCATTCGGAGCAGAGTGCATGGAGTGTATGGCTGCTGGCTGATGCTAGATCCACCATGAGACTCAAGTTAAATTTTAATTATGCTGTTTCTTTGTGATTGGTTACATCTTGCATGGTGTAAGGGAAAAATAAGAAATTGTTGTTTACATACATTTACCTGCATTTATATAACCGAAAACACACAGCTACACTGCTGTAACCGAGAAGTGTTGGGAGCATCGGCATTCCTTATGTTTCTCCACTCATTTGTTCAGGTTTTTCCTTCAATTTGTCACGTGTCTGTATATATTTTAAAAAATTAATATTTATTTTTGAAAAAAAATTAAGATTTTAATTAAATATTAATATTTTACTAAATATTCACTTCTGAAGATATATACAATTATTTGCCTTTTTTAAATTAAAATATATTTTTAAATATTTATTTTTAAATCTGACTTAACATTTGTGCCAGTATATTTTGAGATTTTTCAATCAAATCATAAAATATGAACTAAAAACTTTATTTTGCATGTCTGTTAAATCTGAGAAAAATGAATAATTTAGTAAAAATCTTTGCAGCAATGGCATAAAAAAAACAGGAAAAATTTGAAAAAAGTGATGTGCTTTATTTTATTTTGGGACAGTGGTCAGTATGTTCTTGGGATTGGGAATAGCGGACCTGTTTCTGTCGTCTCCCGATGATTATCAGAACACGCATGCGTCTGTCACAAATGGCTCACCAGTTTCTTTTCAAACACAGGGACCCGTCTGCAGTGAAGAAACATTCAGGTGGACAAAGGAACTGCAGACATTATAGCCAGGCATTTTCAAACACTCATCACCCCCAGCTAACATCGCTGACGTCATGGAGGTGTCACAGGTAGCTAGTCGACTGCCACAGAGAGTCATGTGGATGTTAGCTGATTTTATGCTACTGAGTTAGCAGTATGACCTATGTAATACACTATATCCAATACTCAACATTACACATTTGAGGTTTATACAATCCATGTGCCATTTCAAGCATTCCTCACATAATTAATCATTTTTTTTGTGTAGTGAATTTCCCATTTGAAACTTGCCATTTGTTTCTATAATGCAACTGACTTTAAATTCCAGTTGCACATCAAATTCAACCTTTCCTGTCTCCTGCAAATAGATTTTTGTGACATTCCTTTATAGGATTTGGGGGTCATCTTCATAAGTGAATGTTGTAAAATGAAATGTCTTTGAAACTGGCGATCAGTTGGTCTTGTAACAAGTTCAATTCCCCGGTAGGACATTGTATATTCAGTGTATATCCAGCTGCATCAATGGATGCAATGTAAATGCTATGTAAAAAAAAAAAAAAAAAATGTTGTGTAAGTCGAGTTTGTCTGGTTTCACTTTGAATTTGAGAAACCCAATTCCCGTAAATCAGGCTCATGCTGTCTATATGTTTTGAGCACTACTTCCTCTTGAACACCAGCTCAACGGTCTCTCTCTGAAAGTGGACACAGTTTGACTGTCTGGGCCACTTGTTACGTGGAGTCTAGCAGTTAGCGGTAAATATATTAATATCCATTCCTTGTGCCTGCATTCAAGGTTATAGGCTTAGTTTTTTTTTCTTCTTTTTGTAATATGTAAATAATATTATGTATGTAAAATGTGCCTAAGTGAATGTAAGATTTTTCAATTGTATTTGGTTAATTCTTTTTATGTATGTTTAAAAATCATTCAGCATTTTAAAATTTGGCGTCAAAAGAATTACTATGCATGTTACTGCGCTATTAAGATACAGGGCACGTATGTGATAAGTACACTTATGGAGGACTATATTACTTAGCAGGTGAACTGGAGTGTGTGTGTGTGCGTGTGTGTGATTCCAGGTCGGCAGACATCTTGTGGACATGGACAGGCCTGTCTGTCTGATAGAGAACACAAGCGCTGGTGAACTGCAGGTGAACCAGGAATCCCTGGACATTCTGAGGTCAATCCGGCAGCCTGTGGTGGTGGTGTCCATCGTAGGCTTGTACCGCACGGGCAAGTCTTACCTGATGAACAGGCTGGCTGGGAAGCAGACAGGTATGTTTATATCTCCATCTCAGGGAGACTTGGGTTTCTGGGGTCTTTTTCACAGTTCTGGTGCCAGAGGTATTATATTTATGGTTTCCGTCTTCTCTCTGAGGTTTCTGTTTATTCTAACCCTGCTGAGTCTTTAAATTTCAGGGTTCTAGTGTCCCTGGTCTGGGTTCTCTCTCTGTTCTTAGGTTTCAAGTGTCTCAGGGTTCCCTACATGTGTTTTCAGGGTTTCAGAGTCTCTGTGGTCTCTCTGTGTGTTTTCCGGGTTTGATAGTGTCTCTGGGTTCTCTCCGCATATTTTTTGGTTTCTAGTGTCTCTGGGTTCCACTTGGCCTGACACCAAGCTGCAACCTGAAAACTAGACCTATAGATGACCTTATCCTAACACTGCCTTTTCAGGATTTTAGTGTCTCCAGGTTCTCTCTGGGTGTTCACAGAGTTATAGTTTCTCTGAGTTCTCTATGTGTGTTTTCAGGGTTATAATTTTACTGGGTTCTCTCTGGATGTTACTGTATCAGGGTTCTAGTGTAGCTTGAGTTCTGTGTGTGTTTTCAGGGTTCTAGCGTATCTTGAGTTCTCTCTGTGTTTTCAGGGTTCCCCTTGGGCTCCACTGTCCAGTCTGAGACAAAGGGCATCTGGATGTGGTGTGTGCCACACCCTCACAGAGATGACCAAACTCTGGTCCTGCTGGACACTGAGGGTCTAGGGGATGTGGAAAAGGTAGGGTGTTATGACATCATTCCCTCCACTGTGCCTTGTTCCAGAATGTTTTAATGTTACCTTCCTCAGCTAAACTCCTGCACCTGTCTATCAAATATTCCTTGGACAATAGACACATTATTAGTTACTTTAAGTTCCCCATGTAGATGAAAGTGACATATTTGGGTGCAAATGTCATAAAAATGGTAATACGTTTAGAAAAGATATTGCCTTGTACTCTGTGTATTTATTGTGTTTTGTGCTTGTTTTGGAATTGCCCCTGAATGGAATTAAACTGATTTGAACTGAATCATGCAGTTAAAAAAGCGCTGCAATAGATTTTTATGAACAGTTTTTGTTTGCGTGAAAAGCCAATCAAGTTTTTCCTAATCCCAAAAAGTGTTTTATTTCTAACAGGGGAATCAGAAAAATGACACCTGGATCTTTTCCTTGGCTGTCCTCCTGAGCAGCACATTGGTCTACAACAGCATGGGCACCATCAACAATGAAACTGTGATGAGCCTGCAGTATCCTAGCAACCACATAAGTTAAGCGCATGTGTAGAGATTAGTCTGCAGTATCCACTTTCTACATTAAGGGCAGCTAGCTAGCTGAGTAAGAGAGCAAAGAGGACTCCTAACTACAATTAAGTGTATCAAAATGCCTTATCAACACTAAAGTGCGTCTCAGAAGAGAAAAGAGAAAACAGACCAGGAGAGAAAGGTAGCCAAGTTGCCAGAGTCGTCAAACCCGCAACTCAACCATGTCAGAAAGCCTGTGACCATGGATATATCAACAACCTTCCCTGCTGTCATTCAGGACACGTTTTAAAGCAGATCGTCAACACACACCTCTCTCCTAACTAAAATTCTTATTCTGGAACAGCATCTTGTAACCTTCGGTGAGGTGTGTAGGCCACTGCGGTTGTTATGACATTACCTGCCACAGTTGCTACAGCAGAGCACTGTTGAAATGAATGAATGACTTATAAATTTAAATTAATCAAGAACAACCTGAAGAGCAGCATCAGGCTGGGCAGACTGAATGGTCTGGCTATAGGCCATACTTTCTTTCAAGAGTGCCAGAGCTCGGGAGCTTAATTTGTTAATGTAGGCTTGTCGAATGCTCTTCTAATGAGTGAGTAGATTAAGTGCTTTTCAAAGGGATTGGTGTTGGGCTTCTGATGTTGCCAGCCTGTTAATAGTTTGAACTGAATGTGTGCCTCAACAGTTGGTTTTTTATTTGTATAGCAAAGCAACAGTGCTAAACAGTAAACCTTGATCACAACATTTCGAATAAGTGTAATCCACATACGTTTCTTAAAGGGATAATTCACATTTTTAGACCCAGGTCCACGGAGCTACTAGCCACAAATTATGTGATAAATTGGGGGGCTCAAGCTCTCCTAACTCGTGTATGTACAGCTCGCTCTGTGTTTGCTGTTAGCTTTGTTGACCAAATAACATTGATTTAATGGGGGCTGAGAGTCACCACTGGAGAGCTATTTAACAGAGACACTATTATACAAACTTAAACACTTTGCCACATGTTTATTTGTTTGCATGAATACATATCTTGTAATCAAATGTGTGTTTGCCAGTATAGCCCAAAAACCAGGATTATAGTTTTTTTCCACCTTTGGACATTTAGTATAAACTACAGACTTTGTAATGTCCTGAGTTCCAAAAGCGCCACATTCCATGGGCTAGGGAGAGCACTGGCATTGTAGATTTAGAGATATTCATGCTTCTTCATGCATGCCACAAAAAGAATCACGCTCCAATTATGCTTATTTTTGTGCTTGTTGGTATGATGTGTGGTGTGGGCCTAAGTAAGCTAACGGTCAAGCTAGTGAGTGTGTTGGGTATGTTTCCTCGTCTGTGTGTGTTTTTAGAAAGACCTGAGGCTTGGATCAAAACTGTGAATTGCTCAAATCAGAAACGAGTCTGTGTTACATTTGCTATGATCAATACAGCACCCATGAAAAATGTATACTGATCCCTTTGAATTGTCACATATAACTTTTTCCCTTTTTTATAATACGGGCAGTTTCATGAAACAGTTTTTCAGTTGCAGCACACAGCTCCAGTGGCTCTTCCTTAATAACTCTACAGCTATGTGACAGAGCTGACCGAGCACATCAAGGTGAAGTCCACCGAGGAGGAGACGGAAGAGACGTCTTCCGACTACGTCCGCTTCTTCCCCACCTTCATCTGGGCTGTGAGGGACTTCACTCTGGAACTCGAGATCAACGGAGAAGCAGTCACTGCGGACGAGTACCTGGAGAACTCCCTGAAGCCAAAAAATGGTAAAACGGGGCACCTGGATTTACCTGTCAGTAGCTACATTCTCTTACCCAGACGTGTGGCATATTCTGGATGCTGTATAAGGGAGTCATTTACAGTCCAGTTTTTTTTTGTTTGAATATCATTTTGGAATAAAGTCATGCAATTGATGGTTCTGTTAATGTGATTGACTGATAAATCATGATGGAAAATCTCACGGCAAAAAAGGCCTATAGTGCTTGTGTAGCCTGCACAGAATCTCACTGTTAGGCTGTTGATAGATTCACTGTAACCTTGTAGACAAACTGATTGATTAAGTTGCAAAATCAAGGCTATCTTGAAAACTCTTCTCAACCTACCTCAACTGCAATTTTGACTGACATGCATGTTTTGCTGGTAGCCTAATCTGCATATTTCTACCTTTTTAAAAAAATGAAATTGTCAAAACATCTTTCACGAGGGAATCTTTATTTTGGTAATGTAAACCATACGGCTTATTTTGACCACGCTCCTTTCCTCAAGGTTCCTCTAAAGCGGTTGCCCTGAGTAACGATGCCCGGGAGCGCATCCGGAACTACTTCCCGGAGCGGAAGTGCTTTGTGTTCGACCAGCCCGGCTCCAAGGAGAAGCTGAAGCTTCTGGATCAACTGGCAGATTCTGAGCTGGACCCTCAATTTGTGAAGAAGACCTCTGATTTCTGCGGCTACGTTTTCGGCTGTTCCAAAGAGAAGACCGTTAAAGGGGGGATCACAGTCACCGGGAGCTGTAAGTTTGATGGAATCGGGTTTGCGGAAAAAGAGAAACATTTCCTTGATGTGGTAATGTGTGGTTCTGGGGGGGCGTCTCACTGTGGATGGCGCCCGGCAGCCCTGTAGGGCGATGCGTGATTGGCTCTGGCTTTGCCCAGGGACGGGGTGTTTTAGTCTCAGATTGCACCGGCGCCCCCTGCTGGTTGATTGGGTGCCAGAGGAAATTGTTCTTTGAATGAACCTGGACCACGGAAAATAATATTTAATAAATCCCTCTCTAAAAAACTGTCAGTCCAGTCTGATGTTTATTGCAAGGCATTTAATAAGAGTGTGGCAGGAGGGCGGGAACTGACGTTAACTAAATATATCACATTTGCACACTAAAACTATTTTGCCATGTATTGATGGGGCGACATAGCTCAGGAGGTAAGACCGATTGTCTGGCAGTCGGAGGGTTGCCGGTTCAAACCCCGCCCTGGGCGTGTTGAAGTGTCCTTGAGCAAGACACCTAACCCCCAACTGCTCTGGAGAATGAAAGGCATCAATTGTAAAGCGCTTTGGATAAATGCAGTCCATTTACCATTTACTATGTATTGAAAAATATACTGCATGGTATTGAATAAGAATATAAAATATGTGGATGCATTCCAAGTATATTTTCCAGTGCATGCCAAAATATTATAATTTCCTGGACTCCTTACTGATCTTTTGTCATTTCCTGTGACCGCTGCAGTGCTGGGGAACTTGGCGGTGACGTACGTGGACGCCATTCGTAGCGGGAGTGTCCCGTGTTTGGAGAACGCCGTGGAGGCGCTGTCTAAGATCGAGAATTCGGCGGCGGTCGATGAGTCTTTCGCCCTCTACAGGCGGCTGCTGGGAGAGCGGGTGAAACTGCACACCGAGACCCAGGAGGAGCTCTCCAGCGCTCACGAGGGCTGCCTGAAGGAGGCGCTGCAGCTCTTCATGAATCGCTCCTTCAAGGACGAGGACCAGAATCAAGAAGCACTCATGGTTTGTAGGCTTGTTTTGTCTCTGGGTGGAGTGTTCATTCACAAAGCCAGAGGTGCAAAACTCAATTCTATTGGTGGGCTAGTGCTTGGGGTGGCAGTGTAGCATAATGGGTAAAGAGCTGGTCTTCTAACCTAAAGGTCGCTGGTTCCATTCCCAGGTACTTAACCTAAATTGCTTCAGTATATATCCAGCTGTATAAATGGATACAATGTAAATGCTATGTAAAAGTTGTGTAAATCGCTCTGGATAAGAGCATCTGCTAAATGCCTGTAATGTAATGTATACAGCTGGATATATACTGAAGCAATGCAGGTTAAGTACCTTGCTCAAGGGTACAACGGCAGTGTCCTACCCAGGAATTGAACCTATGACCTTTCGGTTACAAGCCCAGTTCCTTACCCACTGTGTTACACTGCCGCCCGTATAAGTGGATGCAATGTAAATGCTATAAAAAAATTTTTTTTTAAAGTTGTGTGAGTCACTCTGGATAAGAGCATCTGCTAAATGCCTGTAATGTAATGGTGTACCCAGCTTGTCTCCCTTACTTTTCTAACCAGCCATTTATGCTATTGTTGGTCACTTCTGTGACTGACCACAGTAAAACAGTTGGGACACTGCAGTCTGCAGTAGTAGCTGATGACTGAAAAAGGTGTCGGATCAAGATATGATTGAACTAATTAAATAATTAAGAGCAGAAGTTGGCATGAAATTCTGAAACGGATCAGCCTCGGTTACCCAAATTCAGATCCAAGTATTTGATGTGCTCCTTTTCAAGCACATTGAATGCAACTAATCACGTCCTTGATTGAACGTGGAGCGGACCATCGACAGAATTTGTTTCAGCCTGCGTGTCGTTGGCAGGAGCGGGTGAAGAAGGCGTACGAGGACAAGTGCGCGGAGAACGAGGAGATGTCGCGGAAACACTGCATAGCTCTCCTCCTCCAGCTGGAACAAGTCATGGAACCGGAGGAATCCTACATGAAGCCGGGGGGATATCAGCGCTTTAAGGCCCACCTGGACAAATTGGTTGAACTGTACAAAAGTGCCCTGGGCAAAGGGGTGAAGGTAACTCACTCCCAGGCTTCCTCCTGGCCTTTGGCAGTGCTAGCGCCCCCCAGTTCTTGCTCATTTCCGCTTTTAAAGGTTTGATTCAGTACATTGCATCTGTAACATTGGTTTTTTACATTTATAGTTGAGGTTGTTTCTGTCCTTGAGCCAAATGACCTGAATCACACTTTGGTTTTGCTGTTTAAAATGCATTTAGTTTAGTCGCAGTGTTTGGTTTGGCCCGCCCCTATAATGACGACTGATGAAACCAATTCTTTAAAATGCCTTTTGAGGCGTGCCAGTTTAGTACACGTGCAGTGAATGTCTGGTTGTTCTGCAATGTGTATGGGGCCACAGCAGACTAACCCCTGTAATGAGTTGATTATTAGCATACTTAATGTTTGAATTATCTTGATATAGGCAGAGGAAGCCTTGGAGGACTACTTGTCTGAGAAAAACCAACTGGAGAAAATAATTCTGACAGTAGATAGAAATCTGTCAGAACAACAGAGGCATCTTGAGGGTAAGAGGAGAACTTATTTTAGGTCCTACATGATCTCATAAAGGAATTCATTTTAGGTCCTACATGATCACATAAAGTAATCCATTTTATCTCCTACATGATAACATAAAGGAATCCATTTGAGCTCATACATGATCTCATAAAGGAATCCATTTTAGGTCCTACATGAGCACAGAAAGGAAGCCATTTTAGGTCCTACACAATCTCATAAAGGAAGCCATTTTAGGTCCTACATGATCTCATAAAGGAGGTCATTTTAGGTCCTACACGATCACATACAGGAGTACATTTTAGGTCCTACATGATCTCATAAACTCAAAGGAAATGAACACACTGAGACCCGCTGAAGTGAATTTCATTCTGTCGTGGGGGTCAGTAATGTTAGCAAGTCAATGTTCTGTGCTGTGATAGCAGAGAATTGTGGGAAATTGGATTTTTGTTTGTTCCGCACTGATTATTAGGCCAGAAAAGTGTGTAAATTATTTGAGTTTGTGTAAGTAATGAACTCATGTGCATAGAACAAATTTGGTGTAATAAAGTGAAGAGTATGTAGATTGGACATAAATGCATTTTACAAGTGAAGAAAGGTCTGGATTTGGAGATGGTGGGTCACCGATGTACTGCTTTGTCCCACAGAGCAGAGAGCCCAGACAGAGAGAGCAAAGCAGAGAGCAGCAGCAGCCCGAGAACAGCAGATGGCTCTGGAGAGAATAATGAATAATGTAGAAAGGGCTCGTCGGGAGAACGAGAGGCAACTGATGGAGAAAATGGAGAGGGACCGGAGAGCGTTACTGGCGGAAAACCAGCAGGTTATGGACCAGAGACTGCGGGTACAGTATCAACCCAGCCCAGATACACTATCGTACAAATATACACACAGCTACACTGCTGTACCAATTTACACACAGCTACACTACTGTACCAATACACACACAGCTACACTACTGTACGTATATACACACAGCTACACTACTGTACCAATATACACACAGCTAAACTACTGTACCAGTATACACACAGCTACACTGCTGTACCAATTTACACACAGCTACACTGCTGTACCAATATACACACAGCTGCACTACTGTACCAATTTACACACAGCTATACTACTGTACCAATATACACACAGCTAAACTACTGTACCAGTATACACACAGCTACACTGCTGTACCAATACACACACAGCTAAACTACTGTACCAGTATACACACAGCTACACTGCTGTACCAATTTACACACAGCTACACTGCTGTACCAATATACACACAGCTGCACTACTGTACCAATTTACACACAGCTACACTACTGTACCAATATACACACAGCTAAACTACTGTACCAGTATACACACAGCTACACTGCTGTACCAATTTACACACAGCTACACTGCTGTACCAATATACACACAGCTGCACTACTGTACCAATTTACACACAGCTACACTACTGTACCAATATACACACAGCTAAACTACTGACCAATATACACACAGCTACACTGCTGTACCAATTTACACACAGCTACACTGCTGTACCAATATACACACAGCTGCACTACTGTACCAATTTACACACAGCTACACTACTGTACCAATATACACACAGCTAAACTACTGTACCAATATACACACAGCTACACTGCTGTACCAATATACACACAGCTAAACTACTGTACCAATTTACACACAGCTACACTGCTGTACCAATATACACACAGCTGCACTACTGTACCAATTTACACACAGCTACACTACTGTACCAATATACACACAGCTAAACTACTGTACCAGTATACAAACAGCTACACTGCTGTACCAATATACACACAGCTGCACTGCTGTACCAATTTACACACAGCTACACTACTGTACCAATATACACACAGCTACACTGCGGTACCAATATACACACAGCTACACTACTGTACCAATATACACACAGCTAAACTACTGTACCAGTATACACACAGCTACACTGCTGTACCAATTTACACACAGCTACACTGCTGTACCAATATACACACAGCTAAACTACTGTACCAGTATACACACAGCTACACTACTGTACCAATATACACACAGCTACACTGCTTTACCAAAATACACACAGCTACACTACTGTACCAGTATACACACAGCTACACTACTGTACCAATATACACACAGCTACACTGCTTTACCAAAATACACACAGCTACACTACTGTACCAGTATACACACAGCTACACTACTGTACCAATATACACACAGCTACTCTACTGTACCAATATACACATAGCCACACTGCTGTAGCGTTATACACCCAGCTACACTACTGTAGCTGTATGTATAATGGAAACGAACCTCTGGCTCCACCAGCTCATATATTTACCATCATAATGAATAGCATTTGAATCAGTGGTCTCGTGTAAAACGTGTGTCATAGTTACATTCTGGGTCATAGAAGATTTTCTTTAAAATGTAATGGGTTAAAAGAAATAGCAGGCCTTCAAGGATGAAAATGATCAGGTACAGTGCCAATGCCTGAAAAAAAAATGTGCTCGGGTGCGGTGACAAAGCGTTCGATGCTTTCCTCCGGTGTAACTTTGTCTTCCTAGTAAAATAGCAGACATCAGGAGGACGAATAAATGCACTTTCTCCTCATCCTCCACCTTCGTTTTCACGCAGGAGCAACGTGCCCTGTTGGAAGAAGGGTACAACAGCAGGGCGGAACAACTGGACGAGGAGATTCAGCGAATGCTGGAGGAGCTCGACTCGCGTAATAGAAACGGAGGAGGAGGAGGAGGAGGAGGAGGAGGCTGTGTCATTTCCTAAGGACTGGAGCCAAATGGGCAAAATGCGTGTGCTGCCACCTGTTCATTCTTTTCTTTTCTGGGTTCATTCGCACTGGCGCTGAACAAGAGGACCTCGGAAAACCGCGTCGTTTCATGACCTCGTCGTTTCATGATGTTTATGTTGCTTTATGTTGCAATCGTATGCCATCTGTGCCCGCTCCACAAAGAGAAATGTGCAATTATTTCAGTATAATTATACAAAACTTTACCTATTTAAACATTTAATTATATTAGGCAATTTTCTGACGTAGAATTCAAATGCTGAGGGAGGTACGTGCATGTGTAAATGTTGATTTTTTTTTGTTCTAATATAAAAGTAAAATAAAACTTGTTAAAACTTGTGGGGGAAAAGGTGTGGATGCTTCATGACTGTCAAAAAGAGGATGTTGAATTGTAAGGTTTACGCATCACGTCAGTCTGAGGTCACATTTTTTGATTGCATTGTGTGCGTTAATCTCATAAATCATTGTATGTGTTTCTGATGGGTATAAGTACGGTGGTTGCTGAGGGACAGTCAGTGCCTAGCCTGACCCTTCCTGGAAGAGTGTAGGCTTTTTCACGTGGTCCCCTCTGCCCTTGAAGATGGGCTTGGCCACAGCCGTGATATCATTGCTACGTCCGCCCCATTGTATTGTTTATGAACCAGATTTGTATTTCCCTGAAGAGCCTCTGACAGCTACAGTTTTAAAGATCACATAGATTTAATTTCCGTCGTGTCAAATAGTGTTATGATAATAATTTTTGAAAGCTTAATTTGTTAATGTAGGCTTGTCGAATGCCCTTCTAATGAGTGAGTAGATTAAGTGCTTTTCAAACGGATTGGTGTTGGGTTTCTGATGTTGCCAGCCTGTTAATAGTTTGAACTGAATGTGTGCCTCAACAGTTGGTTTTTTATTTATATAGCAAAGGAACAGTGCTAAACAGTAAACCTTGATCACAACATTTCGAATAAGCGTAATCCACATACGTTTCTTAAAGGGATAGTTAGCTTTCTGTTATTTGACATTTAGTGTATGTTTCCAAGTGGCCCAGACAGTTTATGTGCAACGTGCAATATTTTTAAAAGCCCGTACAACAATGCTGTACCTCGGGTTGTTATCCTCATACAGCAGCCAATTATTACTTGGTAAATTATGTTTAATCTTAATTTCTGTTGGAAATAATTTCCTATAGTACCTGCAGGTACTTAAGGAAAGTTACTTGAAACTGGAACCTATGTGAAAAATGAAAAAAGCATGTTATCTCTTCACCCCTTCACATCACACACGCACACATACTCTCTCTCGCTCACACACACACACTCACACACACAGCTAAGGAATTAGGAGGAGAGACAATTTTGGGAGTGTTTCGTGCTACAACACGGAGATCTGTCTTTATTGCCGGGGGATGCGAAAGAGCTGCCCATCAGGGCTGTCTCCAATGGCAACACCCGGAGAACCTCCAAAAAGCCCCCTGGTGTCCCGCCAATGCGCTTTAGCCGCTGCTTTCATGTGCGGGCGAGCGCAGCGAGAAGGACCGACGCCCCGCCCTCTTTCTGCGCCCATCGCCATGGGAGACGGCTCGGGGATGAAAGAGTCACCTTCTAAGGCTCGATGAAATTTTTACTGGTGTGGGGCTTTAAGGGGGGCCACATACCAACTACGAGTGCTATCTGCCACTGCTGGCCTCCGTTTAAATGCACTTTAGTACATGTACCATCAATACTGCCCTAAATTACAACCATACATTTACAAGGACGCATAAACGTCAGTTGTTTATGGTTTATTAAGTATTTTATAATATATATTTTTTTTATAGCTCCCGCTGTACCTTGTGTATTCCAAGGTTTCAAAGACAGGATTTTATCACATTTGACAGGCGGTCTGTTGACCCAGGAAAGAGCGGCTCACTCAGGGGGCCTCACCTCTAAAAGCTTCACAGGCCCGTCACTTGACCCCTGACCTTTCCCTTCAGGACCACCGCCATAAATGTGAATCCCGACTCCTGCAGTGATTACCACTCTAATAATCACAGGCTTGGAAAACTGGCCTTGGCAACAGAAAGAAAAAGAATAAATGTATGAAGATCTCTTTTTTAAAATAAAGGACAAATGGCTATCCCAGATATGACTCTGTAACCCAGAAGGACAGTCAAATTACGCATCAATGAAAATAAACATCAATAATGCATCCCTGATGAATAAAATCAACACTTAATTACAGGTGTACATTTTGGCTCTATCAGTCATCTTAATACCTGTTAATTTTAGATATTTGGCACACTCTCCTACAGCGTTCATGCTTTAGATACAATCTATTTATAAGTGCATAATTAATGAAACTGTTAATGTGATGGACCCAGTTCAAGGGTACAATGACAGTGCCCCAGCTGGAAGGTTGAGTCTACAATCTTAGAAATGTGAACTAATTTTCCTATCCACTACACTACACCACCACCCAAATTGCCACAACTCACACCGCTGTTTATTGGTGTGAAGGGGTTACATCATTTCAGTAGTTACAAACCACGCTGAAGCATAATCAAACTGTTAAATTATTTAAATAGCAATGGTGAGAAAAATTACCTCCATTTACAAAAGGAAGATTGTCGTACGCAACTTCATTTTTACAGAAGGTCAATTAATTGTGTGTGATAATAAAATGTGAAAACCAAGTGAAGTCTTTGCCTGAACATATAAACAACTGAATTGGCAGCTAGTGCCAAAATGGCACCTTCTGAATTGTGACCACTGATTTGCAATCCAGTTCTGGGGACACGTTGTGTATGCTAGTATTTACTCCAATCCCTATAGCAACCTCAAAATTGTAACAAACGGCTTATTGTTCTTAATTAGACAGTTGATCATATTAAGGTGACACTATGGCAGAAACGGCTTTGAAAACTATGAAAAAAATAAATCTTGCCTGTTCACATCCCCGGTCACCGAATCAGCCAGATCAGAGTAATACTTTCATTCTCAGTAATGTACTGTATGACAACTGACTCCAGGAGAAAGAGGTGAGATTTTTACATTTTTAAATTCAGTTATGGACTGGTGAAATAACGGAGGTCCTAACTGCCAAAAGCGTGGACATCAGGTCACTGAAACTAAGGGATCTCTCTAAAATGTTCAAAGTTCAAAGACGAAGCAAATTACCACACACCAAACCATGCATTGAGTTAAATCAAGTTTAATTAAAAGCAGAACTTCAAATACATGTTTTCATAAACCATAACTGATCAAGAGATTGGTTGTGCCAAAATGCAGCATAAACAGGGCGATCCAGGCCTATAGGTGAAATAAAGTCTTCCCTAAAGAAACATATACTAATAGTAACTAATAGTATCATTGCATATTTAATATGGACGTGGACCTGCAAATACGACATCAAGCAGGACGGCGCCTTCACCCGTCAAGATGTAATTAGAGGAGGACACAGCCACCACCCCCACCTCTGCTCCTGGATGATGATAACTGCTGCTGCAAGGACTGCACCTGAGCCTCCATCGCCCTCGCTCTTTGCTCGAACCCCTCGGAGATCAGCGCTCTCTGCTCCTGCACACGGAAGCACAGCAAGAGGTAAGTTTGAGCCTCTACTGCAGTGCAGTTAGATACACTCACACATTGCAGTTAGATATATACACAGTGCAGCTATACTCACACAGTGCAGTTAGATATATACACAGTGCAGTTAGATATATTCACACAGTGCAATTAGATATACTCACACAGTGCAGTTAGATATACTGACACAGTGCAGTTACACTCACACAGTTCAGTTAGATATACTCACACTGAGCAGCTATACTCACACAGTGCAGTTAGATATACTCACACAGTGCAATTAGATATACTCACACAGTGCAGTTAGATATACTGACACAGTGCAGTTACACTCACACAGTTCAGTTAGATATACTCACACTGAGCAGCTATACTCACACAATGCAGTTAGATATACTCACACAGTACAGTTAGATATATTCACACAGTGCAGTTATGCTCACACAGTGCAGTTAGATATATTCACACAGTGCAGCCATACTCACACAGTGCAGTTAGATATATTCACACAATGCAGCTATACTCACACAGTGCAGTTAGATATACTCACACAGTGCAGTTAGATGTAGTCACACAATGCAGTTAGATACTTTCGTACAGTGTAGTTAGAAATACTCACACAGTGCAGCTATACTCACACAGTGTAGTTAGAC